>NC_133334.1:85364073-85666613 GCF_042186555.1 Aquarana catesbeiana | reverse complement strand
CTGTGTGCAGTATCATAAGTTAGGTCCCCGCAGCCGAGAAAAAGTGCGGCTCTTTGCGCGGAAGCAAAAGTTGGGTGTGATTTTTATTGCGCTGAATACTGGCTGTGTCTTAAAGGGACACAGAGTGCAGGGGTTCAGTAGTAAGTGACGCAAAGGTTCAGGAATAATTTCAACAACGTTCCCAGAAGATCAACAATAATTCCACAAACTGTCACCTGATTGTGGTTTTCTCAATCACGGTGAAATCCCTTCTTTCTGAGATTTGTAGTGGCAACCAAGCGAGTTTCTTCCTCCAGATGGTGGACAGGGCTAGCTGGACTGTGATTGGCTTTAGCAGTGGCCAACGGCAGTTCTCCACCTCCTGGAAAGAGGGACCGCCCCCCCAGCAGAACTGCACCCAATCTCTTCCCCATCACAAAAGCTGACGATCGCAACTACAGCAAAGTTAACAAACCAAACAATGTTTCCCATCTTTTACAATATGTGGAGGCACAGTGCCCCCCCTCAGTGCTCTCCTAACGGCGAGGGAGTCGAGTGCCGGCAAAAGAGGCTTTGTGTGCTGCTTGCGGCACCAGTGCCGGGGGTTGCCTACCCCTGCACTAGTAGCATACTAGAGGTTGCTACATAGTGTTAAAGAGAGGGGCATTAGGACCCAACCAGGCTCAGCTTTATTTTGTAATGCTATCAGTTTAAGTGCCGGTTCACACTTGTGCGAATCCACCGCATCGCACCCGACTATGCGAACTGCGGGGAGTGTCAATACAATGTTAATGACACCCCCATTTCAGCTCGCGAATCGCACTGCGAACTGACAATTCGGATATGAATCTAATCGCATGGGTGTTCCGATTCTGGTGCGGACCAAAAGAGGGTCCTTAAATAAAATAATATATCCGCGCTTAGGCCAAAGGGGAAATTAGGTGTGCAGCCTACCCTGCTAGGTCCCCAATAGAGGACTAGAGTGATAGCAGTGCAAGTATGAGGGTAAATGGCGCTACCTTTATAATGAAAGGCGACACTTTTTAGTTGCTATGTGCCTCTATAGTGACTATTGAATGTGCATATACCAATAGTGCAATCCTAATAAATTACCAATGTGCATGTGCTAATGTTGCAAACCTCACTAGGTTGCCAAATAAACTAAATATAAATAAATGTTTAGAAGTGATATAAAAATTTGATCCTACAATAACAAAAATACAAGTATATGAAAATAAATAAATCAAATAAAAAAACAAAATAATAAATAGTCCCAAAAGTGTAAGACAAATATAAAATAATAAAAAAAATAGTTGAAATTTTATGAAACTACCGCAAAAAAATTAGCATGCCAAGTCCAAAAAATACTTAAAAAAAATCAATCCAACCAAAGTCTTATGTGATAGTTAAGTGCTTGGTGACGATACACAGGAACAAAATCCAGGTGACTTTTAAGTGCTCCCCCTCTTGGGTCCCCACTTACCAGCTCCAGTAACCCCTACAGGGGTATCTTGCATAGCATATAGGCTTGATGCACGGATCATGCAGCCAGGCTCCAACTTTACCAACCGGTATTCAGCTCCTATGGACCTTCCAAGGATCTCCCGCAGCTGGATCGAATTGTGTGTGCAAAAGATCCTTCTCCAAGCCCAAATCAACCACCTGTACTCCTCTCCTAATGCTCTCTCCAATATCCAGTATAGGTAAGGTTTTCATGCAGGAAAAGAGATATGGGCTCCCATAGTGTAGTAATTAAAAAAGGAAATGTTTTTATTCCAAAAAGTTAAAACAGTAAAAAAAGAAAGACAAAAAAAGTAAAAATAAAAAATAAAAACAAATGTTCCATACTATGGAAACTCCTTACAAAGTCCTACAACTACAGGAGAAATGACAGCTTCAGACCCGTGGTGTGTCTCGCTTGCAGCGTTCGCTCCAGCTGCGTTTCACAGGCTCACTGACCGCTATCACACCCGGAAATGACGTCAGTGCATGACTCCGCCTTACGCACGTTTCGTTATCAAACGTCTTCAGAGGCCTATGCTAGTTTGGTCCGAATGCAATGCAAATTCAGCCATACTATCTGTATGGCTTAAATCGCATTGCACAGCCATCGCATGTGATTTGCACTGCAGTGCGGTGCAAATCATATGTGATCTCGCACCACGCATTGGTGTGAACTGGCACTAACACTGGAATCTTGCTGAAAGGAGGGAAGCAGAGTGTTGACTCATAAGTGTAGTGTTGCTTCTTTAACATCTTGTTAGCATCAAGTTGTACTGGGCTCTTGGTCATCTGCCCCGAACCCCCAACCCACCTCCACCACCATTTGTTTTAAGTCCTCTAGAGAACTTCCAAATCTGTAAAAAGAAAAATCGTTATAGTTACCTTTTTCCAGATGTTTCATTCTGATCTAGTGACTTCTTCACCCTCTTATTCCTGCAGTGGGAAGAACCTATTTGTCACAGAGAATACAGGTACTAATGCAGGCATACCTGTGTTGTGTTCCAAAGAAATATAAATAGCCAGTGGTTCTTCCCAGATGGACCAAGCTTAAAGTGGATCTTTGCCTACCCCTACAATTTTTTTTTACCCCCACTTACTAGGTGGTCCGTTCTGCACATTTCAGATACTCACCCACCCAGAGGATCTAGAGTTGTCCCACTGAGATTCTCTTGTCTTCTGCCATTTCCCCGTTCCCCGCCTCTCTTCTGGTTTCAGCCAATACGCCCCCCTCCTCCTTTCTGAATGAAAGGCTATGCCTCCTGGAATATATGTGGTGCATATCCCAGGAGGCACAGCGTACACTGTACCCATCATTCGCCTAAGCAACTGTCATGCATGGGGATGCGGGGCTGCACATTTTTTTATAAAAAAAGGTAAATAAACAACTAAAAAAAAAAAAAAACAGTGCTGCTCATGTAGTACAGGGGAGGAGGAGTGGATTGGAGGGAAGTCTGTTCAGAGGGTGAAGATCCTCTTTAAAGTAGTTGTAAACTCCATTCATTAAATCTGACCTGGGCACTTTATCTGTAGTGTTTATCTTATCTCTCTTCAAAGCTCTGAGTCCTGTGTCTTTCTGCTGCTCTGTTCCTCTGTTATCCGCATGATAACTTCTGACAAGTTCTCTGACACAGAAGATAGAAGCAGCTGGAAATTGTGTCGGGGAGGTAACTTAGAGACAGATAAGCAGAGAGCTTGTCTATTCACAGTACAGCTCTGCAAGTTTCTTCCTTGCTCTGTCTATGAGGAAGGGGGGGTGTGCCTTTCCTCCAATCAGCTCACACACAGTGGTTGCCCAGACTGCCCTCCCACTGCTGAAACAGGAAGAAACACCATGTGCACTTTCTAAAGAATGTAGAACGCTAAAGACAGCAGATATACATGTAAAACTTATGTAGGGAGATTTGTTTCATCGCTGTGTATCATCTGCAGCTGTTCACTTCACTGGGTATAGGAGAGGGTTTACATCCATTTTAAGCAGCAAATAACATGCACAACAAAATGAGCCAGAGCAGTAACACATCCCTCTTTCTCCCTGTCCCTGACAATGTCTCAGTCAGAGGTTTCAATTGGAGACTGCCTGACTCAAAGCAAATGTTCACTGCTTTGCTCTCTCTTTAGAAAACTTGCTCTGGAAATCATTTTTTCACCTTTGCCAGTAACTGTTTATTTGAAAAACAATGTTACTGATAGTAATTGTTAGAGAAAAAGTTTATAAAATAAAAAAGAAAACAGTAAAATTGACCCTAAGGCCCCTTTCACACGAGGCGGGCTCCGTTTCTACGGAGCCCGCCTCGGTCCGCCGGCTCAGCGGGAGATCAGTCCGTTGATCTCCGCTGAGCCGGCGGATGACAGGTCTCTCTCTGCTCACTGAGCGGGGAGGGGCTTGTCAGGCGCCGCTGCCGCCTATGGAGGGATCGGACGAAAACGGACAGCGTGTCCGTTTTCGTCAGATCTCACCCGATCCGATCCGCCAGCGACGGATCTGGACGTAGAGCCATACGTCTGCTTTTAGCGGATCGGACGGGGTCGGATGTCAGCGGACATGTCTCCGCTGACATCCGACGCTCCATAGGCTAACATGGATCGCCCGTTCAGGTCCGCCGTCAAAACTGACAGGCGGACCTGAACGGTCCGATCGTGTGAAAGGGGCCTAAACCTATAACCCTTTCCTTTTAATTACTAATTCAAAGGAAACATGCTAGAAATAAAAAAACAAAACAAACATACATACACTCCTATAAGAATTCAGCATCACTCCAATGCTGCAGCTGTCCCCCGCCAGCTCTAAGACCAAAACCAAGCAATCACTTTACCGTTGCTAGCTAATTTCTCAGTCCTTACTGAGCATAGAGCTTTGGCTGTCAATCACCGCTCTCTGCTCTACCCCTCCAGCACTCAATGGAGTGCCAGGCTGTGGAAAAGATGGGAGCGGCTGGCTCAGGCATCTGGGTGAATCCTGATTATAAAGTTAGGATCCTTTCAGAGCCTGTACTAGCTCTGTGACATCAGCCAACAACGGGCTTTAGCCTGCTGTCACCTGAATTTGCGTCACAGGAGTGCAAAATAAGTGCATTTTTGTGACCCAAAAGAGAAGTAAGGCCAAAAAATGTTTGGCCATACTTCTCTTCTAATTAATCTATTAAAGAGGTGCTCAACCCCCCCACAAAAAATTCAAAGTCAGCAGCAATGTAGCACCCTGATGTTTCGGCAGGGTTGCTATCAAATTTATTTGCCAAGTGATAGTTGTCTTGGCCAATCGATAGGAGGTCAATTGATTTCACCTTAATTCTGAAATTGCTGCACTTCTCTCTTCTGTCACTAGATGGCTCCAATATCCACTAGATGGCTCCACTAATGCCACCAGTATCTTGTGGCATTAGATAAGACAAGGGCATTGCAAGGACAGATTAGGAATGAATGGGGTGTCTCAGTCAATGGGCAGGGATTTTCTTGGGTCCCTTGGCCTGCTGGGAGAGCCTATTTATTTGGGTGGAGTCAGGTGATCGGGGTTCTGTGCCACCTGGACGGCTGCCTGGGTGGACGTGTGTTGTCTGAGGGCCTATCCAGAAGCAAGAGAGCAGCATAGGTTTGGGACTGCGGCTTGCAGTCCAACCAGAAGCAATGGTACTGCCGGCCGGAGAACCAGCTGTGGTCAGAGGTAGAGGGGAAGCTGTTGCCACTAAGGGACCATCCACCTTGCTACCGGAGACCACTGTGAGTAGCTGAAGCAAGTAACTGAGCAGTATTCTCACCAGCCGGGGACATTTAAGAATTGGGAAAACTTTAGCAGGTGCCAAGCCAGGGACCCAGCCAGTGGAGGTGACGCTTGCAGAGCATTATTGTGTACCAAGCAGGCCAGCGGGGTGACGCTTGAGGAGTATCTGTGAGTGTCAACCTAGGGACCCAGCAGGGATGGGGGGGTGACACTTGAGGAAGATACTGAGTGAGAAGATTGGAAGAGCTCAGAAGATCCAGTAGCGAGTGGATCTGTTAGTCTAGTGAAAGACTGGGAGCTCAGCGAGTGAAGTTCAACAATAGGAGATTGTAGAAGAAGTGAAGGAGTTCATTGCAACCTTTGTTAGAAACTGGTATAAGACTGTTGCCATAGGAGACAGCAGCCCTACTCATGCAGACGTTGTGTCTAGCTGGATGCCTTTCCCTGCATGACTATCTGCCTATAGTCTCAGAGTCTGCCAATTAACATTGCATCTGCTAAAGGGTTTCCTGGCCCTAACCCTCTCACCCCAGTTCTGTTTAACCACTTCAGCCCCGGAAGGATTTACCCCCTTCCTGACCAGAGCACTTTTTACAAATTGGCACTGCGTCGCTTTAACTGCTATTTGCGCGGTCATGCAATGCTGTAACCAAACGAAATTTGCGTCCTTTTCTTCCCACAAATAGAGCTTTCTTTTGATGGTATTTGATCACCTCTGCCATTTTTATTTTTTGCGCTATACACGGAAAAAGACCGAAAATTTTGAAAAAAAATGATATTTTCTACTTTTTGTTCTAAAAAAAATCCAATAAACTCAATTTTAGTCATACATTTAGGCCAAAATGTATTTGGCCACATGTCTTTGGTAAAAAAAATGTCAATAAGTGTATATTTATTGGTTTGCGCAAAAGTTATAGCGCCTACAATCTAGGGTACATTTTCTGGAATTTACACAGCCTTTAATTTATGACTGCCTATGTCGTTTCTTGAGGTGCTAAAATGGCAGGGCAGTACAAAACCCCCACAAATGACCCCATTTTGGAAAGTAGACACCCCAAGGAAATTGCTGATAGGCATGTTGAGCCCATTGAATATTCATTTTTTTTGTCCCAAGTGATTGAATAATGACAAAAAAAAAAAAAAAAAAAAAAAATTACAAAAAGTTGTCACTAAATGATATATTGCTCACACAGGCCATGGGCATATGTGGAATTGCACCCCAAAATACATTTAGCTGCTTCTCCTGAGTATGGGGATACCACATGTGTGGGACTTTTTGGGAGCCTAGCCGCATACGGGGCCCCGAAAACCAATCACCGCCTTCAGGATTTCTAAGGGCGTACATTTTTGATTTTACTCCTCACTACCTATCACAGTTTTGAAGGCCATAAAATGCCCAGATGGCACAAACCCCCCCCAAATGACCCCATTTTGGAAAGTAGACACCCCAAGCTATTTGCTGAGAGGCATGTTGAGTCCATGGAATATTTTATATTTTGACACAAGTTGCGGGAAAGTGACAATTTATTTATTTATTTTTTTTTTTTTGCACAAAGTTGTCACTAAATGATATATTGCTCACACAGGTCATGGGCATATGTGGAATTGCACCCCAAAATACATTCTGCTGCTTCTCCTGAGTATGGGGATACCACATGTGTGGGACTTTTTAGGAGCCTAGCCGCGTACGGGACCCCGAAAACCAATCACCGCCTTCAGGATTTCTAAGGGTGTACATTTTTGATTTCACTCTTCACTGCCTATCACAGTTTCGGAGGTCATGGAATGCCCAGGTGGCACAAACCCCCCCCAAATGACCCCATTTTGGAAAGTAGACACCCCAAGCTATTTGCTGAGAGGCATGGTGAGTATTTTGCAGCTCTCATTTGTTTTTGAAAATGAAGAAAGACAAAAAAAAAAATTTTTTTTTTCTTTTTTTAATTTTCAAAACTTTGTGACAAAAAGTGAGGTCTGCAAAATACTCACTATACCGCTCAGCAAATAGCTTTGGGTGTCTACTTTCCAAAATGGGGTCATTTGGGGGGGGTTTGTGCCACCTGGGCATTCCATGGCCTCCGAGACTGTGATAGGCAGTGAAGAGTGAAATCAAAAATTTACGCCCTTAGAAAGCCTGAAGGCGGTGCTTGGTTTTCGGGGTCCCATACGCGGCTAGGCTCCCAAAAAGTCTCACACATGTGGTATCCCCGTACTCAGGAGAAGCAGCAGAATGTATTTTGGGGTGTAATTTCACATATTCCCATGGCATGTTTGAGCAATATATAATTTAGTGACAACTTTGTGCAAAAAAAAAAAAAAAAAAAAAAAATTTGTCTCTTTCCCGCAACTTGTGTCACAATATAAAATATTCCATGGACTCGACATGCCTCTCAGCAAATAGCTTGGGGTGTCTACTTTCCAAAATGGGGTCATTTGGGGGGGGTTTGAACTGTCCTGGCATTTTATGCACAACATTTAGAAGCTTATGTCACACATCACCCACTCTTCTAACCACTTGAAGACAATGCCCTTTCTGACACTTTTTGATTACATGAAAAAATTATTTTTTTTTGCAAGAAAATTACTTTGAACCCCCACACATTATATATTTTTTTAAAGCAAATGCCCTACAGATTAAAATGGTGGGTGTTTAATTTTTTTTTTTCACACAGTATTTGCGCAGCGATTTTTCAAACGCATTTTTTGGGGAAAAAACACACTTTTTTACATTTTAATGCACTAAAACACACTATATTGCCCAAATGTTTGATGAAATAAAAAAGATGATCTTAGGCCGAGTACATGGATACCAAACATGACATGCTTTACAATTGCGCACAAACGTGCAGTGGCAACAAAATAAATACATTTTTAAAAGCCTTTAAAAGCCTTTACAGGTTACCACTTTAGATTTACAGAGGAGGTCTACTGCTAAAATTACTGCCCTCGATCTAACCGTCGCGGTGATACCTCACATGCATGGTGCAATTGCTGTTTACATTTGACGCCAGACCGACGCTTGCGTTCGCCTTAGCGCGAGAGCAGGGGGGACAGGGGTGCTTTTTTTTTTTTTTTTTTTTTTTTTCTTTATTATTTTTTTGCTTTTTTATCTTATTTTAAAACTGTTCCTTTCATTTTTTTTTTTTTTAATCATTTTTACTGTTATCTCAGGGAATGTAAATATCCCCTATGATAGCAATAGGTAGTGACAGGTACTCTTTTTTGAAAAAATTGGGGTCTATTAGACCCTAGATTTCTCCTCTGCCCTCAAAGCATCTGACCACACCAAGATCGGTGTGATAAAATGCTTCCCCAATTTCCCAATGGCGCTATTTACATCCGGCGAAATCTAAGTCATAAAATGCTCGTAGCTTCCGGTTTCTTAGGCCATAGAGATGTTTGGAGCCACTCTGGTCTCTGATCAGCTCTATGGTCAGCTGGCTGAATCACCGGCTGCATGTTCAGGTTCCCTGTTGAGACAGGAGAGCCAGAGAAAAACACGGAAGACGATGGGGGGGGGGGGGGGCATTCTCTCCCACTGCTTGTAAAAGCAGTCTAGAGGCTAATTAGCCGCTAGGATTGCTTTTACATGAAAGCCGACCGCTGGCTGAAAAGAATGATACCAAGATGATACCTAAACCTGCAAGCATCATTTTGGTATAACCACTCAAAGTCGTGAATGCTGTACCTGAAGACAAAAATATGGCTAACAATAAAGCACAGTAAATGGTAAAGTATAAAAAATTGCATACCTGAAAAGCAAACATGATAAAACACAATAACAATAAAACATTGCAGAATAGAATACAGTAAAAAAGAGCAGAACAATAGAGAGAATAGAGAGAGAGAGAATAGAGAGAGAACAATAAAACTACAACTATTACTTTTTATTTTATATTTTTGTTTGTGTTTTTTTTTTTTTTTTTTACACTTTTTTTGTAACTGTAACTTTTATAACTGTAACCGGTTCCAGGTTCGGGTCTCTCAAAATGCGATGGCATCTTGGGAGACCCTGTGAAAGTGTGTCCTAGTCTGTGCAATGCTGTACCCTACGCTAATACTCAGCTAGTGAATGGTAGCATTCAAAACATTCACCAATGCAAAGACCAGGATTGTCAGGACAGGAGGGACAATAATAGCGGGTGTCACGCCTATATCCGCGCTTACTGCAGACACGACATCTTTTTTGGGGGGGTTCGTTGGGTAGGGGTACTCGGGAGGACATAAAGAAAATGCCTCTCATGCAGCCGACTGCATTTGGTTGGGGATGTGAATGGGGGAAGTACGGGCGCTGCAGAAGCGGTGGGTTCCCAATTAGGATTGGCGAATGCAGCAGGAAGGGCATTATGGGCACGACGGGCCTGTGTTTGTCTTCTTTGTGGCAGCGGGACACTACTTGTGCTTGCCACCTCACCAGCTTGAACTGCACTTATGGGACTCGCCACGTCACCAAGTGTTACTGCAGTGCTGGTTTGACTATGACCGGGGTGTACTAGGCCGCTGGCGCTTGCCAGTTCACCAAAACGCTACCAAAAAAACTGTTAACGATCGCAGGGATCAGGCCTGACTCTGTGAACGCTGCAGTTATGCGTTTAGTGTTTTGTAAGTGACAGTGATCGATCGATACTGCACTTGGGTGGGCTGGGCTGGGCCGGGCGGAGGGGCAAAACGCAGGTGCTAGCAGGTATCTGGGCTGATCCCACTAACACTGCGTTTTTGGGAACCCTAAACTGCTGGGGATGCCAGTATAGATCTGATCAGATCAGATATTGATCAGTTCAGATACTATACCACTAAGGGAGGTGTACGGTGCGTGCGTGGGTGTTAGCGCTACTGGCACTAACCTGACGCTGCCTGGGGCTGGTGCTTGCCAGTTCACCAAAACGCTACCAAAAAAACTGTTAGCGATCGCAGGGATCAGGCCTGACTCTGCGAACGCTGCAGTTATGCGTTTAGTGTTTTGTAAGTGACAGTGATCGATCGATACTGCACTTGGGTGGGCTGGGCTGGGCCGGGCGGAGGGGCAAAACGCAGGTGCTAGCAGGTATCTGGGCTGATCCCGCTAACACTGCGTTTTTGGGAATCCTAAACTGTTGGGGACGCTAGTATAGATCTGATCGGATCAGATATTGATGCGTTCAGATACTATACCACTAAGGGAGGTGTACGGTGCGTGCGTGGGTGTTAGCGCTACTGGCACTAACCTGACGCTGCCTGGGGCTGGTGCTTGCCATTTCACCAAAACGCTACCAAAAAAACTGTTAGCGATCACAGGGATCAGGCCTGACTCTGCGAACGCTGCAGTTATGCGTTTAGTGTTTTGTAAGTGACCGTGATCGATCGATACTGCACTTGGGTGGGCTGGGCCGAGCCGGGCGGAGGGGCAAAACGCAGGTGCTAGCAGGTATCTGGGCTGATCCCGCTAACACTGTGTTTTTGGGAACCCTAAACTGCTGGGGACGCTAGTATAGATCTGATCAGATCAGATATTGATGCGATCAGATACTATACCACTAAGGGAGGCGTATGCTGCGTGCGTGGGTGTTAGCGTTACTGGCGCTAATCTGACGCTGCCTGGGGCGACGCATATCACCGCCGGGCGATCAGGGGGCTAAATCTTTATTCGGCGGGTGCCCTGACACTATAAAAAATAAACAAACTAACCAGCGTCACCCGTAACGGTTATACAGTGATCAGTGGTGAAAGGGTTAACTAGGGGGCAATCAAGGGGTTAAAACATTTATTAGGTAGTATATGGGGGTCCCTGTCGCTATAAAACGCTGACGGCGAACCTAAATATTTACCTCACTAACTAGCGTCACCAGCGACACTAATACAGCGATCAGAAAAATGATCGCTTAGCGACACTGGTGACAGGGGGTGATCAAGGGGTTAAAACTTTATTAGGGGGGGTTAGGGGGGTACCCTAGACCTAAAGGGGGGTAATACTAACTGTCCTAACACTGTAAATGTCACAAACTGACACCAATACAGTAATCAGAAAAAAAAAAAAAAAAAAAAAAAAAAACCTGCTGGTGTCAGTTTGTGACAGGGGGGGGGGGTGATTGGGGGGGGATCGGGGGGCGATCGGGGGGGGGATCGGGGTGTTTTGTGTGCCTGGCATGTTCTACTGTGTGTGTAGTGTGTTGGTGCACTTACATTGCAGTCTTCTCTCCTCGGCCCGGAACGGAAAATACCGAGCCGAGGAGAGATGACATCATTTCCTCTGCCTCTGTGTACAATACAGAGGCAGGGAAATGATCCCATTGGCTGAGAGCGATCGCGAGGGGGGGGCCACGAATGGATGGCCTCCCCCTCACCTCCGATCGCCGGGGGAGATTTGCCGACCGCCGCTGGCACCGGGGGGGGGTCCGATCGGACCCCCCACCCGCGGGCAGGCAAGGACGTACATGTAAGTCCTTTTGCCTGCCCGTGCCATTCTGCCGACGTATATAGTCGTGCGGCGGTCGGCAAGTGGTTAAGAGACAATAAATCTCTTTGCATTCATGAAGTGTCTGGCACCCATCAATCTACCTTGCATTACACTCACTGTGCCTTCTAACCCACTCTACAGAGAAGGATGTCAGCTGTCCTTAACTCTGATGGTCAACATTGGGCTTCAGGGGCTCCGGGACTTTGCTATAACTACAAATATTGTAGCTTCTGACTTTTCATATTAGGACACTTACCTGTCCAGGGTTTCTGCAATGTCGGGAACCCCAGCCTATTTTCGGATCAGCTGTCGGGTGCTGCCGCCGCCATTCCTAGTAAGGGAAGCCGGGAGTGAAGCTTTTTGACTTCACAGCCGGTACCCAGCTGCGCTTTCTAATTGGCCCAGCGGCAGAGGAAGGAGAAGGGGAGGCCAAACTTCCGAAGTACAGTGCTGCTGCTCCGTCTCCAGAAATGGGGAAGGGGACCTGTCAAAAACAGGTAGCCGTTCCCCCCCCGCCCCCCCAAGAAGACAGATAAGTCGAAGTTCCACTTTTGAATGGAACTCCGTTTTAAGTATTTTTACTTACTTACTGGTTTACCACATCAGCCAATGCTCTTTGTGACAGTATGACATGCACTAGAAGAATGTCAATTAAATTGGTACCTCCATTAACCATTCTTTATCACTTCCTGACCTTTAGGGTTCTTGCACATGGACGTAATTTACAGTGTATAGATATACAGAGTAAAATACAGATGTAGATGTGGCACCCGGGACCCAGCATGTTTTTGCCATCAGAATGCATTACAGAAAGCACTTTGCGCACCTATACATGTTTAGCTGCTTGCACTGGCATTTATTTATGAACACATCTGGGTGTATTTTTTAGAATGTAAAATGTTATGTTTTGAAAAATATGTCCATATGTTTGTGGGTGTAAATGTTGGTGCTGGCAGTGATGCACATATAGGTGAGCAAGGTATTTTCTGTAATGCATTTCTATGAGCAAAAAAAAGCTGGCTCTCGGTTGCCACAACTACATCCGTAGTGTACTCTGTGCATCCATACACTGTAAATTGAAGCCATGTGCATGAGCCAGTAAAATCAATTTGAGAGATGCTATTCTGAGCCAGTGTAGATGAGCATTTACTGATGAGAACAAGAGTACAGAATTACTTTATAGTGGCCAAGTAAGTATCTGCCAGCTTTTGCAACCAGGGAAACTGGTAACCAATATAACAGACATAGCGAATAAACAAGACAAATTGAAACTTTCAAGAGATGTAATTATATATAAACAGAACCTGTGGTCTCCCAGATGAGTAACCATCAGAAGGAACATTCCTCTCTTTACAGCTGGCAGGAGGAGGATATAATGAACATTTTGCTATAGTTTTGAAGTTAAATATTTTTCATATTGAGGAAGGACAGCTTGTCTATCATTCGGTACTGGACAGCTGGAATATACACTCACCGGCTACTCTATTAAGTACACCTGTTCAATTACTTGGTAACAGAAATTACTAATCAGCCAATCACATGATAGGCAACTCAATGCATTAAGGCATCTAGACGTGGTGAAGAGGACTTGCGAAAGTTCAAACTGAACATCAGAATCGGACAAAAAAGGGGATTTAAATGTCTTTGAACGTGGCATGGTTGTTGGTGCCAGACGGGATGGTCTGAGTATTTAAAAAACTGCTGATTTGCTGGGATTTTCACGCACAACCATCTCTAGGGTTTACAGAGAATTATTATTTTTATTATATAGGATTTATATTGCGCCAACAGTTTGTGCAGCGCTTTATAATATAAAGGGAGACAATACAGCAACAATATAATTCAAAAGAGGGTTAGGAGGGCCCTGCTCCTGCAAGCTTACAATCTAATAGGGAGGGGCTCGTGAAACAAAAGGTAGTAACTGTGAGGGATGAACTGATGAGGGAAGTAGAAGATTAATTTGTTAGATGAAGGCAGATTAGGCCTCTCTGAAGAGATGAGTTTTCAGGGATCGCCTAAAAGTGGACAGAGTAGGAGATAACCGGACAGATTGGGGTAGTGAGTTTCAGAGGATGGGAGAGGCTCTGGTGAAGTCCTGGAGATGAGCATGGGAGGAGGAGACAAGGGAGCTAGAGAGCAGGAGATCTTGGGAGGAGCAGAGAGGATGGTTCGGGTGATATTTGGAGATACGATTGGTGATGTAGCTCAGGACAGAGTTCAAAATAGCTTTGTATGTTATTGTTAGTGTTTTGAATTTTATTTGTTGGGCAATCGGAAGCCAGTGGAGGGATTGGCAGAGAGGGGTGGTAGATACTGAACAGTTGGTAAGGTGGATGAGTTTAGCAGCGGCATTCATGATATACTGAAGAGGGGATAGCTTCCAGAGAGGTAGGCCAATGAGGAGGGAGTTACAATAGTCAATGATAGAGATATCAATGGAGTGAATAAGTTGCTTAGTGGTTTCAACGGTTAGAAAGGGGCATATTTTGTAGATAATACAGAGGTGAAGTCTACAAGATTTGGAAAGTGATTGGATTTGGGGCTGAAAGGACAGTTCAGAGTCCAGGATTTCACCTAGCACCCTGACACGAGGGGATGGACTGAGGGTTGTTTTGATGATCTTAATGCAGAAGTCAGGGGAGGAGGCACAGGCCGGAGGAAAAATTATGACCTTGGTTTTAGAAAGATTGAGTTTGAGGAAGTGGTGTGACATCCATGCTGATATGTCTGTTAGTTTGTAATGTGAGAGGAGACTGAAGGAGTGAGGTAAGGAGTAGAGAGTAAGATTTGTGGTTCATTAGCATAGAGATGGTACTGGAAGCCATGGGAGTTTATAAATTGACCAAGGGAGGAGGTGTAAATGGAGAAGAGAAGGGGTCAGAACCTCGAGGAACCCCTACAGAAGGAGGACGTGGAGAGGAGGAAACGGAGTTATAGGTAACACTGAAGGAGTGCTGTGATAGATAGAAAGAGAACCAGGAGAGAGAAGAGTCTTTAAGGCCAAGAGAGTGGAGTTTTTTTAGGATGAGGGGGTGGTCAACAGTATCAAAGGCTGCAGAGAGGCCTAGTATTATGAGTATGGAGTAGTGGCCATTGGTTTTAGCAGTTAGTAGATCCTTAGTGAGTTTCAGTAGGGCAGTTTCAGTGGAGTGTAGTAAGCGAAAGCCAGACTGTAATGCCGCGTACACACGGTCGGACTTTTCGTCTACAAAAGTCCGACAGACTTCCGGCGGACTTTCGGCGGACTTGCAGCAGACTTTCTAACGAACGGACTTGCCTACACACGACCACACAAAAGTCCGACGGATTCGTACGTGATGACGTACAACGGACTAAAATAAGGAAGTTCATAGCCAGTAGCCAATAGCTGCCCTAGCATGGGTTTTTGTCCGTCGGACTAGCACACAGACGAGCGGATTTCGGGTCCGTCGTAGTTACGACGTAAAGATTTGAAGCATGTTTCAAATCTAAAGTCCGTCGGATTGGAGGCTGAAAAAGTCTGCTGAAAGTCCGGAGAAGCCCACACACGAACGGATTACCAGCCAGCTTTAGTCCGTCGGCGTCCGTTGGACTTTTGTAGACGAAAAGTCCGACCGTGTGTACGCGGCATAAGGGTTCAAGAAGGTTGTTGTCAGTGAGGTAAGAGCTCAGACAGTTGTAGACTAAGTGTTCTAAAAGTTTCTTAAATTGTTCAAGCTGGTGGGGTCCTGTGAGGGCTTTTTAAATATGGGGGTGATCGGGGCATGTTTTAGAGGGGAAGGGAAGATGCCAGTAGAGAGGGTGACCATAGTAGTTGTGAGGGAACACGATCCAGGGAACAGGTGGTAAGGCGGACTTCTGAGAAAACTTTAGCAACCTCTTCAGTAGTAGCAAGCTCAAAAGAGGACAGTGTTGAGAGTGGATTTGTACAAGATATGTTAAGTGAGATAGATGTCTGTGCAGTGGAGATGCCCCCACAAATTGCATCAATCTTGATTTTAAAGTGATTGGCAAACTCCTGAGCAGTGAGGGAGTTACTGGGTGGAGATGGTGGTGGAAAAAGCAGAGGACTAGAAGGCAGAGTATTAATGAGAGTGACAAAGTAGGCTTGTTTGGCAGCATGGAGGGAGGTATTGTATTTTAAGAAATCAGATTTATATTCGGTTAATGCATGCTGGGATTTGGTTTTACGCCACATTCGCTGCAGTGTACAGCTTTGTCTCTTAAGGTTTCTGGTGTCGTCGGTCTGCCAAGGTTGTAATGGTCGGGGCCTGATATTTTGTCTGAATTGTCTGAAAAAGAGAAAGAATATAACATGTCACAAAAATTAGTACACCCCTCACATTTTTGTAAATATTTTATTATATCTTTTCATGTGACAACACTGAAGAAATGACACTTTGCTACAATGTAAAGTAGTGAGTGTACAGCTTGTATAACAGTGTAAATTTGCTTTCCTCTCAAAATAACTCAACACACAGCCCTTAATGCCTAAACTGCTGGCAACAAAAGTGAGTACACCCCTAAGTGAAAATGTCCAAATTGGCCCCAAAGTGTCAATATTTTATGTGGCCACCATTATTTTCCAGCACTGCCTTTACCTTCTTGGGTATGGAGTTCACCAGAGCTTCACAGGTTGCCACTGGAGTCCTCTTCCACTTCTGTATGACGACATCACGGAGCTGGTGGAAGTTAGAGACCTTGAGCTCCTCCACCTTCCTTTTGAGGATGTCCCCCAAATGCTCAATAGGGTTTAGGTCTGGAGACATGCTTGGCCAGTCCATCACCTATACCCTCAGCTTCTTTAGCAAGGCAGTGGTCATCTTGGAGGTGTGTTTGGGGATGTTATCATGTTGGAATACTGCCCTGCGGCCCAGTCTTCGAAGGGAAGGGATCATGCTTGGCTTCAGTATGTCACAGGACATGTTGACATTCATGGTTCCCTCAATGAACTGTAGCTCCCCAGTGCCGGCAGCACTCGTGCAGCCCCAGACCATGACACTCCCACCACCATACTTGACTGTAGGCAAGACACACTTGTCTTTGTACTCCTCACCTTGTTGTCACCACACACGCTTGACACCATCTGAACCAAATAAGTTTATCTTGGTCTCATCAGGACATGGTTCCAGTAATCCATGTCCTTAGTCTGCTTGTCTTCAGCAAACTGTTTGCAGGCTTTCTTGTGCATTATCTTTAGAAAAGGCTTCCTTCTGGGATGACAGCCATGCAGACCAATTTGATGCAGTGTGCGGCGTATGGTCTGAGCACTGACAGGCTGACCCCCCAACCAGTGGCGGTGCGTCCATTAAGGGCACACAGGCGCCGCCCCCTCTCTGCAGCCACCCCCCTCTGTGTAGTATGGATAGATTCATGCATTGCATGAATCTATCAATGGCCGCTGTAGCCACCCCCTATTCAGGCGCCTGGCCCTTTTTGGACGCCGGGCGCCTGAATTCCAATGGCTACGTTTGATGGCACACTGACAGCGTTTGATGGGCACAGGGGCTGCGTTTGATGGTACAGTGACTGCATTTGATGGGCACAGTGGCTGTGTTTGATGGCACAGTGGCAGCCTGTGATGGGCACAGTGGCTGCGTTTGATGGGCTCAGTGGCTGCGTTTGATGGCACAGTGGCAGCGTTTAATGGGCACAGTGGCTGTGTTTGATGGCACAGTGGCTGCAATTGATGGGCACAGTGGCTGAGTTTTAAGGGCACAGTGAGGCTGCAAATGATGGATTTTTTCTGAATTTTTCAGTTTGTTTGCGCACACCCAAAAATTTTGAGCACCAGCCACCACTGCCCCCACTCCTTCAACCTCTGCAGCAATGTTGGCAACACTCATACCTCTATTTCCCAAAGACAACCTCTGGATATGACGATGAGCACGTGCACTCAACTTCTTTGCTTTACCATGGCGGAGCCTGTCCCGAGTGGAACCTGTCCTGTTAAACCACTGTATGGTCTTGGCCACCATGCTGCAGTTCAGTTTCAGGGTCTTGGCAATCTTCTTATAGCCTAGGCCATCTTTAAGTAGAGTAACAATTCTTTTTTTCAGATCCTCAGAGAGTTCTTTGCCATGAGGTGTCATGCTGAACTTTCAGTGACCAGTATGAGAGAGTGAGAGCGATAACACCAAATTTAACACACCCGCTCCCCATTCGCACCTGAGACCTTGTAACACTAATAAGTCATATGACACCGGGGAGGGAAAATGGCTAATTGGGCCCAATTTGGACATTTTCACTTAGGGGTGTACTCACTTTTGTTGCCAGCGGTTTAGACATTATTTGCTGTGTGTTGATTTATTTTGAGGGGACATGAAATTTACACTGTTATACTAGCTGTACACTCACTACTTTACATTATAGCAAAGTGTCATTTCTTCAGTTTTGTCACATGAAAAGATATAATAAAATATTTACAAAAATGTGAGGGGTGTACTCACTTTTGTGAGATACTGTACAGGATGAGCGGAAGTTGTGTGGACAAAAATGCCTTGTTAATGTCAGAGGTCAGAGGAGAATGGGCAGACTGGTTCAAGATGATAGAAAGGCAACAGTAACTCAAAATAACACTCGCTACAACCAAGGTATGCAGAATACCATCTCTGAACGCACAACACATCGAAACCTTGGAGCAGATGGGTTACAGCAGCAGAAGACCACACCAGGTGCCACTCCTGTCAGCTAAGAACAGGAAACTGAGGCTACAATTCACACAGGCTGACCAAAATTGGAAAATAAAAGAATGGAAAAATGTTATCTGGTTTAATTAATCTTGATTTCAGCTTCAACAGATGGTAGGGTCAGAATTTTGGCATAAACAACATGAAACCATGGATCGATCCTGTCTTGTAACAATGGTTCAGGCTGGCGGTGATGGTGTAATGGTGTGGTGGATATTTTCATGGCACACTTTGGGCCCCTTAGTACCAATTGAGCATTGTTTAAACGCCACAGTCTACCTAAGTATTGTTGCTGACCATGTCCATCCCTTTGTGACTACAGTGCACCCATCTTCTGATGGTTCCTTCCAGCAGGATAATGCACCATGTCACAAAGCTCAAATCATCTCACCACTGGTTTCTTGAACATGACAATGAGTTCCTTTTACTCCAGTGGCCTCCACAGTCACCAGATCTCAATCCAACAGATTTGCATCATGGATATACAGCAGAAAAATCTACACCAACTGCATGACGCTATCATTATGGACCACAACCTCTGAGAAATTATTCCAACACCTTGTTGAAGCTATGCCGTGAAGAATTAAGGCAGTTCTGAAAGCAAATGTGGGCCCAGTCCAGTACTAGCAAGGTGTACCTAATAAAGTGGCAGGTGAATGTTTGTAGGATGAAGAGGGGTAGAAGAGAGGGGATTTATTGAGAAGGAAAAGAAAAGAGGAAAACAATGGGAATGGAGCACAGCAATTTTGCTTCTTCTTGTTTCTTAATTTCTATAAATTTACCGAAGAAGCAATCGCACGAGAAAACCAGGCTCAGCTCATATTAATGAGAAGTAGGACACAGATCATGACTTGTGTACAAAAGGTTTTTTTTAGCAATAGGTGTTGCAAAAAAGCGTATTAGCAGGTGTTAAGCGTGTGACTACAAGACCTTCAAGGGTTTCTCGAATACATAAAAAAAATCGGTCCAGAGGGACTGTAAGCATTTCAGGTATTACAGCAGTTTTATAATAAAGTGCCAATGTTCTCCGACACACAGATATGTAGTGACAGGACAGATGTAGTGAGATCTTCTGCAGACCCTCTAATGTTATATATCTAATTATTATTATTTAAGGTACTTATATAGCATCGTCAATTTATGCAGCACTTTTACATATACATTGTACATTCACATCAGTCCCTACCCTCAAGGAGCTTACAATCTAAGGTCCCGAACTCACATTCATATACCAGGGCCAATTTAGACAGAAGCCAATTAACCTACGAGCATGTCTTTGTAGTGTGGGAAGAAACCAGAGTACTCAGAGGAAACCCACACAGGCATAGGGAGCAGTGTTAATTTTGGCAGCAAATTTCAATCTAGTTTAAGTCTCATGCCCCGTACACAGGATCGGAATTTCCGCCAGAAAAACCTTGGATGGTTTTTCCGACGGAATTCCGCTTAAGCTTGCCTTGCATACACACGGTCACACAAAAGTTCTCAGAACTTTTGACCGTCAAGAACGCGGGGACGTACAACACTACGACAAGCCAAGAAAATTAAGTTCAATGCTTCCGAGCATGCGTCAAATTGTTTCCGAGCATGTGTAGGAATTTTGCGCGTC
Organism: Aquarana catesbeiana; assembly: GCF_042186555.1. NCBI lineage: Eukaryota > Metazoa > Chordata > Amphibia > Anura > Ranidae > Aquarana > Aquarana catesbeiana. The sequence goes on along the minus strand of NC_133334.1, from coordinate 85,646,712 downwards.
GGAATTGCTACAGACGATTGGAATTTCCGTCTCATCTTAGTCGTCTAAAATATAATGGGTGTAAATAAATTGTAATGCATTAGTTAACATTTCTCTACAATTTCCAAACTCATTATATACTGCTGGGGTGAAACATCTCATATGTTATTATTTATGGTATTGAGGTATGAACATGCACTACAGACCAGTGTTAATTTTGAAGTCAAATTTCAATTTAGTTTGAAATGGTGTCTGATTTAATAAATGGTATTTGAAAGATGTCAAACTTTTTTGGATGGAGATATATAAGTGAAAACACTGGCGCCTAGAGTAAACAATTAACTACAATGTATCCGTGCAGCAGCTGTTTTAATCAAGTGATAGTAGAAAAAGGTCATAGGAAAACAAATCCTTAGACAAACATCGCTAGCAATGTGCATAGTGCAAAATTAGTGGACAATACTGAACCAATGTTAAACCAATATTAAATCATACATAATGAATAGTAAATATATGTGAAAATGAATGAGCAAAAAAGTCCATAGTACATTAAACTTTTTGTTCAAATGAAACTGTGCTCAGTGTTCCATAGAATGAAAAAACTGTTGATTGTGCTCCCAACCGATTAATAAAGTGAAGTTTCCTACTCACCGAATGAAGTTGACCCTCATTACCTTACAGCAAGAGAGGTCAAAAACTTTTTTGCTCATTTATTTTTACATATATTTATTATTCATTATGTATGTTTTAATATTGGTTTAACATGGGTTCAATATTGTCTGCTAAGTTTGCACTAGGCACATTGCTAGCGCTGTTTGTCTAAGGATTAGTTTTCCTATAACACCACATTCTTTGGATGGGCCTTGGAGGTGTATTGGTTTCAGTGGCCATTGTCAGAATACCAAAGACCTGGATATCATGGGAAGACAATGTATCAGTATGGTATGGAACAAATGTAAGCACCTGTCTGAGCTTTTTGGTGTTTTGAATATTTATCCAGCTATTATAGGTCCAGATGGAGGGATAATGTTTGCGCATATTTGGCGTAAAAGATGGATTACCCGCAATGGGGTGTGGGCGAGGCCTACTGCGCCCATGCACATGGGGTAACACTTGTGCGAAGCATGCTCACATGACTGCGGTCATGTGAAAAGTCTAGCAGTAAGGCAGTTCACCAACTTAGAGATGAGCCTTCACTGTGTTCAGTAATAATGCAGAGTTCCTCTGAAAAGCGACTTGTCCCATGTCACTACACAGTGTAACTTGTATGTTGCACTAGGAGGGATGTGCTGAGCCTGTGCCCACTGCTGTGGGTAACCAAGTGAAAAAACAAGCTACAAGCAACCAGTCATTAAGTGTGGTACCTGGTAAGGTGACAGATCTTAAGATAGCTGTCCCTCTCCCATGGTAACCAGGAGCAGACTAGAATTACAGAGATCTATGGCCTGGTCACAAGATACAGGAAGGAAAGAGTTGAGTGAGAGCACACATGATCTGTTGTCTGTGCTAGGTGCTCGGTGGGACCCCATTCTGTTGCTGGTAGTGAGGTAGAGACAATCTGAAGGAGTGGGTGTTCTTAGGTGAAAGTATTTGCATGCATCCCTTTGTAAATCATATGGTGTGAGCCCCCGGTCACACCGATCACAACATTGAAATTGTGCTACTTCACTTCAAGTAGCACGAATTTCAAAGTAATGTTACTTCAGGTGCTACTTGAAAGACATCTGTGCCTTCATGCACAGATGTCTATGCAAGTCACACCTGAACTTGCAAAAAGTAGTGCAGGAACGACCTTCAAAATTAGTGTGACTCCAACGAAGTCTGAGTCGCACCGATTTGACAGCTTCCAATGCGGACAATAGGATGCGACTTGCTATGCGATTTGAAACTGTGAAATCGCATGACAAGTAGCACCGCTGTGACTGGGGGCTGATGTTGAGTCCTAATAATTGAAAGACCTTGAATCCAATGAATGGAAGAAGCAGGCTAGGGACTGTCAGGCTGGGGAGGAAAGGCCTATATGCTAGAGGATGCTGTATGTTCTCCACCCAGGAGAACCTAATTTGCTGCGGGTTCCAATGCTCACTGTTAGAAGCTCACAGAGTATGCAATTTCAGTACAGCACCTGGGTGCCCGTGCAGTCTCATTTTGGATGTTGCCATGATGCTGTCCATCATTCTTTGCCATTGGTGACATGTAAACTGGATGTCAAATATGATTCTGTACTAGTGGATTGGGAGTTTGTTTTCATATATTAGTTTTCCCGTTTGGTTTTTTAAAAGGGAGCAGATGGAGAATTGCCCCTTGCTTTGACACCTCTGCATATAAGGACCTTATGGTTTTATTTTGTACCATGGCGATTCCCCACATTAATATTCCTCTATATCCTTATTATATACCAAGATAATAATGGTACAGAATTCTGAAACATGACATTTTAAATGAAGCAGATCTAAGGTCAGAGAAAACATAAACAAGTTACTATCGTCAGTGGTGTCACTAGAGTTGATGTCACCTGGTGCAGTACAACTTGGTGTCACCCCCCCAATATTATTTCCCCCCCATATAAAACTGCATATAATGGCAATAGTAGTGCCGTTAACAACTATAAAGCAACTAGCAAATTTAAATAACAATATGAAATGAAAAAAAAAGAACTCCCCAGGAAATTAAACCCCCCCAGGATCAGTCCCTGTTTCAGCAATAATAGCCGCCAGCATTGGTGTCAGTTTCCGTAATAACTACTGCCAGCATTGGTGCCAGTTTCTGCAATGATCCCCAGCATTGGTACCAGTTTCTGCAATGATCCTCAGCATTGGTGCCAGTTTCTGCAATGATAACCGCCAGCATTGGTGTCCGTTTCAGCAATGATAACCGCCAGCATTTGTGCCTTTTTCTGCAATAGTAACTGCCAGCATTGGTGTCCGTTTCTGCAAAAATAATTGCCAGCATTGGTACCAGTTTCTATATTGACCCCCAGCATTGGTGCAGTAGCTGCAATTATAGCCCCCAGCATAGATGTTCATTAGCATTGTGTGTTTTTAAAACCCTGCAGCATGAAGGAGCTAATTCACACTGGCCACTAATTCAGCTCAAGGAGTCAATGAACACTACTATGGATCTCTAATGCAGTAGTGGCCAGTAGCAGTTAATTAACCCCCTTGTGCTGTTTTAGTGGTCAGCGTTAATTATTCCTTTGTATTGTAGCATGAATGGGTTCATTAACACTGCCACTGACCATGGTAGAGTTCATTAATGCCTTGTGCTGAATAAGTGGCCAGTGTCATGACTGTTGTATTGCAGACTTACCGGCTGCCGTGGCCACATTTAACTAATACCTTACCAATCTTATATGAATAAAACACAACTCTGTGAATGGGTTTAAATGGCCATAGCATCCTTTTATTAACAAAGAAACCATAAACAATGCATCTTATTAATCAACACTGACTGACTCTACTATAGCAGGTATATGGAAGCGAGCATGGTCCACTGAATCTGCTGTATCAAGCACCAGTTTTATACCATGGCCCCAGCCGCAAATACACAGGCTCAGGGACAATTATTTAACACATTACCACCTGATACAGCCCCAATACCGTTCTCGCCTTACTGACATCACTTATTCGGGAAGGTACCCATACCAAAGATAAGCCCCTCCCATCATTCTCCACAAACATTTTGTGACCATGCCCACCTTCAAAACCCTGAGACCCCTGCCCACTGCTATGACACCATATGACCCCCCTTACAAAATAACATTGCAAATAAAATACACCACCCATTACCAATATTAATTAGGAAAGGTAACCAGAAAAAACAAAGGAAAAATGCAAACATAACCTTAAGGGAGGGAGGGAAAAGGTCACTTGCTCTGCCTGGCTTCAACTGACCCTGGTAACTCCCCCTCACTGCCTAGACCACCGTTAGCCCCACCCTGACCCATACTGCTCCACCCTACCACGCCTTGCTCTCATCCAATAGCTAAAACCTACTGCTATTTGAAACATTCATTTTAATCTGCCTAACTACAGCCTGCGCTGCAAACCCAGTCATGTAGGCCTTACACTTAATGCTGTGCATATGATTCCAGGCCTGTACTGTACATTAACCCCTTCATGCTGCATATTACTGGCTAATGGCAGTGTTAGGTAATTAACCCACGATCACAAAACCCACCACAGTTCCCAAGACATTAACCAGTCCCCTTCTCTCCCCCCCTTCCCCTCCCTCCCCTCCCCCTCCCCTCCCCCCTCCCCTCCCCCCTCCCCTCCTTTCCCCCTCTCCCTCACCGTTTTCCCCTTACTTCACTTACTTTGTTTCCCATTCATTTTTCTTCTTTTTTTCTTCGTCATTTCTGATTCTTTTTCAACCACAATCCCCCTTCTTTATCATCCTCCTCTTTTGGCCCATAGACCATTTCCAACTTTATGCCTAGATGTGCAAATAGTTATATATAAATAAGAATAAAAAAAGTGATGTTTCTCTTTGTACAATTTGCTGAATCATTAATGGGCTAATAATTATTATAATTAATATATATATATATATATATATATATATATATATATATATATATATATATATATATATATATATATATATATATATATATTTTTTTTTTTTTTTAATTTTTAGAATTCACCATTAAAATTGATTATGTTTATTTTTCTGTTATCCTAATTTTTTTCGTTCCTTTTCCTTTGACTCATCATGTATTATTATTGATTTTGGCTCTTTATTATTAAAATTATGTTTTGTAAATGTAATTGCGTTTCCAAGTTCATGGCTATGCAATGCATCCTTATATTCATCCTCTCCTTATTCCATCTAGCTGACCGCTCTGCTTATGTGGGATGTTGAAAAAAAGGGGAAGAAAATGCGCTAAGATGTATAACACCTATAAATGATAAACTAAATGTGCTATGGAAGCAGCAATTCTCTTGTACAACACCAATACCGTGGAAATTAGAATAAAGAAAAATTAGAATCGCGCTAGACCTGTGAATGGGTATGAGTCATAAATAAACAAAATGTGCAAACCATTAGTAATTAAATGTGAATAGCAAATGAAATAACAAATGAAATATAAATAATTGGTAAATTGTGAATCATATAGAAAACAAATTTGAAAAATATGTAAATCATTTGAATGATGTGCAGTAAATTAAATCAATCCGTATTAAAAAATTAAATAAAAAGAAAATAAAACAAATAGTCTGTGTGAGTAACTGAAAAATGTCAACATCCACCCGTGCAAAAAATTGGGAGAAAAGTCAATCCACAAATGAGATGAATCTTCAACCGCTGTTTAACAAAAGCATATGTGTCATCCAACACCGCTATAGAAGAATTCACTTCTTACCAGATGGCTATGATCCCCCACCACAGAGGATCATGAGAAGCATATAACTCTGGAATACACCAAACGTGCTGGCTTGCTAGCTAATCTCCAGATCACCTCATTAGTAGTCGAGCCCATGAGAGGATGCACACAGCATGTAAAAACATAAAAGCTCCACCATACTACCAAAGAGACCTCAGGTTATTTTTAAAGGAGCATCTTCTTTAAGCAATAGGAATGCTCCCAGTGTTCAGGATCCACCAAAAAGCAATAGATATTTTTTCCAGAACCTTACTGGCTATTATGGATGCAGGAACTGTCAGGTCTGCATCCTTAATAGATGTAAGGAGAGAAAGATCTGCCAATTCACGTCTACTAGCACTTCACGGTCATATGCAGTTGAACCATTTATTACCTGTTCATCTGAAGGTGTCGTTTATCTTATACAATGCCCATGCGGCTTACAGTATGTAGGGAGGACCAAAAGGGCTCTTCGAGTAAGATTGAACAAGCACATAAATAATATCAGAAGGGGCTTTGATAAGCATTCAGTCTCCAGAAACTATGACCAGGTACACAACAGAGACCCCTCCAACACAGTGTTTATGGGGATAGATAAATACAAGCCCCATTGGAGAGGTGGTTCACTAGTTAGGGAAATCTCGAAATGTGAAATGGCCTGGATAAACAGATTCAAAACATATGTTCCGTTCGGACTTAACGTTGACACAGATGTAAATGCTTTTATCAACAACTCCTGATACTTGACCTTTAGTCTTTTATGGTAGATTTAGGGACTTATTATGTTAGAGATGAATTTGTGGTTATTTTATAACTCACTGTAGGGTTTACCAATAGCCTCTTGTTCTGAATCTCTATCCGTCGGGGACTGGAACTCTCCTCTATCAGCAATAAATATATAATTTTTTTCTTTTTGATTTCTTTTTTCAAATATGTAGTTAATATCCATTGGTATAGGTTTACTTTGTAAAAGAAATTTTAAATACCGTAAGTTTTTTTGTACACAAAGATTTTTTGAGAGAGATTTTTTACGAAATTCTTATAAAAATTATTTATTTCTTATGGACTTTGACTTTATGGACAGCTATGTATGAGGTATTGGCTGAGGCGCAATCTGATGGTGATCCACCAGATGTCACCATAAATACTCTGAGGGTGGCCCCAACAGTTGCATTGGTTCATCTTTCGGTTCTTTTAGAACGGAGGAATGTTTTAGGGGTAATTACATAGGTTTAACTTATTTTAGGAGTCTGGGTAATGATAGTAATACAGTTATTTAGCCTTATCTTAGCTGCATGCATGTTAGTGGTAATTTGGATATTCATTTAACAATATCTATTAGGTGACATGTCTTTCTATTTAGATATGCCGCTGATATAGAGAGCATATCCATGTTTGCCGTAGACATGTGAGATCTGCAGCATACCAGTTAATTTTACTTGTTTTATGTGCTCAAGCCATGAGGGCCACACATAATTTAAAATAATTTTTTTCTTTAGATTGAGTTTTTAATAGTATAGTGTCTGTCAGAGAGACTACCTTGTTGGCCGCGGTGCTGGCTGCACGGGTGCACGCCGTTGTGCGTCGGCGTGCGCTGGGGCGCGCGTTCCTGTGCGTGCCGCTGGGCGTGCCGCTGGGCGTGTTTCTGTGGGCGCTGGTTTGCATGCTTTTGTTGGTCCTGGTGTGTGCGCCGGTGTTCGGGGCGCGCGCAGGCGCGTGCGTGCTTGTGCGCGCACCGGTGCGTATTGGCGTGCGGGCGCGGCTTTTGGCGCCAATCGGCCTATTTAGGTCTGCTCTGCACTCTGCTCTGTGCTGCCTGATCAACAGCTTCCAGTTCCTTAGTTCCCACTACCTGTTCCTGTGTTTCCAGATCTCCTGACGACCCGGCTTGCCTCTTATACTCCGCTGACTGCTGCCCGTACCTGACCTTGGCTTGTTTGACCCTTCTTCTGCCTGCTCCTACTGTACCGTGTTGCCTGCCTTTTGCCAAACTCTGCCTGACCTGCCTGCTTGCTCCTGTACAGCATCTGTTTGCCTGTGTTCCAGTACACTATCTGCTGCTTGATGATCCTCTTCCACCCAGCACCTGGATCCCTTACCAGGCTCTCTTACCATTCCATACTCCCGTGCCTCCTGTCCTTTCTACCAGGGGCTGCGAGTAGGATACGTATGGGAGACCACCCTCTGCCCAAGCGGACTCACCGGTCTGGTAAGTAAAGTCTGACAGTGTCATTTTCAACCTGCCCACTAGGTGTCAGTCTGTTCAGTTACTGAGCGTGTCACCATTGTGGACATTAGACCCACTTCCGTGTCTTATACCTGAGAACACATGGTTGTTTCAGTGATCCTTGTTTTTTTGGGCTCGGACCGTTGATGCCTTGGTTGCACGTCGGTTCTCTGGTATTATGGGTGGGTTTTGACCTGTTGCAGGCTTTTTCATTTTTAATTTTTATTTTAGTTTTATCATTTATCCATTTAATGTGATATGTTGCCTGGATCAGATCCCGTCAACAAGTTCCGTCGGGTCTCGTGTGTCTTTGTATTGCACAATGCGCAGGTCTGTTGATGGACTGTGGCTCAGAACGAGGCTTGGCTAGATTATCATAGTATATAGGGAGGTGATGCAGCTCGCCGCCCGTGCCCCTGGATGATGTAATTGTCTCACGAAACGCGTAGGGTGGAGCAGGACAACGCGCTGACGTCACCTCAAGTTACCGCTTGTCTTTCCAGAAGGACGGGTTTGTCCGAATGTGTACCAGCCGACACATCACTTTCTATGTGATACTACATTTTGTAAGTGCATTTTCTGTTTTAAACTTTTAATAAACCTGAAGGTTTTCACACTATTGGAGCTTTTATGTTTTTACATGCTGTGCGCATCCTCATGGGCTCGACTACTAATGAGATGATCTGGAGATTAGCTAGCAAGCCAGCACGTTTGGTGTATTCCGGAGTTACAGCTGTGCCTAAACTATATGCTTCTCATGATCCTCTGTGGTGGGGGATCATAGCCATCTGGTAAGAAGTGAATTCTTCTATAGCGGTGGTATTTGACACATATGCTTTTGTTAAACAGCGGTTGAAGATTCATCTCATTTGTGGATGGACTTTTCTCCCAATTTTTTGCACGAGGGGATGTTGACGTTTTTCAGTTACTCACACAGACTATTTGTTTTATTTTCTTTCTATTTCATTTTTTAATACGGATTGATTTAATTTACTGCACATCATTCAAATGATTCACATATTTTTCATATTTGTTTTCTATATGATTCATGATTTACCAATTATTTATATTTCATTTGTTATTTCATTTGCTATTCACATTTAATTACGAATGGTTTGCACATTTTGTTTATTTATGGCTCATACACATTCACAGGTCTAGCGCGATTCCAATTTTTCTTTATGTGGGATGTTGTTTTGCCCATTTGAGTCTCCTAGCACATCTGGGTGACCATATGGACGCCCAGGGTGTTCCTGCTTCCAGCCGTGCACCCGATTCACTGTGCTCAATGTGTGTGAGTCGCCGCTTGTTTGAATTCCTTCCCGTCCGTGTGATTGGAAGAATTCCCCTCCCTCCACCAGAGGGAGCTCTGCTCCCATCCATCTATCCGGGCCTTAAGACCCGGCAGCAATGGATGAGTGAGCCACTGCGGCGAGTCTCGCGCATGCACAGCGCAGTTCTCACGTCCACATCCGGTATTTACACCGGATGGATAGTATTTAAAGCCGCTCCCAGCAGCATGGAGATGCTGCGGGAACCAGGGGACATATGCACGCTGCTTCTTCTTATCCAGGTAAATGTGGATAGTTTATACTTTGCAAATGGCCCTCTTTGTGACTCCACATCGGTGACTATGATTCTTTTGACTATTGAAGATAATTATCTTTGTTTGCTGACATTGCACAGCAAGCTACAAATGTTGTTTCAATTATGCTCACCAGATATCCTCTATTTGATGATACGAAGGCATGTGGCCCCTGGTATTAAGCCAGCTGCTGGACCTGCCTTTGTAAGTAGACCTAATTTTAGCATTTTGCCCCCATTATGTCTGAAAGGATGTTCCATCTCTCCCTTTAACACAATCGGTCATTATTGTTTCTCTACTTTTCAGTTGGTCTTTATTTGCCATCTACGGCCACTTTAGCGCATGGTTTCTCTAATGCAGTAAAACATCCAGTCATCCCGGCAGTTCTATGTTCCCCCCCCCATTTAGGAGATATAGGTAAGATATTTAGGAGACGCAACTGCATTAGAAAAATTTCTGATACCAATTTTTGTATTTTTGAACTAATTTAATATGTCCAAATTGTCTGTATTTTTTGATAGAAGGCATTGTACGTTACACATGACCAGCATCCCCTGAGGAAGCCCGCTCTATGGGCGAAACATGTTGGGAAGTCCATCATTCACTGCTGCGTTGTCGTAATTACAAACCATTGTACTAGCCATCACTGTATCTCCTTTTCCTTTTTAAAACAAATGAATTCTTAGTTTGTTCTTCAAAATAAAATAATTTTTTATTTGATATTATTTTCAATTTGTTTGCACCTCCAAAGTCCCAATTTCTGTGTTCTACCATCCAATCCCGGGACGTGGTGCTAAAAAACCAACTGGTGTGTTCGTGTTCATAATAACCTGTTCTCATTAACCAGTCCAGTGTAGGGATGGGCCGAACACCCCCCGGTTCGGTTTGCACCAGAACATGCGAACAGGCAAAAAATTTGTTCGAACACGTGAACACCGTTAAAGTCTATGGGACACGAACATGAAAAATCAAAAGTGCTAATTTGAAATGCTTATATGCATGGTATTGTCATAAAAAGTGTTTGGGGACCCGGGTCCTGCCCCAGGGGACATGTATCAATGCAAATAAAAGTTTTAAAAAGTGACTTTAATAATGCTTAAAGTGAAACAATAAAAGTGTAATATTCCTTTAAATTTCGTACCTGGGGGGTGTCTATAGCAGTGTTGCTCAAGGCAGGCTTCATCCATCTGCTGGCTTGTATATTTTTTTTGATCAATATTTAGGCATTTTGCCAAGGCACCCCTGAAGAAACCTCAAGGCACCTTAGGGTGCCCCGCACACTGGTTGAAAAAGGCTGGTCTATACCTGTTCCAAATTATTATGCAAATTCTATTTCAGTGTCACAAAGATTAAATATTTTGTTTTTCAGTTTAACTCATGGATGGCATTGTGTCTCAGGGCTCTTTTGATCACTGAAAACAATCTCGGACACCTGTGATAATTAGATTGCCAGGTGAGCCCAATTAAAGGAAAAACTACTAAAGGAGGGTGTTCCACATTATTAAGCAGAGCACCATTTTCAAGTAATATGGGGAAGAAAAAGGATCTCTCTGCTGCCGAAAAGAGTGAAATAGTTCAATGCCTTGGACAAAGTATGAAAACATTAGATATTTCACGAAAACTTAAGATTTGTGGCTGATTCAGAGCACAGACGGGTTTTGTGCAGATAAAGGCACATTGAGGAAGATTTCTGCCAGATCCATGCATCGGATCAAGAGAGCAGCTGCTAAAACACCATTACATAGCAGCAAACAGATATTTGAAGCTGCTGGTGCCTCTGGAGTCCCACAGACATCAAGCTGTAGAGTCCTCCAGAGTCTTGCAACTGTGTATAAACCTTCCATTTGGCCACCACTAACCAATGCTCACAAGCAGAAATGTCTGCATTGGGCAGAAAAATACATGAAGACTAATTCTCAAACAGTCCTGTTCACTGATGAGTGCCGTGCAACCCTGGATGGTCCAGATGGATGGAGCAGTGGATGGTTGGTGGACGGCCATCCTGTTCCAACAAGGCTGCAACGTCAGCAAGGCGGTGGTGGAGTCATGTTTTGGGCCGGAATCATGGGAAGAGAGCTGGTCTGCCCCTTTAGGGTCCCAGAAGGTGTAAAGATGACCTCTACAAAATATGTGGAGTTCCTGACTGACCACTTCCTTCCTTGGTACAGAAGGAAGAACTATGCTTTCCGTAATAAAATCATCTTCATGCATGACAATGCACCATCTCATGCTGCAAAGAATACCTCTGCATCAATGGCTGCTATGGGGATAAAAGGAGAGAAAGTCATGGTGTGGCCTCCATCCTCCCCTGACCTCAGATCAAGCAGAAACTGTCCAAAAACTCACAAGTTCAATCGATGCAAGACTTGTGAAGCTGCTATCAAATAAGGGGTTCTATGTTAAAATGTAACGTGACCTGTTAAAATGTTTAAAAAGTTAAAATGTTGTTCAAAGTTTGATTGAAATAGCTTTTGATTTCAGTAAATATGCTGATTTGATTGTAGCCGTATTAGTGCAATTGTGACATAGAAAATCGAGTACTGTCCGTGATACTTTTTTTATTTGCACTAACATACAATTTTTCAGGACAAGCTTTCGCAGAAAGCTTGTACCGAAAGCTTGTCCTGAAAAATTGTATGTTAGTGCAAATAAAAAAAGTATCACGGACAGTACTCAATTTCACACAGGGGGGGCCGGGGACCTAAAGGGCCTGGTATGGAATTTGGGGGGACCCCCACGCATTTTTTTTTTAAATTTTGGTTCGGGTTTCCCCTGTGGGGGAATCCCATGCCATTTTTATCAATGAACTTTTATGTGTATTGCCTGGACCGACAATTCATTATAGCCGCGAGTACTTTTAAATGACTTTTTTTCCTTTAGAAATGTCATTTTGATCTCGGACTGTTGTAAACACCGAAAACATGCGCCACTTTACAGGCATACTATAGACACACCCCCCCCCCAGGTACGACATTTAAAGGAATATTATACTTTTATTGTTTCACTTTAAGCATTATTAAATTCACTGCTCCCGAAAAAACGGCCGTTTTTACAACTTTTTTTTGCATTGATACATGTTCCCTAGGGCAGGACCCAGGTCCCCAAACACTTTTTATGACAATACCATGCATATAAGCCTCTAAAATTAGCACTTTTGATTTCTCCCATAGACTTTTAAAGGGTGTTCCGCGGATTTAGAATTTGCCGTGAACACCCCAAATTGTTCCCTATTCGGCGAACACCCGAACACCCGATGTTTGAGTCGAACATCGAGACCATCCCTAGTCCAGTGCACTGGAAAAGAGTCACTGCACCATTACACTGTTAAGCAACATATTCTCTTCTGTCTGTCACTGCTCAGTTACCTAATTCAAGCAACATGCACACTCCCTCGCGGTGCCTCTCTCTCTTCTTGTCCCAGCCTCTGCAAGACATCATGTCAGAGGCGGGGACTAGAAATGATCTGTCGGACGGAGTTCACTCCTCCTGACAGAGAAGTGTATCGTGGATGTCTACGATTGCTGAGTGTAGGAGCGCAGGGAGCATTTCAGCACTCCACACCCAGCTGCAGGTCTGCAAGGGCACTGTGCAGGGTCAGAAGGTCTGTGACTGTGTACCGATGTGCATGTATGTCTGCCATCGGGCAGTGCCCGCACTGTTTTCTCTTCACGCTCCCCCTCCTTGTCCTGGGCTTGGTGTCACTCTTCTGGCGGGTGTCACCCGGGTGTGGCCCGCACCCCCCACTCCCCCATAGCAATGCCACTGACTATCGTCCCATTTGGGATTTTCCCTATACCTTAGATGCGTAAAGCTACAGGCTATAAACTGTACATTTTGTCCAGTGGCGGCCTAAAGGTTAGTCAGCATAGATGCATATTTTATGATTTCTCTTTATCTTGCGTGGGTATATGCATGTAAGATATATACTTATATTTGGCTACTGTACATACAAGCAATGTTTTTATGAAATTACTCAGAGTCTGTCTAATTTTTGACCCTGTGACACCCAAAAAGTCCGAATTTAGTGATTTTTTTTGTCTAGATTTCAGTACAGTAGAGGGTCTTGTACAGTGTCTAGGTGTCCCGGCAGCTACATGTCAAGACCTGCTGTATGGTAGTGAATAGCAGTCTCAGCCTGGATCCCCGCCGGGCCATGCCCCCAATGTGTTTCCCTCTGCCCCCGGGGGCTAACTCATGGGTCTTGACTTGATGTGCAGCTCCTGGGACACCAAGTCACTCTCTACCATTGCCTGGAGCATAGAGGAGCTCCCTTCCCAGCCAGCACTCACAGCGGTGGGCACAGGACTTGATTCCCATACAGCCTGAATGGCACACACACATGTCCTTGGTTCGCAGAATGTCTTGTACAACTATGCAAAATTGAAGATAAGGTTGGACTTCAGCTTTAAGCTCTTTGAGGTGAAAAGTGTCAGTATTTTGGAGTTTTATGTGGGCTTTACTTTGAACAGATAAGTAGATTCAGGGATTGTTACATATTATAAATGTAAGGGTAGGCGGGGGGTAATTGTTCGTCAAGTCCTCCATGTTCCCCTCATTAGTTCCCAAGCAAGGGTCACATGAGAGGCCTACCCTGGGGTATATTCTTCTGGGCTGCGCTAGGCATCTTGTACTCTGTCAATTTACTGCACATGGGGTACCTTTGCTTTGTTCCGTTTTCATCCATGCCCTGGGACAAGGCTGAGGCTGCCATGGGGGGAATACTCTACCTTATGATGGGCCTCTACTCTTAGAGATGAATGTACACCATGTACACTTGGAAGGGCAACACAGAGGTAAAAACAGAACTGAAGACTCTGCTAGACAATATAATAATACCCGGCAGAGATATATTGTATCTATACTGGTCAGTTAAGGAGGTAATTGCTTACACCAATAGCGTTCAAGTCATAATGAAGGTGCGTTCCTTTGAATTAATTACGCATATCATAACAAAAGGGGGGGAGAAAAAAAGCAATTCGTCAGAGAGGGACAGGCAATTACCAAAATATAAATAATGTTTATTGAAAATTCACTTTAACATCAATCAAAAGTTATGAAGTCTAAAAACAAATACCGCCACGATTGTTAAAAAATGACAACGTTGTCATAAACAAATACAGATGGCCACCACACACATATGCCATGCACACCTCCTAGTATTGAATGTGTAATGATGTCTCCTATTGGGTCATCAAATAAGAAGCTGGTAGTCCTGAGGGGTGTCAGAATTACAGCTACAAGTAAATGGGGGGAGGGTGGATGGAGATGCAGCCATTAGGGAATCATGTCCACTCAGTGAATGTCAAGTAGAGAGGGGAACTGACAGTGACCAGCTTGCTGGTAGGGCAATGGGCGCTGCTATCCGGGTCTGTACAGATTCACCATAAACATTCAGTGCTGTGGGACGCAGATAGCAAGAAAATAAATAAAGTTCCTGTGTAGTTCCTGTGTGATAGGAGCTATGGGCCCTGGAGGATGAGAGTTGGCTTAAAGGAAAACTGTGTCGGTAATTTAACAGTACTTATGGGTGGATTACTGATTTACAAATTAAGGTAACAGTCCTATGCAGGATATGAAAAAGGTAAGATCTCACCCAAGTGTTAGTACTGGCATGTCACACCGATCAAGAGGGAAAGCCGTATCATTCTTGTATCTTCTCCATCTGGCTGAACAGGCTATCTTCCGTACACAGGGATGGTGTCACCGGCGAGGTCCCGATGTTGGTGTTCAGGGAGCGTGGTATTTGGCCTGAGGAGTGCAGTGAGCAGTGTACTGCAGTCAGACCTCCAGTTATCCGGTTCCCAGATGGGTACAGACGACCTCGTGGGGACCTCGTAGGGGTGCAGGCGGGGATTCCAAGGCTGGTGGGTGGCTCTGTGGGTACGCTATGGAGAGCGTGATGGCGTCATGCTGACGTGTTTCATCCGTCACTCGGATTTCCTCAGAGCATGCGCAGTGGCCGAGACCGTCATCTTAAATACGACGAGACGCTGGACTCAATGGATACAACAGCGTCCGGTTGTCTCGGCAACGGCGCAACTTAATTGACAGCCATACATGTATACAACAGACAATACAGAGATGACGAACCAGTCCGCAGATGCAAGCAACCATAAAAAAAGGTGAAGATCCAGAGAGGCAGATTCAGAGAAGTAGGTGGGGTCAGTAGGTAACATGACCTGGAATACATTATTATTAGTAGCCAAGACCTGTGTCCAATATCTGTGGAGCTTTGGACATCTCCAAAAGAGATGAATCAAATCTCCCTGCTCTCTGTTGCATCTAGTGCATTTGGGGTCTGACCTTACCCCCATAACGGCCAATCTGGCAGGTGTATAGTGCACTCTTAGTAAAATGTATGCTGTGACAACCGTTGAGCTACATTTAGGGAGCACTGGGGTACTGCCTGTAGAGCCTCCTCCCACTGCTCTTCCTCGAAGGCGCCCACATCCCGTTCCCACCGTGACACCACCCCATGAGGGGCATCACCATGGAAAAGGCCGAGAAGCATGGCATAGCTACAAGAACTAAAGCCTTTAAACATTGTGACATCCGATAAGTAGTTAAATATGGGTGTGGGATCCAAAGACCATTGGGCCCCATCCCCATGTGCCCTAATCGCATGCTGAAGCTGCATATAATAAAAACGCATAGTGTTTGGAAGCCCGAAGGCAGTACATAGAGTAACTGTGGCATCATGATCATCTTTATAAGGTTTGCCTGTCCTGCAAGGGATATTTTGAGTTTACTCCATATTTTTACCTTATCTCTGCAACGATTCAATAAATGGGATAAGTTAAGGTCGATATATTCAAGCGTGCGGGGGGTCACCTGTACACCCAAGTAGCTAATTGATTGTGAAAGTGGGATGTCCTGTATGTTTCGTACCGACAAATCTGGTGTCACATCTATGAGCATAAGGGAGGATTTTGTCCAATTTATTATTAAACCTGAATATTCCCCAAACTCTCTTATCAGAAGCATTGCCTCACGCAAGGAAGTTGACGTATCACCCAGAAATAACATTGTATCGTCAGCATACATCATTATTTTTTCATGTAATTCTCCAAATCTGAAGCCCTGAACAGAGGACCCGGCGCGCACCAAGGCAGCCAGAGGCTCTATGGCCAGGGCAAACAGAAGAGGGGATAGGGGGCATCCCTGCCTTGTACCTCTGTATAGTTTGAAACTCTGACTGCCCAAAGATAGTCCCATTCAATGCTATCAAACACTTTATGAGCGTCAAGAGACAGTAATGCCCGGTCTCCACCATTATCCGCCGGGGACTGGACTTTGAGAAAGAGGCGTCGCAAATTAATTGCGGTTGATTTTTGGGGCATAAAACCGGATTGATCCGTATGGATAATTGAGGAGATTACTTTGTTAAGGCGAAGTGCCAAAACTTTCGCTAAAATCTTAACGTCATTTTGTAAAAGGGAAATGGGTCGATAGGAACCTGGGTCCAGGGGATCTTTATGCGGTTTAAGAATTAACACAATTGTAGCTCTAGACATAGACTGAGGGAGCTCCCCCTTTTTCCTAGCTGCATTAAACACATTCAGCAATCTGGGTAGTATGCACTCTGTATATTATTTGTAAACCTCTATGGGTATACCATCATCCCCTGGGGCCTTAGAATTGGGGAACGCACTAGTCGCCACCCACAGCTCATCCAGAGTCAATGGAGCATCCAATAGCTTCCTGTGGGGGGGAAGACATGGACGGAAGTTGCACCTTTTCTAGATACCGATTAAGAGAGTCTGTAGTATAATTTTGCTTAGACTCATATAAAGTGGAATAGTAATTCACTAACGTAGACATTATCCTAGAGGGAGAGTTTGTTACTTGCCCCGTATCAGTGCGCAGTGCTCCAATGGAAAGAGACATTTGCTGTGCATGAGCTATTATGGCAACTAGGCGACACGTGTGCTCCCCCTCCTCATAGAATGCTGACCTGCTAAAAAATCTCTTTTTTTCTGCTGCAGAAACAGTCAAACGGCTCAAGGCCTCCTGAGCATCCAACCATTCTTTCCTATTACTGTCTGTGGGGTTTTCAGCAAAGGCCTTCTCAGAGTCTCCTGACAATCGCTCCATATCCTCCCTCCGAGCATTGGTGTTACGTTTAATCGCTTGAATCTCCCTAATAAAGATTCCTCTAAGTGTCGCCTTAAAGGCTTCCCAAGTATTATTAGTATTTGTCTCCTCATAGTGGTTACGCCAAAATTCTAGAATTTGTGTCCCAATTTGCTCATGTGAAGGAAAGAGATGGAGCCAGAAGGCATTCAACTTCCAAGGAGCTCCAGTGAGTTCAGATGGCATGCGTACGTCGAGCTATACCATTAATGGTGAGTGATCTGATACACTTCGAGGCGCGTACTTAATCTCTGACACATAACGTTCTGCTATATATGAACATATACACAAATCTATTCGTGACAATGCAGAATAGCTCTTAGAAAAACAAGAAAATACTTTTAACCCAGGGTGTTTTGCTCTCCACGGATCTTTCCATCCTACTTCATCTATAAACTTTTTCAGGGGTGTGTGATTATTCCCCTTGCCCCTTATAACAGGAGGGTGTTTATCTAGAACTGGGTCTGTATAACAATTAAAGTCCCCCAAGACATACAATGGTGCCTCCGGGAACTTAACTTGGAATTCTAATAACTCTCTGAGAATCTGATTGTTATACGGTGGAGGTATATACACAAAAGCCAATATACATTTAATGGTATATAAACGACACATCAGAAAAATATACCTTCCCTCACTATCAATCTCTGTATCAATCTCCTCATAGTTTAAAGAACTATGGACCAGTACACTCACACCTCTTGAAAACGAGGTGTGAGTGGAGTGGTAAGCCCTCCCCGCCCATCTAAAATTCAAACGGGACACTGACTCCGCAGTGAGGTGTGTTTCCTGTAAGGCACAAATGGCAGGTACGTGTTTACGTAGCAAAGAAGATACCATAGTGCGTTTTAAGTGATCATTTAGTCCCCTAACGTTCCAGGAAATTATGGACACTGCCGTCATCCTAGAAAGGTATTTCTGGATATGCTAGGGTAATGAGGGAAGCGTCTTTCGTCCCGGAAGTTCAGGGAGCATAGTTACCCTTAGTCCAGGCCATGTATATGACGTAGAAGTTCTGTCAGTGTATGCATAATAATATCTCTCTGATGCTCTGAATGAACCCAACAAAAAATGAATGCTCAACAAGCACAACTGTGCTTTGAACTGTTGCAGTGCGGTGTGACAGGGAAGTAACTTAACCTGTAAGGGCCAGGTAGAGAACGGAGCCCCTTTCACCTGTACACCATGGCACTGAGATGACCTGAAAAACATTAATTGAATAGGGGACAACAGGTCCCAGTCCTTGACTACTTGACTGCAACATGCGGCGATGAGTTTACAAGTGAAAAAGCCTCTTTGCCGAATGTGTCCATGAGCCATTGCTCCACAAATCGAGTGGGGTCGCGGCCCTCTGTCTTCTCAGGCAGCCCTACTATCCGCACATTATTGCACCTCATACGGTTTTCAAAATCTTCGGCACGCAAGTCCGAAGATGTCCTCCATGTCACTGATCCTGCTTTCAGCTGCCTTTGTTCTCTCTCTTATCTTTTGAATATCTTGTCTGACCAAGCTGACCTCCCCTTTTAAGCTTCCAAAGCGGGCCTGCAGGTTGTTCACAGAAGCTGTGCATTTGTTTACTGCCTTTAATATAGCTGCCAGGGTTGGCTGCTCCCCCTCCTCCTCCTCAGGGTCTTCTGCCTCCTCCATCTCCTCTATGTGACTGTCTGTCGGTAGTTGAGTGGCCGCTGCACCCCTTCCCCGCTCACTGTCCTCCATGTCTGAATCGCCATGTTCTGTGACTGTGTCCAGGCCAGGCTGGTTAAATCGATCAGACTTTCCTGTCATCTTTAGTGCATAATAGCGCATATCCTTTGGGGGGGTCGCCGGTCCCGTCTTTTAGGTCTTTATGGTGCTTACTCACCCCCTCCTTGGCTTCGTCTCCCCCACGGGCCTTCTGTGCTGAGGACGGGGCGCCGCCATGTTGGACTTCAGGCCGCGGTCCGTCTCCCTTGTTTCCCCGTGTCATCATCGCCTATTTGCAGCAAACAGCACTGTCGGGGGTGTGCAGCGGGTGTTCCTGTGGGTTCTGGGGCAAAACCGCTTGTGTTATCCTGCTGGAAACTGGATCGTTTCAGGGTAATGTGCGGGAGCTCTGTGTCTAAGCGTCTGCTTCACATGCCGCGCTGGCCACGCCCCAAAATATGGACTGTTAGATGAATATGAAATGGGTAAAAATAAGAAAAAAAAAAAATTTTTACAGACAAATTGCTGACATTGAGCTAAAGGGGGACTTAATACCAAGAGTGGAGTCCCATTTACAGCTGGTAAATATTAAGGTGTGAGGAATACAGAAAGGTTGCATTCGTTGTTTAACCCATGGGGGTGCATGATATTTAGATTGTATATCCACATTTTTTCTTTTTGGCATAGAATTCTATCAAAGTCACCCCTTCTTTGGGGGAGATTCAGTCTGTATATACCTAAAAAAGTAAGTCCAGCAGGATTCCCACCGTGAAATTTGATCAAGTGCAGGGGAATAGGACGCTCATCATCTTTACCAAGGAAGCTTTGGACGTGCTCACCGATTCTGACTTCGAGTTGCCTCTTGGTCTTGCCAACATAGTTCTTCCCACAGGGGCAAGTCAGCATATAGATTACTCTCGTGGTATTGCAGTTGATGAAATTATGAATTTTAAAGTGTTTTTTACCTTCAGAATTGGTGAACACGTCCGTGCGTTCAGCATATCTGCAGACCGAGCACCCGCCGCATCTAAACATACATTTCAGAGGTGGAAGTTGGGTAAGCCAATTGGGTATGGGTGATCTCTTATATTCAGAATGAATAAGACAATCCCCTAGGTTCCTAGAGCGACAGGTGGTAAGGAGAGGACGTGCACCCACAATATCGCCCAGAGCGGGCGACTCAGACAGAATATGCCAGTGTTGGCTAAGTATTGCCTTGACTTGGTCCCAATGAGCACCAAATTTTGTAATGATCCTGAGAGGTTCCTGTTTGTCATTCAGGGATTTAGGATCTTTTTTCATAAGAAGTTTCTGTCGGTCCGAGGTACATTGGCGACAAGTATACCTGTTCCTCCTCTCACATGCCCAAGTGGAGGCATGCATATGAGGGGGCCCAGGGGGCTCCCATTGAGGTCCCCCTAGTTTGTTGGTAGTAGGTTCCCATGAATTGGAAGCAGTTATGTTCCAGTAGAAAGGCAAGAATCTCACCTATAAATTCATTCTGGTGTCCAAGAAGTGGAAATTTCCTTTCAAGGAAGAACTGAACAGCCCTCAGCCCCCAGACATCGGGAATCGAAGTATATAGGGATTCTACGTCAATCCCCACTAGGAGGGTTCCAGCCGGCAGGGCCATAGTGTCCAGTCGCAACAGTACATCCCTGGTATCCTGCACATATGAGGATAGGTCATGGACCAGTTCCTTAATGAGTGCATCGATAAATTTAATATTTTTTTTTCAAGGGGACCATTCACAGCAGACACTATGGGCCTGCCGGGTGGATTATGTAGGGACTTATGAAGCTTGGGTATGATGTCGGGGTGTTAAACTGCAAGACACGTAGGTAGTTAAATTCTTTCCTAGTAATTAGTTTTTCTTCCAGCCCCAGGCTCAGTAAATAATTAAGAGCATTGACAATGGCAGGAAAGGGATTAGAGTGAAGCTTACGGTATGTAGACTGGTCACCGAGCAGTCTCTTCACTTCATTCTCGTATTGGTCCTCAGTGAGGAGGACCACATTACCATCCTTATCACTGCCCTTGATGACAATGCCTGGGGTTTCCTCAAGTTCCTTTAACGCTTTCCTCTCCTCCCGAGAGAGGTTATCAAGGCCCTTAAATTTCCAATTCACCTTAGAAAGGTCCCTTTTGACTTGCACCAAGAAGAATTCGATTGGTTTATATTTAGACAGTGGGGGCATTTTGACTGATCTAATAGGTATGTTGGCCGGGCGTGTGAATTCATACTGATGCTCAGAGGTCTCTGTGTCTGAATCAAAATCAGCATTCTCCTGTAGGAGAGAGACTAGGGCATCTAGGGCATCTCTTTCTTCCTTATTAGTTTGGGTTAATTGGAGCCCATCATGTCTTGGGGAGTGCCAGTATTTAAAGATCACCTTTCTAAGGTATAGGTAAACATCTTTATAGACTTCAAATTCATTCATCCCTGATTTAGGGGAGAATGAAAGGCCTCTTTTCAAGAGTGAAAGGTGGTGTACATTAAGCGGGAATGGAGTGAGGTTAACCACCTTCATGTCTTGAAGTGAACTGGGAGGAATAGGATCGTGTGTAATGAAGAGATCTTCTATACTCTGTGTGCTTTGCTCCTCAGTTGTCACTGACTCTTGCGTGTTTCCCGTGCCCTTCCCTGATGAGGTGGGGACTGATGTGTGGATGTCTTGCCTTTTAAGTTTGGTTTGTTTTTTTCTGTTTTTATAGTGGGGTTGTCTAAAGGGGGTTGGTCCTTCTCTAAAAAAGTCACAGAAAGGAAAGGTCTTTATGTTCACTGTCATTATCTGTAGATGAATAGTGTCTGTAATTGGTCTTAGAACTATTAGAATTTTTGGGGGTATTATTTCTGCCTCTGCTTCTACGAGATCTACTTCTACCTATATGGATCGTGGGGTCAAATAGATCACCACGTTCAAGGTCCAGTAGATTCTGTTTGAACTTATCCTGTTTATGAGTTTTCAGATTTTTTTTTTTTTTTTCTACTTCTTTTTTGAGAAGTTTGTTGTGTTTTTCAAAGGAGGGGTCCGTTTTAAAGGGTTCAAGTAGCCCAGCACTTATGTCTATTTCAGCTTTGATTTCTTCTAATTGAATCTGTTCTTCGTCAACAATTATTTGCATTATTTCGAGGCCTCGCTTCACACAGCTGGCCTTCCATGCCTCAATAAAACGAGGAGTATGGAGATGCCCAGTTGAAGTGACTCGCTCTCTTAGGCCACGTGGTATAATACCATTTTCAATGTGGGATTTCAGAGAGGAGATATCCCATTTTCTATTTAAGAACTTAATAGTCAATTTTTTGTGATTTTTAAACAGAGCCTGAAGTGAATCATCCCTACTGTTCAGACTGGATTGTTCACAGGAAAAAGCAGACTGAATATCGCATTCTATGTCAGCGTCCAACAGATATGCCATATCAAAAGAAGGGGGGGAGAAAAGGAAAGAAAGTCAGAAAAAGAAAGAAAAGAATAATAAATAGAATAAATTACACCTGCGAATAGGTTCGAGGAATTAAAAATAAGGTGGAGTATAAAGATTGATGTATGTGATAGCGGAGCCAAGTTCAGGAAGGGAAGTCTAATCCCACATGAGCATATTAGAAGGGCAACACAGAGGTAAAAACAGAACTGAAGACTCTGCTAGACAATATAATAATACCCGGCAGAGATATATTGTATCTATACTGGTCAGTTAAGGAGGTAATTGCTTACACCAATGGCGTTCAAGCCGTAATGAAGGTGTGTTCCTCTGAATTAATTACGCATATCATAACAAAAGGGGGGGAGGAAAAAAAGCAATTCATCAGAGTGGAACAGGCAATTACCAAAATATAAATAATGTTTATTGAAAATTCACTTTAACATCAATCAAAAGTTATGAAGTCTAAAAACAAATACCGCCACCGATTGTTAAAAAATTACAACGTTGTCATAAACAAACACAGATGGCCACCACACACATATGCCATGCACACCTCCTAGTATTGAATGTGTAATGATGTCTCCTATTGGGTCATCAAATAAGAAGCTGGTAGTCCTGAGGGGTGTCAGAGTTGCAGCTACAAGTAAATGGGGGGAGGGTGGATGGAGATGCAGCCATTAGGGAATCATGTCCACTCAGTGAATGTCAAGTAGAGAGGGGAACTGACAGTGACCAGCTTGCTGGTAGGGCAATGGGTGCTGCTATCCGGGTCTGTACAGATTCACCATAAACATTCAGTGCTGCGGGACGCAGATAGCAAGAAAATAAATAAAGTTTCTGTGTAGTTCCTGTGTGATAGGAGCTATGGGCCCTGGAGGATGAGAGTTGGCTTGAAAGTATAGCTGTGTGGGTAATTTAACAGTACTTATGGGTGGATTACTGATTTAGAAATTAAGGTAACAGTCCTATGCAGGATATGAAAAAGGTAAGATCTCACCCAAGTGTTAGTACTGGCATGTCACACCGATCAAGAGGGAAAGCCGTATCATGCTCGTATCATCTCCATCTGGCTGAACAGGCTATCTTCTGTACACAGGGATGGTGCAACCGCCGAGGTCCCGATGTTGGTGTTCAGGGAGCGTGGTATTTGGCCTGAGGAGTGCAGTGAGCAGTGTACTGCAGTCAGACCTCCAGTTATTCGGTTCCCGGGTGGGTACAGACGACCTTGTGGGGACCTTGTAGAAGTTCAGGCGGGGATTCCAAGGCTGGTGGGTGGCTCTGTGGGTACGCTATGGAGAGCGTAATGGCGTCATGCTGACGTGTTTCATCCGTCACTCGGATTTCCTCAGAGCATGCGCAGTGGCCGAGACCATCATCTTAAATACGACGAGACGCTGGACTCAATGGATACAACAGCGTCCGGTTGTCTCGGCAACGGCGCAACTTAATTGACAGCCATACATGTATACAACAGACAATACAGAGATGACGAACCAGTCCGCAGATGCAAGCAACCATAAAAAAAGGTGAAGATCCAGAGAGGCAGATTCAGAGAAGTAGGTGGGGTCAGTAGGTAACATGACCTGGAATACATTATTAATAGTAGCCAAGACCTGTGTCCAATATCTGTGGAGCTTTGGACATCTCCAAAAGAGATGAATCAAATCTCCGTGCTCTCTGTTGCATCTAGTGCATTTGGGGTCTGACCTTACCCCCATAGAAAGGTGAAGATCCAGAGAGGCATATTCAGAGAAGTAGGTGAGAATAAAGCACAAGCAGTAAAGAGCGAAAAATCTGGTGAGGATAAATGATAGAGATAAAAATAAAAATAAAAGAATTGGGTAAAGAAAATAAAGTTAAAAGAGAAAAAATGAAATGAGTAAAAATAAATGTAAATGTAAATGTAAAAAATAAAAAAATAAATAAAAAAGGTAAAAATAAAAATAAAAAGAAGAAAAAGAATAAGAAAAGAAAAGAAAAGAGAAAGGGAAAGGCCAAAATAAAAAAAATTAAAAAAGGGGGGGAGAAAAAGGAAAAGAAAAAGAAAAAAGCATAAAATTTAAATATGGACTGTTAGATGAATATGAAATGGGTAAAAATAAGAAAAAAAAAAAAAAAAAAAAACTTTTATAGACAAATTGCTGACATAGAGCTAGAGGGGGACTTAATACCAAGAGTGGAGTCCCATTTACTGCTGGTAAATATTAAGGTGTGAGGAATACAGAAAGGTTGCATTTGTTGTTTAACCCATGGGGGTGCATGCTATTTAGATTGTATATCCACATTTTTTCTTTTTGGCATAGAATTCTATCAAAGTCACCCCTTCTTTGGGGGAGATTCAGTCTGTATATACCTTTAAAAGTAAGTCCAGCAGGATTCCCACCGTAAAATTTGATGAAGTGCAGGGGAATAGGACGCTCATCATCTTTACAAAGGATGCTTTGGACGTGCTCACCGATTCTGACTTTGAATTGCCTCTTGGTCTTGCCAACGTAGTTCTTCCCACAAGGACAAGTCAGCATATAGATTACTCTTGTGGTATTGCAGTTGATGAAATTATGAATTTCAAAGTGTTTTTTACCTTCAGAATCGGTGAACACGTCCGTGCATTCAGCATATCTGCAGACCGAGCACCCGCCGCATCTAAACATACATTTCAGAGGTGGAAGTTGGGTAAGCCAATTGGGTGTGGGTGATCTCTTATATTCAGAATGAATAAGACAATCCCCTAGGTTCCTAGAGCGACGGGCTGTAAGGAGAGGACGTGCACCCAAAATATCGCCCAGTGCGGGCGACTCAGACAGAATATGCCAGTGTTGGCTAAGTATTGCCTTGACTTGGTCCCAATGGGCACCAAATTTCATAATGATCCTGAGAGGTTCCTGTTTGTCATTCAGGGATTTAGGATCTTTTTTCATAAGAAGTTTCTGTCGGTCTGTCTGAATGGCCCGTCTTTTAGCTTCCCTAATACATGAGTGGGAGTAGCCTCTCTCCCTGAATCTACTGTAAAGGTCCCTAGCCTCAGAAAAAAAGTCGTGTTGGTTGGAACAGTTTCTTCGGGTCCTCAGGAACTGACCCACTGGTATTCCCCTAATAAGAAATTTTGGGTGATCACTGGTGGCCTGAAGGAGGGTGTTGGCTGCTGTAGATTTCCAATGAGTTTTGGTACTGATCAATCCATTGTCAACACCTATGGTTAGGTCAAGAAAGGAGAGGGTCTGGGGATGGGCAGTAAAGGTAAGTTTAATGTTGCGCTCATTAGTATTGAGTTAATTCATGAACTGCAACAACTCCTGTTCAGTACCGTCCCACAGCATCAGCACGTCATCAATGTACCTCAGCCACAGGTGACTGTGGCCGAGGTACATTGGCGACGAGTATACCTGTTCCTCCTCCCACATGCCCAAGTGGAGGCATGCATATGAGGGGGCCCAGGGGGCTCCCATTGAGGTCCCCCTAGTTTGTTGGTAGTAGGTTCCCATGAATTGGAAGCAGTTATGTTCCAGTAGAAAGGCAAGAATCTCACCTATAAATTCATTCTGGTGTCCAAGAAGTGGGAATTTCCTTTCAAGGAAGAACTGAACAGCCCTCAGCCCCCAGACGTGGGGAATCGAAGTATATAGGGATTCTACGTCAATCCCCACTAGGAGGGTTCCAGCCGGCAAGGCCATAGTGTCCAGTCGCAACAGTACATCCCTGGTATCCTGCACATACGAAGATAGGTCATGGACCAGTTCCTTAATGAGTGCATCGATAAATTTACCAATTTTTTCCAGGGGACCATTCACAGCAGACACTATGGGCCTGCCGGGTGGATTATGTAGGGACCTATGAAGCTTGGATATGATGCAAAATGTTGGGGTGTTAAACTGCAAGACACGTAGGTAGTTAAATTCTTGTACACTTGCACTGAATGTACACTTGCACTGAAACTGTTCTCCAGTTATCTCTCAGTTCCCCGTGACAATGTACACCTTCACTGTAATCTGCATTTAGGAGGGACATGCCGGGGCAGTGTCCACATCCACCTGTCCAGCGTTTTCCACCACCATTACCCAGTAGCGAAGTGGGCCCTGCTGTGCACCATGCACAGGTTCCACACGTGCACTTAACTTAACTCTTGAACTTGCATACCTCCATACAGAATGGGAACCTCTACAATGAGAATCCAATCCGTTGCTCTGGGACTGCTGGAGGATGGAGTGCCAACAACATCTCCCTTGCTGCTACAGACCATTCCACCTATACCACCTATATCAGGTACAAGCTATCAACAGGCTGCTGTAAAACTTCCGTTACCCTAGGTAATAACTTGTGTCTTCACACTACTCCACTCCACAACAATGTCTTCATATCCCTATGAGTTTGACCCACTCAGTGAACAATGTATGCTAGTTACTTGCATTACACCCCTTTCAGTAGCTTTAGACCAGATAGGGACAACATTTCAAATGCTTTACTTAGAAAAGTGCAAAGGCAATTACAAGTCCAGAATCCAAAGGCATAATTCTTCCCTTATTCCCTAGCTGTAACTACAGGTTGTGCACTGCCCTGACATACCTGCAAAGGTAGTGTTTGTGTAACACAGATTCCAACAGAGGCATTCTGCCAGGGCTGGTGTCTTTGGGGCAAACCCCAGGTTCTGATGACTTTACATGCAGGTAGTGATGAGCGAAATCCTTCTGCTCCTGGCGGGTATTGTTCTCCATCTCATTCCCTTACAGAATCGGACCTGAGGCGAGCCCTGGACCTCTTGGCTCTCTACTGAAGACTTCTTGTAACCTCTTCAATGGATCTCTCTCCTCGTACCGGACCACTGTCCCATATTTATATATCACAGGATTAGTGGGCCGGAACAAGGGGAAAACCTGCCAAAAGACCAAAGAACCGGGAAAGGCATTAACTCCTACCCTCCCGACAGGGACAGTGCCTTACTGGAAATTTTAACCTGCTTACATACAGCTGCCATAACTTCAGTTCCCACCTTTATCATCATTCATCAAGATCAATTAGGACCACTGTATGGTATTGCTATGCCCAAATAAACTGTAATTTAAATATAATACAAATATGTACATGTAGCACCCTGATGTTTAGGCAGGTTTGCTATTTAATTTATTTGCCAAGCGATAGTTGCCTTGGCCAATTGTTAGGAGGTCAATTTATTTCGTCCTAATTCTGGAATTGCTGCACTGCTCTCTTCTGTCGCTAGATGGCCGGGTATCTGTTGGCATTAGATAAGACAAGGGCATTGCAAGGACAGATTAGGAATGAATGGGGTGTCTCAGCCAATGGGCAGAGATTTCCTTGGGTACCTTGGCCTGCTGGGAGAGCCTATTTATTTGGGTGGAGTCAGGTGATTGGGGTTCTGTGCCACCTGCACGGCTGTCTGGGTGGATGTGTGTCGTATTGCCCCGGGCTGCTAGGCCAGAAATCTAAGGCCTATCCCGGGGACATCTAGCAGCTAGGCTATCTGAGAGCCTAACCAGAAGTAGTGCAGGGTTGGGACTGCGGGCTTGTAATCCAACCAGAAGTAACGGTTACGCCAGTCGGGGAACCAGTTGTTCGGAGGTAGAGGGGAAGCTGTTGCCACAAAGGGACCATCCACCTTGCTACCGGAGACCATTGTGAGTAAGCTGAGGCCAGTACCAGAGCAGACTTCTTGCCAGCCGGGGACGGTGAAGAAGTGGGAAAGCATCAGCAAGTCAGGGACCCAGCGAGACAGCAGAGATGATGCTTGTGGAGTGCCACGCCAGGGACCTAACGTGTCAGCAGGGGTGAAGCTGGAGAAGTATCTGTGAGTGCCAAGCCAGGGACTCAGCAGTGAAGCGGGAGTGACGCTTGAGGAAGATACTGAGTGCTACAGTGAAAGAGCTCAGGGGATCCAGTGGCTAGTGGATCTGAAGTCTAATGAGAGAGACTAAGAGCTTGTTGAGTGAAGACCCACAGTGAGTGAGTGTGGGGTAAAGAGAACTGTTCGTGTTGCAGATAGTTAAATACCTTTACCGTTAGTAACAGCTACAAGATTGTTGACATAGGAGACAGCGGTCCTACCTATACAGAAGTGGTGTCTGGCTGGAGGCCTTCACCTGTATAGCTGTTTACCTATAAAAGTCTCGGAGTCTACCAATTAACATTGCACCTACCTAAGGGTGTCCTGGCCCTAACCCTCTATCCCACTGTTTAAGAGAAAATGAATTTCTTTGCATTCAAAAAGTGTCTGGCGCCCACTATTTCATCTTGCATTACACACACCATACCTTGTAACCCACTCTACACTGAAGGATGTTGGCTGTCCATAACTCTGGAGGTCACCATTAGGCCTCAGGGGTCCCGGGACTTTGCTACATTTGACGCTCAACGCGGGGCAAAGGAGTTATTCCTGCAGCAGTTGCCCCCAGAAACCGGCTACAGCTACATTGGGATTTCATCTGGCTCCATGGGAAAGTGGCAAGTAACATTTTTACTTCGTATAAAATGTGTTATTGTGCATTCCAACAACCAGCATGTCTCATTGCTCATGGCAGAGTATCAGCCAGGTCTTTTGACACTTTACGCCAGTGCTGCAAGGGTTAAAATTTACTCCATTAAAGTTTTGGCGCACCGCAAAGGAAAAGAGGCGGGCACTGAAGTTTCCAGAAAGTATCTGCACCAATCCGCTGGCAGTGGAAGGAGCAGAGGAAGATAAGGAAGTGCTGCCTCGTGTGCCTGGTTGTGGGTTGGAGAAGATGGCACAGTTTGGAAGTATGATGGCGGATTGGAAAATGTATGTTCCAGGTGTTGGCTTTGGACTGAGCAAACCAATAGACGTTCTGACTGACACCAGAGTGCGGTATACACCTAAGGGTAGTCTTGCCTCTACATGGCTGGAGGCTATGAGGCCTTGGGACTGATCTGCGGGAAGTGTTTTGGCCATGCATCTGAGGCATTGGCTCGAGGTAGTCTCACCAGCCCAACCTCCGCGGATACTACAAGCTGATTGGGACAAGAATGTCGCCGTCTCGGCTGGGAGCGGCATTGAGCCGCTATCACCCAGCTTGTGAGAGAAGCTGCTCCTCTTGCTTCTGTGGCTGCTCCAGGACCCAGCACTCCGGGTGCCCCTCGAGGCCGTGGTCGGGCCTACCTGCTCTCCTTGATGGCGGAATCACAGAGGAAATGAGTACCGGAGTCGGGTAAGCCTGCAAAGGGTGAGAGTGGTGTGCAAGTGGGGGAGGTGATACCTGTGGCCATTAAGGGAGATAATGTGGTTGTGCCCATTAAAGCCAGCTCTGCACGCAACTATCTCCCAGCCAAAGAATGCTCCACCATATCCAATTCGAGCATCCCCTCTGACGGGATCTCTGAACTGTTTTCAGACAATTTGTCATGGACTGGAAAGTGGAGTGATAGTGAAAAGGAGCAGTTGTGTGACTTGGAAGAGGATGAGGTTCCTCCTGGGCCTACTGCAAGTGTTAATATTGAACTGTCTGCTAGTGTTGCCCCAACTGTGTGTATTACTAAGTCTTTTGAGGAGGGTCGATGGGAACACCGGGTCTCTAAAGTTATGCCAACCAAACCAGCCCCTGTGACTGACTAAGTTTGATTGCAAGCCCAATGTTATTGCAGGATACCCAGTCCAGCATGCGCCAGATGCACGGGTCCTTCCACTTCACCTTTTTCACAAAAATCAGCGGGGAACACTCCTTTTGGTTGTATTGCTGGGACTGCTAGAGAGAGTGCCCACTTAAGTCACCCTGGCTAGTGCTGTGCCTCCCTCTGAAAAGTAACTTGTTGATGTTACTTTCAACATGTCTGTTCTTCAACCAATGGGGAAATCTTTTCTCAGTTCCCGGCTGTTATGCAGACAGACTGAGATTACCATTGCAAGGGGACCTGTGTTCAGAAGTGCAGTCCCTTGCATCGTGGCCTGGCTGCTTGTTGCCTGATTGCCGCCCTGCCTCCTGTCCCCGGAGTTGTCCCTGGAAAGAGGGAAACTGCTGGAAAATGTTGCTCTACCCCGAGTGAAAAAGATTGACAGTTGACGTTTCAAGGACACTGGGGGTGTTTAGTTAGTTAGGAGAGGAAAATTCTCATCTTACATTTTGAATGATGGACAGTTGTACCATGTACCAGGATTGTTTTTCATATACTGGCCACCAGGTGGCGTGAGTAGTGCCAACCTGATTGAGCCCATATTCATATTATGTGTTTATCTGATAGGAAATGCTAAGAAAGTTTCTGTAAGATAGCTGTGGAAGGGGGTGGCATCCCTGGATGGGGATGGGGCCCACTTTCATTTATATGTGTGTAGTTTAGACATATGATAGGGTGTATTTACACTGCTAGGCTGTTCTCGGCTGAGGACAATTAACAATTACTCAAGAATCACGTATATAAATATTGCACCGTATTATCATAGTGAAAGGATGCAATTCTTTGCAGTCTATTTTTTTTTCTTTTAGGTGTTCCTGCACCCATTGCGTCTTCCTTGGACAAGGAGAGACAGTGATTTTGACTGGGATAACACTACTAACCTTTTATATATATATTTTCCTTTGTGTATAGTAGATAGATGGTTAGGATATAAGGCTAATGTTTATATTTCCCTTAACTTTTCGGGTGGTAGGCCACACGTACAATTGTATATAATGTCTGTTATTTATTTGTACTTGTGTGAACTGCCACTCACTTATGTATATGTCATACATGTTTACTTAATGTGGTAAACCACATGTATAGTATTGTTTGCTATTATTATTACTTTCCTGTTTCCCCACCCATCCTAGTTTTTGCCAGGACATCCGCTCTCAGGCTTGAGAGCTCAAATTATTTTTCTGCAAACTCTGAGACGTAGTTTTCCTAGGCAGGGGGAGGATGTAGGACCCTGATGTTTAGGCAGGGTTGCTATTAAATTTATAGTGATAGTTGCCTTGGACAATTGTTAGGAGGTCAATTGATTTTGCCCTATTTCTGGAATTGCTGCACTTATCTCTTCTGTTGCTAGATGGCCGGGTATCTGGTGACATTAGATAAGACAAGGGCATTGCAAGGACAGATTAGGAAGGAATGGGGTGTCTCAGCCAATGGGCAGGGATTTCTTGGGTCCCTTGATCTGCTGGGAGAACCTATTTAATTGGGTGGAGTCAGGTGATCAGGGTTGTGTGCCACCTGGACGGCTGTCTGGGTGGATGTATGTCGTATTGCCCCAGGCTGCTGGGCCAGAAACCTAAGGCCTATCCTGGGACAACTGGCTGCTAGGCCATCAGAGAGCCTATCCAGAAATAGTGTGGGACTGCGGGTTTGTAGTCCAACCAGAAGTAACTGTTCCGCCGGCCGGGGAACGAGTCGTGGTCGGAGGTAGAGGGCAAGCTGTCGCCACAAAGGGACAATCCACCTTGCCACCGGAGACCATTGTGAGTAAGCTGAGGCCAGTACCAGAGCAGACTTCTCGCCAGCTGGGGACGGTGAAGAAGTGGGAAAGCATCAGCAAGTGCTAAGTCAGGGATCCAGCGGGACAGCAGAGGTGACGCTTGTGCCAAGTGCCAAGCCAGGGACCTAATGTGTCAGCAGGTCTGGCACATGTTAAACGGGTGACCCCGCCCTCCTCTGACAACACGGGGAAAGTCACAGGGAAGTCCCCGTGCGTCAGAGGAGGGCCCCGCCCTCCGTTATATAAGAAATGTCAGAAGAACCGAAGCGTCACACGACGGAAGATTCCCACTGAGGCGGATCGTGCAGACGGAGCGGAGAAGATGCCTGGAGGAAGATGCGGGACGAGAAGAGTGGAGGAAGAAGAAGATGGAGTAGAAGAATATGAAGAAGAAGATGGAGGAAGAAGAAGAACACCGAAGGAAGACCAGAAGAAAGAAGATGAAAGAAGAACAAATTAATAACAGGACTTGTCAAAAAACGTCTCTTGTGTTTTTTAACCTTTTTGACACTTTTTTTGTGAAATGGTAGGGGTACCCCATTACCAATTCACATGGGGGGGTGGGATCTGGGGGTCCCCTTGTTAAAGGGGGCTTCCAGATTCCGATAAGCCGCCCGCCCGCAGACCCCCACAACTACCGGCCAAGAGTTGTGGGGATGAGGCCCTTCTCCCCATCAACATGGGGACAAGGTGCTTTGGGGGGCTACTTCAAAGCACCCTCTCAATGTTGAGGGCATGCGGCCTGGTATGGTTCGGGGGGGGCGCTCTCTCATCCCCCCCCTCTTTTCCTGCGGCCTGCCAGGTTGCATGCTCGGATAAGGGTCCGGTATGGATTTTTGGGGGGACCCCACGCCATTTTTTTTTATTTTGGCACGGGGTTCCCCTTAAAATCCATACCAGACCAAATACTATATATACTTATATATATATATATATATATATATATATAGTGGGGCAAAAAAGTATTTAGTCAGCCACCAATTGTGCAAGTTCTCCCACTTAAAAAGATGAGAGAGGCCTGTAATTGAAATCATAGGTATACCTCAACTATGAGAGACAAAATGTGGAAACAAATCCAGACAATCACATTGTCTGATTTTTTAAAGAATTTATTTGCAAATTATGGTGGAAAATAAGTATTTGGTCACCTACAAACAAGCAAGATTTCTGGCTCTCACAGACCTGTATCTTCTGCTTTAAGAGGCTCCTCTGTCCTCCACTCATTACCTGTATTAATGGCACCTGTTTGAACTTGTTATCAGTATAAAAGACACCTGTCCACAACCTCAAACAGTCACACTCCAAACTCCACTATGGTAAAGACCAAAGAGCTGTCGAAGGACACCAGAAACAAAATTGTAGATCTGCACCAGGCTGGGAAGACTGAATCTGCAATAGGCAAGCAGCTTGGTGTGAAGAAATCAACTGTGGGAGCAATAATTAGAAAATGGAAGACATACAAGACCACTGATAATCTCCCTTGATCTGGGTCTCCACGCAAGATCTCACCCCTTGGGGTCAAAATGATCACAAGAACAGTGAGCAAAAATCCCAGAACCACATGGGGGACCTAGTGAATCACCTGCAGAAAGCTGGGTCCAACGTAACTAAGGCTACCATTAGTAACACACTACGCCACCTGGGACTCAGATCCTGCAGTGCCAGACGTGTCCCCCTGCTTAAGCCAGTACATGTCCGGGCCCGTCTGAGGTTTGCTAGAGAGCATTTGGATGATCCAGAAGAGGATTGGGAGAATGTCATATGGTCAGATGAAACCAAAGTAGAACTGTTTGATAGAAACACATCTCGTCGTGTTTGGAGGAGAGAGAATGCTGAGTTGCAACCAAAGAACACCATACCTACTGTGAAGCATGGGGGTGGCAACATAATGCTTTGGGGCTGTTTCTCTGCAAAGGGAACAGGACGACTGATCCGTATACATGAAAGAATGAATGGGGCCATGTATCGTGAGATTTTGAGTGCAAATCTCCTCCCATCAGCAAGGGCATTAAAGATGAAACGTGGCTGGGTCTTTCAGCATGACAATGATCCCAAACACACCGCCCGGGCAACGAAGGAGTGGGTTCGTAAGAAGCATTTCAAGGTCCTGGAGTGGCCTAGCCAGTCTCCAGATCTCAACCCCATAGAAAACCTTTGGAGGGAGTTGAAAGTCTGTGTTGCCCAGCGACAGCTCCAAAACATCACTGCTCTAGAGGAGATCTGCATGGAGGAATGGGCCAACATACCAGCAACAGTGTGTGACAACCTTGTGAAGACTTACAGAAAACGTTTGACCTCTGTCATTGCCAACAAAGGATATATAACAAAGTATTGAGATGAACTTTTGATATTGACCAAATACTTATTTTCCACCATAATTTGCAAATAAATTCTTTCAAAAATCAGACAATGTGATTGTCTGGATTTGTTTCCACATTTTGTCTCTCATAGTTGAGGTATACCTATGATGACAATTGCAGGCCTCTCTCATCTTTTTAAGTGGGAGAACTTGCACAATTGGTGGCTAACTAAATACTTTTTTGCCCCACTGTATAATATTCATTGAAAACCCAATGTTCTTATTAATATCCTAATCAAGAAATATTGTAGTATAAAGAACTTATCCTAAAATCTCAACTAAAATACTGAAACTCTTACATCTTAAGAAATATGAAACCTTTCATCTCATTTGCCATGGGAGGTTGGTAAGAACCCAGTTCAAGATAATTACTAACACACGTTGGCTTTCCATAGAAATATTAGATTAGACACCAATTGCCTCCGGGATACACCTGCCCCAGGATTGCCTGGGGCATGATAAATATTCAGCTGATCATGTCAGCCCTATACACTGGAAGCTTCTTCTAGAGGCAGGGGGAAGCAATCAAAATCTCAGCTCAGAAATTTCTTATCAGACACAATCGATCAAACTATTAACAACCATTCCACTTACTACAGAGGAACTGAAAACTAAATTTACCTAGCAGCCTAACTAGGGGGGTTCTACACTACATTGGAAGTACATATGAATGTATGGCAACACAAGAGCACAACAGAGTGAATTGTACAGATGGAGTCCCTCTGTAACAGGAAGTACTTACATAAGGCTCTCCATGACAGGATCACCAGGTATTATTTAACTAAACTGCACGTTCAACATATTAAAAATTTGTTTTAAAATTACTGGAACATGTGAGATTTTAGTGATTGGGTTTACGTACACTTTCCATATAACTCAGCACGTTACATATTTTCATTTGCTTTTTTTAGCGATCACGAGCCAGAGTTTCCACTTCAATACCGTTGCAGAAGTGATGTGGTATTGTCAACTCAGTCATGTTTTGACGGCATCTGATAGGGGAACATCTGAGAATATGAGAAGAAGCCACAGCTATAACCCAAAGGTTTTGTTATGCATCATGGCTTACAATAATTAGTTAGGAAGTATGTGCTGATAAGCAAATGCATTACCATAAAGTACAACAATTACTTAGCACTTCGAGAAGAGGCATCATCACATGACGCTGATAATTATCTTCATATCATGAGTCCTGCATTAGCAGAAATAGCAAGCTGAGCAGGTACCCCTAGAATTCTGTGCCATGCAGACTCTATCTTTTCCCAGGTTAACATTTTTCAGTCGTATCCGGGGTCACAGCTGGAGCCTCCTGCCATTTGGATGCATCTGAATTATCTCAAATCACATAACATGATCTTGTCAGTACTGGATGATGTACACATAGACTATAACTGTGTTGCAGTCTGTTAATGATGCACTGTGCTACACTAACACAAATATGTAAGCTGCTATAGCTGATTCCCTTCTGAAAAAGCCAGCTGCCTGCATGTCTTTGGGCTCTACAGTTGAATATGTCTACCGGAAATTAACTTTGAACTTCCAATCTGCTTAAAGTATCTCTAAACCCAAAAACAGATATGTAATATATATATTGCAGTCTACCAGTCCTTAGATGAGGTGCCTGCATTCGTTTTCTTTTTTAATTTTTTCCCCTTTTATGTTAACCTGGTAATCCTGGGAATAACACAATTTTAGTCCATGGGTGGCTACGATTAATCTATCAGTGTCTCTATGAAAATAGTCACTGTAGCCACCCAGACTGGACATTAAAGTGGTAATAAACCCAAAACCAAACATTTATTATACTGAAGCTTACCAATTCTTTAGATGTAGTGGATGCCTTCGTTTTTATTTTTAGCTTTTCTTTCCTTTACTTTTATCTAATGATCCTGCCAGTAAGTCTGTTGTTTTTCAACAAAACAAGCTTTCCTGCAGATGTATCAGTTAAGAGTGTTGAGCAGTGGCAGCTGGCGGTATATTGTTTTGGCGGGGCGGCAAACAGTGCACCCACAGCCTACCCCCGCCCCTGGTCGGTCGGGTCGACTCGCACCACCACCCCTCACCCCCCCGGTCAGCCGGGACATCCGCACTACCCCCCGGTTACCAGGCCCGCATTTACCCCATCTAGGTCAGAGGCAGCGCTTCCTCTGGGCTGTGGGCGGCAGCTTCCCTTGCGTGTGTCTCCTCCCTCCTCCTCCTTCTAGGTGGCCAATAGGACCACTTCTCCTCTCGGCCAATCGGGTGATGTGTCTCAGGAAGACAATAGCGAATATTAATTTGCCATTGTCACACAACTGGGTGGGCTCAGGGCGCAGTGCTCTGCACCCCGAGCCCACCCTTTTTTTAAGTCAATTAGAGCCTCAGGCTCTAATCATGTGCTTCTAAAAAAAAAAAAAAACCCATTCAAATCCATGCACCTCTGCATGTAGATTAGGGGCCGGGCGCATTGATTAGGGGGGCAGTGCCCAGTATAGACAGGCCACCACTGGTGTGGAGACAAACCATTTACCACTGACAGTGGGGCTTACAATGACCAAGCTTTATTTATTTGTAATACCTTTATTCCAGAAAGAAGAAACTGTTGCGGCAGATGTCAGCGGACACGTGTTTGCTGACACCCGCCGCCATCCAATCCTGTTTGCCAAACACAGACGGATGGGGGACCAATCAGGTGGTCCGTTTCCATCTGATTGCCCCATAGATGAGAGTGGGCTGTTATCTGCCTGCTCAGCAGGGATCAGTGGAGAGATCCCCTGCCGAGCAAGCGTATCTCGCTTCAGGAGGTGCCCGTGTGAAAGGCTGGATTCACACCTACAGTGGGGCAAAAAAGTATTTAGTCAGCCACCAATTGTGCAAGTTCTCCCACTTAAAAAGATGAGAGAGGCCTGTAATTGTCATCATAGGTATACCTCAACTATGAGAGACAAAATGTGGAAACAAATCCAGACAATCACATTGTCTGATTTTTGAAAGAATTTATTTGCAAATTATGGTGGAAAATAAGTATTTGGTCAATATCAAAGGTTCATCTCAATACTTTGTTGGCAATGACAGAGGTCAAACGTTTTCTGTAAGTCTTCACAAGGTTGGCACACACTGTTGCTGGTATGTTGGCCCATTCCTCCACGCAGATCTCCTCTAGAGCGGTGATGTTTTGGGGCTGTCGCTGGGCAACACAGACTTTCAACTCCCTCCAAAGGTTTTCTATGGGGTTGAGATCTGGAGACTGGCTAGGCCACTCCAAGACCTTGAAATGCTTCTTACGAAGCCGCTCCTTCGTTGCCCGGGCAGTGTGTTTGGGATCATTGTCATGCTGAAAGACACAGACACGTTTCATCTTCAATGCCCTTGCTGATGGGAGGAGGTTTGCACTCAAAATCTCATGATACATGGCCCCATTCATTCTTTCATGTACACGGATCAGTCGTCCTGTTCCCTTTGCAGAGAAACAGCCCCAAAGCATGATGTTGCCACCCCCATGCTTCACAGTAGGTATGGTGTTCTTTGGTTGCAACTCAGCATTCTCTCTCCTCCAAACACGACGAGTTGTGTTTCTACCAAATAGTTCTACTTTGGTTTCATCTGACCATATGACATTCTCCCAATCCTCTTCTGGATCATCCAAATGCTCTCTAGCAAACCTCAGACGGGCTTGGACATGCACTGGCTTAAGCAGGGGGACACGTCTGGCACTGCAGGATCTGAGTCCCAGGCGGCGTAGTGTGTTACTTATGGTAGCCTTTCTTACGTTGGTCCCAGCTCTCTGCAGGTCATCCACTAGGTCCCCCCGTGTGGTACTGATATTTTTTCCTAACGTTTTTGTGATCATTTTGACCCCAAGGGGTGAGATCTTGCGTGGAGCCCCAGATCGAGGGAGATTATCAGTGGTCTTGTATGTCTTCCATTTTCTAATTATTGCTCCCACAGTTGATTTCTTCACACCAAGCTGCTTGCCTATTGCAGATTCAGTCCTCCCAGCCTGGTGCAGGTCTACAATTTTGTTTCTGGTGTCCTTTGACAGCTCTTTGGTCTTCACCATAGTGGAGTTTGGAGTGTGACTGTTTGAGGTTGTGGACAGGTGTCTTTTATACTGATAACAAGTTCAAACAGGTGCCATTAATACAGGTAATGAGTGGAGGACAGAGGAGCCTCTTAAAGAAGAAGATACAGGTCTGTGAGAGCCAGAAATCTTGCTTGTTTGTAGGTGACCAAATACTTATTTTCCACCATAATTTGCAAATAAATTCTTTCAAAAATCAGACAATGTGATTGTCTGGATTTGTTTCCACATTTTGTCTCTCATAGTTGAGGTATACCTATGATGACAATTACAGGCCTCTCTCATCTTTTTAAGTGGGAGAACTTGCTCAATTGGTGGCTGACTAAATACTTTTTTGCCCCACTGTATGCATTTTTAGTGTTTTTTGCATTTTGCAGATTTGCACTACAGTCCATTTAACATGGTTTCCTATGTAACACGTTCTGTAGTGCAAATCTGCAAAATGCAAAAAGCAGTAAAAATGCATAAGTGTGAATCCAGCCTTATTCCCTGTACACACGATAGGATTTTCCGTTGGAAAATGTGTGATAGGACCTTGTTGTTGGAAATTCCGATCGTGTGTAGGCTCCATCACACATTTTCCATAGGAATTTCTGACACACAAAGTTTGAGAGCTTGCTATAAAATTTTCCAACAACAAAATCCGTTGTCGGAAATTCCGATCGTGTGTACACAAATCCGACGCACAAAGTGCCACGCATGCTCAGAATAAATTAAGAGATGAAAGCTATTGGCCACTGCTCCGTTTATAGTCCCAACGTACGTGTTATACGTCACCGCGTTCTGAACGATCAGATTTTCCGACAACTTTGTGTGACCGTGTGTATGCAAGACAAGTTTGAGCCAACATTCGTCGGAAAAAATCCATGGATTTTTTTGTCTGAATGTCCGATCAATGTCCGACCATGTGTACAGGGCATTAAGGTGTGTAAAACCTTCAATTAACCTGTTGGCGCCGAGGGCACGCAAATATGCAGCCTCTCAGCGTCCAGGCCTTGGCCTAAGGCCTGGTTCACACCTATGCATTTTCACTTTTGCAGAAACACACTACAGTCCATTTAACATTATTATTATTATTATTATTATACAGGATTTATATAGTGCCAACAGTTTGCGCAGCGCTTTACAACATGAGGGCAGACAGTACACTTACAATACAAATCAATACAGAAGGGATCAGAGGACCCTGCTCGTTAGAGCTTACAATCTAGAAGGGAGGGTCAAGTGGAGACAAAAGGTAATAACTGTGGGGGATGAGCTGATGGAAAAAAAATGAAAGTACAGTTGTTAGGTGTGGGTAGGATAGGCTTCTCTGAAGAGAAGGGTTTTCAGGGATCTTCTGAAAGCTAATAAAGTAGGAGATAAGCGGACAGATTGGGGTAAGGAGTTCCATAGGATTGGAGAGGCTTTGGAAAAGGCCTGGAGGCGAGCATGGGAGGAGGTGACAAGGGAGCTAGAGAGCAGGAGGTCCTGAGAGGAACGAAGAGAGCGAGTAGGTTGGTATTTAGAGACCAAGCTAGTGATGTAGCTGGGGGTGAAATTGTGGATGGCTTTGTACGTAGTTGTTAGAATTTTGAATTTAATTCTTTGGCCGAGCGGAAGCCAGTGGAGGGATTGACAGAGAGGAGTGGCAGACACAGAGCAATAGGTAAGGTGGATGAGTCTGGCAGCGGCATTCATAATGGATTGAAGAGGTGATAGACTATGTAGAGGTAAGCCAATGAGAAGGGAGTTGCAGTAGTCAAGGTGAGAGATGACCAGTGAGTGAATTAAGCGCTTTGTTGTGTCATTGGTTAGAAAGGGGCGTATTTTGGAGATGTTGCGGAGGTTGAGGCGGCAGGATTTGGACAGTGATTGGATGTGTTGCTTGAAGGAGAGTTCAGAGTCTAGGACTACACCTAGAACCTTGGCATGTGGGGATGGGCTTATACATGGTTTTCTATGGGTTATGTTCACATCTGTGAATTTTATGGAAAGGGCCAGGGACTTTTTTTTCTGGTTTTTGGTTCCATAGACTTTAATGGATCAAAAATGTGGATTAAAAAATGCAAAATGCACCTGGGATATGCAAACTGCAACCTGCATAGGTGTATTCTGGGGACCAGATGCAAGACTGAAAGGATGGTTGGGATGTGTGAACGGAAAGGAAAGAAAAGTGGGAAAAAGAATAATGAGGGGGGAAAAGGGAAAAACGAGTGGCTGGAAGGAAAAATTGAGGTTGGCAAATTAAAATTAAGAAACCAAAAGGGAAACGGGGGAGGGGAAGGAGAAGTAGACGCAGAATCTGGTGTGGACTCATTTACCTGTTATTATTTTGCCGTTTACATTCAAGTGCAATGAAGGAAAATGAATAGCAGAAGTTGACTGGATGTTACTGTAATGCACTTCTTCATTCAGATTTTTTAATAAGAACTTCTTGTTTTCCTGACCCAAGCCAATTCCGAGACAAGTTGGAGATTCCATCATAGGCTTCTCTGGATTCAAAAGCTAAAATCAAACAAAGCCGCAGACTGAGATCTTAAAGAGGAACTTCATTTAACACTGACTATTTTTAATCCTTATGCTGCTAGCTTTAGTATATAGATAGGAAAGTGTATCAATTGTAATTATTTTAAACTTTTTTTTTTTTAGATTTCTTTAGCAAGAAATACAAAAATTTTGTTTTTCAAAGTGATTTCTCAGCAAAATAAAGCATGGAGACATGGATGGATGGGTGTTTGCTTTGAATATTAAAAATTAATTAAATAGCATTTGGTTTGTGGTGCTCAGATGAAGCTTAGTCCCGCTTTAACCACTTGAGCCCCGGACCATTATGCTGCCTAAGGACCAGAGGTCTTTTTCCAATTTGGCACTGCGTCGCTTTAACTGCTAATTGCGCGGTCATGCAATGCTGTACCCAAACGAAATTTGCGTCCTTTTCTTCCCACAAATAGAGCTTTCTTTTGATGGTATTTGATCACCTCTGCGGTTTTTATTTTTTGCGCTATAAACGGAAAAAGACCGAAAATTTTGAAAAAAAATGATATTTTCTACTTTTTGTTATAAAAAAAATCCAATAAACTAAATTTTAGTCATACATTTAGGCCAAAATGTATTCGGCCACATGTCTTTGGTAAAAAAAATGTCAATAAGCGTATATTTATTGGTTTGCGCAAAAGTTATAGCGTCTACAAACTAGGGTACATTTTCTGGAATTTACACAGCTTTTAGTTTATGACTGCCTATCTCATTTCTTGAGGTGCTAAAATGGCAGGGCAGTACAAAACCCCCCCAAATGACCCCATTTTGGAAAGTAGACACCCCAAGGAAATTGCTGAGAGGCATGTTGAACCCATTGAATATTTATTTTTTTTGTCCCAAGTGATTGAAAAATGACAAAAAAAAAAAAAAAAAAAAATATTTACAAAAAGTCGTCACTAAATGATATATTGCTCACACAGGCCATGGGCCTATGTGGAATTGCACCCCAAAATACATTTAGCTGCTTCTCCTGAGTATGGGGATACCACATGTGTGGGACTTTTTGGGAGCCTAGCCGCGTACGGGGCCCCGAAAACCAATCACCGCCTTCAGGATTTCTAAGGGTGTAAATTTTTGCTTTCACTCTTCACTGCCTATCACAGTTTCGGAGGCCATGGAATGCCCAGGTGGCACAAAACCCCCCAAAATGACCCCATTTTGGAAAGTAGACACCCCAAGCTATTTGCTGAGAGGCATATTGAGTCCATGGAATATTTTATATTTTGACACAAGTTGCGGGAAAGTGACACTTTTTTTTTTTTTTTTTTTTTTTTTTTCATAAAGTTGTCACTAAATGATATATTGCTCACACAGGCCATGGGCATATGTGGAATTGCACCCCAAAATACATTTAGCTGCTTCTCCTGAGTATGGGGATACCACATGTGTGGGACTTTTTGGGAGCCTAGCCGCGTACTGGACCCCGAAAACCAATCACTGCCTTCAGGATTTCTAAGGGTGAAAATTTTTGATTTCACTCTTTACTGCCTATCACAGTTTCGGAGGCCATGGAATGCCCAGGTGGCACAAAACCCCCCCAAATGACCCCATTTTGGAAAGTAGACACCCCAAGCTATTTGCTGAAAGGCATGGTGAGTATTTTGCAGCTCTCATTTGTTTTTGAAAATGAAGAAAGACAAGAAAAAACATTTTTTTTTTTTCTTTTTTCAATTTTCAAAACTATCTGTCTCGCGTGTGTACAAGAGTGAAATCAAAAATTCACGCCCTTAGAAAGCCTGAAGGCGGTGCTTGGTTTTCGGGGTCCCGTACGCGGCTAGGCTCCCAAAAAGTCTCACACATGTGGTATCCCCGTACTCAGGAGAAGCAGCAGAATGTATTTTGGGGTGTAATTTCACATATTTCCATGGCATGTTTGAGCAATATATCATTTAGTGACAACTTTGTGCAAAAAAAAAAAAAAAAAAAAAAAAATTTGTCTCTTTCCCGCAACTTGTGTCGCAATATAAAATATTCCATGGACTCGACATGCCTCTCAGCAAATAGCTTGGGGTGTCTACTTTCCAAAATGGGGTCATTTGGGGGGGTTTTGAACTGTCCTGGCATTTTATGCACA
Organism: Aquarana catesbeiana; assembly: GCF_042186555.1. Lineage (NCBI taxonomy): Eukaryota > Metazoa > Chordata > Amphibia > Anura > Ranidae > Aquarana > Aquarana catesbeiana. Next base: position 85,603,892 of record NC_133334.1, on the reverse strand, counting down.
ACATTTAGAAGCTTATGTCACACATCACCCACTCTTCTAACCACTTGAAGACAAAGCCCTTTCTGACACTTATTGTTTACATGAAAAAGTTTTTTTTTTTTGCAAAAAAATTACTTTGAACCCCCAAACATTATATATTTTTTTAAAGCAAATGCCCTACAGATTAAAATGGTGGGTGTTTCATTTTTTTTTTTCACACAGTAATTGCGCAGCGATTTTTCAAACGCATTTTTTGGGGAAAAAACACACTTTTTTTAATTTTAATGCACTAAAACACGCTATATTGCCCAAATGTTTGATGAAATAAAAAAGATGATCTTAGGCCGAGTACATGGATACCAAACATGACATGCTTTAAAATTGCGCACAAACGTGCAGTGGCAACAAAATAAATACATGTTTAAAAGCCTTCAAAAGCCTTTACAGGTTACCACTTTAGATTTACAGAGGAGGTCTACTGGAAAAATTACTGCACTCGATCTGGCCTTCGCGGTGATACCTCACATGCATGGTGCAATTGCTGTTTATGTTTGACGACAGACCGCCGCTTGCGTTCGCCTTAGCGCGAGAGCAGGGGGCGACAGGGGTGTTTTTTTTTTTTGTTTTTTTTTTCTTTATTATTTTTTTGCTTTTTTAATCTTACTTTTAAACTGTTCCTTTCATATTTTTTTTTTTAATCATTTTTATTGTTATCTCGGGGAATGTAAATATCCCCTATGATAGCAATAGGTAGTGACAGGTACTCTTTTTTGAAAAAATTGTGGTCTATTAGACCCTAGATCTCTCCTCTGCCCTCAAAGCATCTGACCACACCAAGATCGGTGTGATAAAATGCTTCCCCAATTTCCCAATGGCGCTATTTACATCTGGCGAAATCTAAGTCATGAAATACTCGTAGCTTCCGGTTTCTTAGGCCATAGAGATGTTTGGAGCCACTCTGGTCTCTGATCAGCTCTATGGTCAGCTGGCTGAATCACCGGCTGCATTCTCAGGTTCCCTGTTGAGACAGGAGAGCCAGAGAAAAACACGGAAGACGGTGGGGGGGGGGGGGGGCATTCCCTCCCACGGCTTGTAAAAGCAGTCTAGAGGCTAATTAGCCGCTAGGATTGCTTTTACATGAAAGCCGACCGCTGGCTGAAAAGAATGATACCAAGATGATACCTAAACCTGCAGGCATCATTCTGGTATAACCACTCAAAGTCGTGAATGGCGTACCTGAAGACAAAAAAATGGTTAACAATGGTTAACAATAAAGCACAGTAAACAGTAAAGTATAAATAATTACATACCTGAAAAACAAACATGATAAAACATAATAACAATAACAATAACAATAAAACATTGCAGAATAGAATACAGTAAAAAAGAGCAGAACAATAGAGAGAGAGAATAGAGAGAGAGAGAACAATAAAACAACAACTATTTTTTTTTATTTCATATTTTTTTTTTTTTTTACACTTTTTTTGTAACTAACTTTTATAACGGTAACCGGTTCCAGGTTCGGGTCTCTCAAAATGCGATGGCATCTTGGGAGACCCTGTGAAAGTGTGCCTAGTCTGTGCAATGCTGTACCCTACGCTAATACTCAACTAGTGAATGGTAGCGTTCAAAACATTCACCAATGCAAAGACCAGGATTGTCAGGACAGGAGGGACAATAATAGCGGGTGTCACGCCTATATCCGCGCTTGCTGCAGACACGACATCTTTTTTGGGGGGTTCGTTGGGTAGGGGTACTCGGGAGGACATAAAAATGCCTCTCATGCAGCCGACTGCATTTGGTTGGGGATGTGAATGGGGGAAGTACGGGCGCTGCAGAAGCGGTGGGTTCCCAATTAGGATTGGCGAATGCAGCAGGAAGGGCACTATGGGCACGATGGGCCTGTGTTTGTCTTTTTGGTGGCAGCGGGACACTACTTGTGCTTGCCACCTCACCAGCTTGAACTGCACTTATGGGACTCGCCACGTCACCAAGTGTTACTGCAGTGCTGGTTTGACTACGACCGGGGTGTACTAGGCCGCTGGCACTTGCCAGTTCACCAAAACGCTACCAAAAAACGTTAGCGATCGCAGGGATCAGGCCTGACTCTGCGAACGCTGCAGTTATGCGTTTAGTGTTTTGTAAGTGTCAGTGATCGATCGATACTGCACTTGGGTGGGCTGGGCCGGGCCGGGCGGAGGGGCAAAACGCAGGTGCTAGCAGGTATCTGGGCTGATCCCGCTAACACTGCGTTTTTGGGAACCCTAAACTGCTGGGGACGCTAGTATAGATCTGATCGGATCAGATATTGATCCGTTCAGATACTATACCACTAAGGGAGGCGTATGCTGCGTGCGTGGGTGTTAGTGGTACTGGCGCTAACCTGACGCTGCCTGGGGCTGGTGCTTGCCAGTTCACCAAAACGCTACAAAAAAAACTGTTAGCGATCGCAGGGATCAGGCCTGACTCTGCGAACGCTGCAGTTATGCGTTTAGTGTTTTGTAAGTGTCAGTGATCGATCGATACTGCACTTGGGTGGGCTGGGCTGGGCCGGGCGGAGGGGCAAAACGCAGGTGCTAGCAGGTATCTGGGCTGATTCCGCTAACACTGCGTTTTTGGGAACCCTAAACTGCTGGGGACGCTAGTATAGATCTGATCGGATCAGATATTGATCCGTTCAGATACTATACCACTAAGGGAGGTGTACGGTGCGTGCGTGGGTGTTAGCGGTACTGGCGCTAACCTGACGCCTGGGGCTGGTGCTTGCCAGTTCACCAAAATGCTACCAAAAAAACTGTTAGCGATCGCAGGGATCAGGCCTGACTCTGCGAACGCTGCAGTTATGCGTTTAGTGTTTTGTAAGTGACAGTGATCGATCGATACTGCACTTGGGTGGGCTGGGCGGAGGCACAAAACGCAGGTGCTAGCAGGTATCTGGGCTGATCCCGCTAACACTGCGTTTTTGGGAACCCTAAACTGCTGGGGACGCTAGTATAGATCTGATCGGATCAGATATTGATCCGATCAGATACTATACCACTAAGGGAGGCGTATGCTGCATGCGTGGGTGTTAGCGGTACTGGCGCTAATCTGACGCTGCCTGGGGCGACGCATATCACCGCCGGGCGATCAGGGGGCTAAACCTTTATTTGGTAATAAACGGCGGGTGCCCTGACACTATAAAAAATAAACGAACTAACCAGCGTCATCCGTAACGGTTATACGGTGATCAGTGGTGAAAGGGTTAACTAGGGGGCAATCAAGGGGTTAAAACATTTATTAGGTAGTATATGGGGGTCCCTGACGCTATAAAACGCTGACGGCGAACCTAAATATTTACCTCACTAACTAGCGTCACCAGCGACACTAATACAGCGATCAGAAAAATGATCGCTTAGTGACACTGGTGACAGGGGGTGATCAAGGGGTTAAAACTTTATTAGGGGGGGTTAGGGGGGTACCCTAGACCTAAAGGGGGGTAATACTCACTGTCCCAACACTGTAACTGTCACAAACTGACACCAATGCAGTAATCAGAAAAAAAAAAAAAAAAAAACAAAAAAAACTGCTGGTGTCAGTTTGTGACAGGGGGGGGGGGGTGATTGGGGGGGGATCGGGGGGCGATCGGGGGGGGGATCGGGGTGTTTTGTGTGCCTGGCATGTTCTACTGTGTGTGTGTGTGTTGGTGCACTCACATAGATGTCTTCTCTCCTCGGGCCGGAACGGAAAATACCGACCCGAGGGGAGATGACATCACTACCTTTGCTGCTGTTTAGCATACAGCAGCAAAGGAGTGTTTTCATTGGCCGGCGGCGATCGCGAGGGGGGGGCCACGAACGGATGGTCTCCCCCTCATCACCGATCGCCGCTGGACAAAAGACGACCGCCTCGGGCACCGGGGGGGGGTCCGATCGGACCCCCCACCCGCGGAAGGCAAATCACGTACCCTGTACGTGATTTTGCCTGTCCGTGCCACTTTGCCGACGTACATCGGCGTGAGGCGGTCGTCAAGTGGTTAAGCAGGCCATAAAGACAAATAAAGTGAACAGAGCGCATTTGATAGTGCAAGTGTAGCACCCTCTAGTTTGCTACTAGCGGTAGGGCAGGTGAACTATAGTCTGGCCCAGGGCTAAGCCTGAGCCATGGAATCTGGGTCAGGGTTATTAGAGGTTAGGGCTGGATGACTCATTCAGGCAGCTCTCTGGTGTCTCCCCCTGGTTCTAGAATTTTGGAGAATATTCTAGCAATTAGTGGACGGAAGCTAGGAGGGTTGTCTTGCATATTTAGGGGCCCTTAGCCATCCCCAGGATGTGACACTGGCAGGGAACTAAGGAGCTCTTAAATAGACAGCAGAGCAGTCAGGTAGAAGATGAAGAAGCAGTGCTGAGGGAGTCTGGGGCTCCCGAGGGACCTCTGCCGGGGAGGGGTTCTACCTCGGGCCGGGGCTCAGGTGGCTGGCCTGGAAGGATCCTACCACAGGACAAGTTTGAGAAGGCTTTCTGGAGAGGCAGCAGGAGAAAGTTAGGACAGAGAGAGTAGATCAGCATGGTGCAGGGACAGACAAGGGGAGAGACTGCCATCCGTAGCAGGTCTCTCTTGAAGACAGCAGTGTGCTTAATTCTTCAGCCTTGCCCTGGGAGATCTCCAGTGTGTGTCAGTCGGGTAGACTAGCATGAAGAAGCAGCCAGGTGGACTGGTGGTATGGCAGCCAGGTGGGCTAACATTTCCTGTAAGAAGTATAGCTGGGACCAGTGTCTACAAGGGAGCTGAAAGTGTTTCAGGAAGCAGTTCTCTCCACATGTGCTACTTTTCCAAGGGACTGAGAGTTCCTAGTCTGTAAGGGGCTGTTGCTAAGCTAACAAAAAGACTGTTAGCTCCTAAAGGAGTGAACCCAGCGGAGTTGCACAAAGGATCGAGATTTGTGCAGGAGGATTAGGTGGAAGCATTAAACAGGGAGGAAGTTCTGTTGTTGGTACTGTTGTTATTGTCAAATTGGGCATCCATTAATCCCTAACCCATCCAAGTTATTATAACCTAATAAAACAACATATTTATTACGTGGCAGCATTACTTTAGAAAAAAAAAGGTAGGTGCTAGCCTTATAAAATAAAAAAGTCACACAAAAAAACTACGCTAAACATACTGTATGTACATGAGGAACAAAGTCCAAAGTCCAAGTCCAAATAAAGGCCAGGCCTTCTCGTCCAACATCAGTGCCTGACCTCATGAATGCACTTCTGGAAGAATGGTCAAACATTCCCATAGACACATGCCTAAACCTTTTGGACAGCTTTTCCAGAGTTGAAGCTGTTATAGCTGCAAAGGGTGGGCCAACTCAATATTGAACCCCGTGGAATAAGACTGGGATGCCATTAAAGTTCATGTAAAGGCAGGTGTCCCAATACTTTGACAATATAGTATATGTTGCCAATCATAGTGTCCACAAAAAGAATAATTGGGTGACCATCTCTCTTTTAAATTCAATGTGATCCAACCCTGTGCCAATAAATTCTGAACTCACCAGACCAATGTGGCCAACAAAGCATCCTACAAATGCTCAAAAATAGATCCAGGGACATTCAGCCAATCTTCTGATGGGGTTCACTGGTAGCTCTCATTCACCAAACATAGTCAATCACAAAGTCCTGAAGATATAGGGCATATAGTATAGTAAGTATATTTAATACCAATATATAAATTTCATATTGTATATACTCACATAAAAAAATGCCCAGAAAAGCACCAACATAAACAGCTCACTCTCCAAAGGATGGGTCCCGCACTGCCACCCGCAAACCACAGAATCGGCGTGTGTTCCACAGACCCAGAAGTGATGTGGGGAGTGGACCCGGAATTGACCTAAATGGCTCGGTCTCACTGCATTTCGCACAACTGCGCATCCTCAGGAAGCGAGTGATACTCATACTTAAAGGGGCAGCTGTCTTAATAAGGTTAATAAGGTGATATTAGTTGGGGTTGGCTCCTTCTTATTCTTTTACCTTTAAACACTGTTTCCCTTCTTTTGGAGGTCTCTAGGGAAAACATGAAACATAGATATGATCTGTCTCCCTGCTGCAGATACAGAAACACAAAATAGCTTGTACAGCCATAACAGTGATAATACAAGGCTCATTGCACAGGATGCTGGGGCAACATTCAAATGCACAATGCGGCAGAAGGCTTCTGTGACCCAAAGACCCTTGGCATTATTATTAATCAAAATATTGTGTGCCACTTATCAGCTGAACAATTGAATGCCAATAGTCTAATTCTGACTAAATATAGCAGCTATGAAGAGTGGATTGCCATGACTCAAGATAAAATCATGTGCACATTATGTTATATCTCTATTACTTACATTAGTGTAAATCTCTAGAAATACGTAATTGAAACCATGAAAGCTCTACAGTGGATTTTATAAACAATTTAACAAGCTGTAAGTGATGTAAAGAGATTGTAAGTGCCTGCTGATATACCAAGCTAAATACCCAAAACAAAAACCTTGGTGTTATCAGTGAGAAATTATATAAATCATTGCAGCACAAAGCATATTGGCAATCGGGGATGGCACACCACAAGCACTGAAGATTTTAATGAACTCTAGTACATCTGTCAATATTCTCAGCCAGCTGGTCGAAAATTCAAGAGGTTGTTTTCCTAACGATTAAAGAATCATAATTTACAGTAAACTACATCCTTAGGGATGGGAACCACATTTGTCCAAACGCTGGACCCCATACTCAACAGGTAACAAGCACACTGCATGCAAAATGCACTTTTAAGCCAAATAACTGTAAGCTCATATAACTGCTGTTGACTAATCAAGAGTGGGGTCATGCTAGCAGATATTACCTATTGATGTGTGGACCTCTCCTAAAATACTGTTAGCAGGTAATGCTTTCCAGGTTTTTGGGTAGGGGCCAGAGTGCATTAATAATATATGTAGTGCTACCCCCGTAGGGACCACTGAAGATTCAACAGGTTCTTTCCTAAAATAGGGCAGAAGCAGCTAGGCACACAGCAACCGTCCATTCACTCTGACTCATTGAGCAGTCTAGGGAATGTCTTCTTTAAAGGTTTATTGCATGAAGAACTGGTAACAGTAGGGGATAGAGGAGTGGCGGATGCTTAAAAAAAAATGTCATCTTGAAGAGGACACTTCTCTGCCATCAACAGCAGTACAAGGAGAAATTGACTAGTACAGTCTGAGGATGCATTGCTGATTTTTTCTCGATGGATGTTGGCTCAGACTTGTCTTGCATACACACGGTCACACAAATGTTGGCCAAAAATTCCGAACGTGAGAACGTGGTGACGTACAACACGTACGACAAGCTGAGAAAAAGGAAGTTCAATAGCCAGTGCGGCTCCTTCTGCTTGATTCAGAGCATGCGTGAACGTTTGTGCGACGGACTTGTGTACACATGATCGGACTTTTCGAAAACAAGTTTTGTTGTCGGAAAATTTAAGAACCTGCTCTCAAACATTTGTGTGTGGAAATTCTGACAGCAAATGTTCGATGGAGCATATACACGGTCGGACTTTCCGACAACAAGCTCACATCGAACATTTCCCGTCGGAAAGTCCGATCGCGTGTTCAGCTGAAGACCATGCAGGAATGTATAGAGCACAAGTAGTTATAGACCTGGACAATCTATGAGATGCCATTAAAGTTCATGTGCATGTAAAGGCAGGCGTCCCAATACTTTTGACAATATAGCGTTGTCCACAAGACTCTCATCTTGTGAAGTCTTAAACAGACCAAACCAAAAAATTCTGGCTACAGCAGAAGTCCAAAAACTACATTTATCTGGAAGCCTGGCTAGCACCAGCCCACCTCATTCCCATTTACATGGTGACCCAGGATTATGTTTACTATTGATGCTGGAACACACTCCTTGCTGCCTCTCACACACAGAAAGCCTTATGCAAAAAAATAAATAAATTAGTAGGAAGTTGTACATGCTTTCTGTTCTGATTTTCTGCTGCTCCATGCAGCCACCAGTAGCTTAAAACGGATGACTCTATGTTAGCCACCAAATGATAGAGTTGGGTGCCTGTGTGGTCAAGCACCAGTGCTGTCACATGACAAGGAGGCACATGCTCTTACAAACTAGGAAGTATTAGAGATATTTCTTCACTTCTAGAAGAGTGCTGCCATCAAGGAGAACCTGTTGATCTACTTTGTAATCGGCTACGTACAAGTTCTCAATAAGCCTGTGAAGAGATTTACATGGCTGGGGTAGAGTGGGAGTAAGGTTCCTTTCACACTTGCATTAGATACTCAGAAATGACAGATGCCGCACTTGGCTCCACCAGCTCCTCTTGCATGACAAACAGCTAGGAATGCCTACAAGGACAGAGTTCATCCCAGCTCAAAATATCTAGTAGGGAAAGGAAGTCCTAAAAGTCGCACATCACAGCAAAACCCTGTAAGGAGGTATATGACAGCCATAGCTCGGGCTCCAATCAGGCCATGCCCCCCAAGGCATTTCACTCTGCCCCTGGAGCTTAATTATGGGGGTTCCCTACGAGTTGTGAGACAGTGGCATGACGGCAATGTCCACTTGGAAAGGGTTGTGCTCGACGGGAGATACCGTTCACTAAGAATGAGAGGGAGTTATCAACCTTGTATATTACGCTTTTGGGCACCGACTCCCCTAAGATGGAGGGGTTGTGGAAGGTGTGGCAGAGTGATCTACCGTCACTGGACAGGGAGGACTGGGATGACTGCCTGGAACAGGGACCCAGACTAGTAATCTCCTCTAGGGACAAACTTATTCAGGTTAAGTTCCTACACAGGGTATACTACACTCCTCAGAAACGACATTGTATTTTCCCGGACCGAGACCCGATACGCCCCAAATGCAGGACACAAGTGGGGTCTTTCCTACATTTGTTCTGGGAATGCCCGATTATAACATCTTAGGCTACAGTTGTCCCTTTCAATTACACCTGAGTTGTCACTGCTGGGGGGTCCATGATGATGCGCAACGTTCCCACCACTTGAAACTGCTGATATCCTACCTCCTGTTTTATGCAAAGAAGGAGATTCTCCTGAAGTGGATATCTGTCGTCCCCCCTTCTCTCTCCTTCTGGGAAGCCTTGATAGACGTAGCCCTACTCATGTATGAATTAACCTACATTAATGGAGAATGCCAATGGAAATATGACAAGGAGTGGGCCCCATGGGCGAGCACGTAGAGACTAGAAGGGTGGGGTATGGGTATACTTGTGTAGCTTAAAGTGGTTCTAAAGGCTGGACATTTTTTACCATAATGCATTGCCTGTATTAAGGTAAAGAATGTCCCTGTATTTGTATTGCCCCCTTGCCCCCCTGTATACTTACTTGAGCCTGATCTCAATCCAGCACCATGCCTGCCTGCAGCGGCTCTCTCCTCTCTCTCTGCTCACAGAGGCAGCAGCAGGAGCCATAGGCTCCTGCTGATGTCAATCAAATTCTGCGAGTAGAGATCAGTGGGCAGGGCTGCACTGTGCTGTGTGTGTCAATAGATGCACGCAGTTCAGCTTGGGAGCGAGCTACAGGTGTGCCATCAAAGGAAGTGGCTTCCTATAGTGGCACACCAAGAAGAAGAGGAGCCCAGAGTGCCAGCAGGGGACCCAAGAAGAGGAGGTTCAGGGCGGCTCTATGCAATATCATTGCACAGAGCAGGTAAGTATAACATGTTTATCATTTTAAATATAACAATAAGCTTTATAATTACTTTAAACATTGATTCTGTTTCTATTTAAGACATTTTTTTAAAAAGTCCAGCAACATTCCCACACTCCCAGAAGTGTTGGAAGCAGAAGATCTTTCTGAAAGCTCATCTCTTGAAGACAGTAGAGTTTTGCATCACAGACAATCGCAGGGGGAAGAATTAATGCTTTATAGCCAAGCTTTATTATTTATCCTAAATAGCAACAAAGTAGCTTGAAAGGGAGAGACTAAAGACATCCAGCATGTGTCTGTGGTATGAAATATCTTCAAACTTCTTTCAAGAACAAAAGACAATGAAAAAGTCAATAGATAACTATAGAGAATAAAAAGAAAACAGTCATAATGTATGTAACATCTGGTTAAAACAGGAAGCCACAAATAAAAACCACAACCTTCGTAATTAGGCATGCTAATTTATGAAAAGGTTGCTCCAAAAGCTTTTAAGCTCTTTTTTAAATGCTTATGCAAGCCAGTCCAGTTAGTTAGTCTGTAACATATGGTTAAAACGGGAAGCCACACATAAAAACCACATCCTTCATGATTAGACATGTTAATTTATGAAAAGGTTGCTCCAAAAGCTTTTAGGGCTCATTTACACTTGCTTCAGCTTCAACAAGGCTTCAGACAAGTTTTGTTAAAGTTATCTGAATGCTAGTCAAAGCTCCTGTCACTAAATAAAATGGTTAGCTTACAGTCCTGTTTACACCTGCTTTTGCTTTGCTTCAGCTTTGCTTCAAAAATTATACCCCATGTAGCTCCAGTGGTGCTTCAAAGCATCTTCAAAGCCACTGTAGAAATCTATGGCAAAGCTCGCTTGATGCCCCACTGAAGCCTCACCAAAGCCTCATTGAAGTCCTACGAAGCCGCACAAAGCCTCACCGAAGCTCCACCAAAGCCCCACCAAAGTCTCATCGAAGCATCAAGCAAAAGCAGCTTTGACTGGCGTTCAGAGAGCTTTAACAAAACGTGTCCTAAGCCTTGTTTTGAAGCAAGTGTAAACTAGCCCTTAAGCTCTTTTTAGATGTTGATAAGCATGTAAGCCGTCCAGTTAGTCTGCCACTAGGTGGCTTTGTTCCAGCGTAGTGTCTGGTTACAGAAAGCAGTGTCATTAGGGGCTAGGCCCATTTTTAGTTAGAGCCCTCCCGTAGTGATGTCATGTGTAAGTCGGTACCCATATGTAGCGCTAGTAGATTTATGATCTACCATCTGATAGGTAAATTTAGTAAATTGCACGTTAAGGGAAGTTAGATTTGCCTCTGTTTCAGCTTGGCTGACGTTTCCATACTGAGCCGGTGGGTGTCGTTGTTACTATTGGCTAGTGTTGGAAAGGCAACGTGTCAAAGCGTATGGGTGCTCTTCTGTCCCGGAGATAACTCGGTGGAGGTGGTCCTTCGAGTGGGATTCTGGGAGAGGGTATTTATGGGACAGTTTTAGGGTCGTTTTTACAGCCACCTGCTGGCCCTCCTGGCCGACAGGTATGCGTTAGAGTGCTACCTCGTGGTCCTCTGTTCCGGAGGCCCGTGCCGCTGCGGCGCGTGGGTGGGCCCAGAAGCTTGTCTGGGGCTTACCACAGCAGCCGAGGAATGGTCCTGAGCTGTCTACTCAGAGTGAAGAAGCTGGACAACCGGGGAGATCCCAGGGGAGGACCCGTCATGGAAGGATCATGCAGAGTGCTGGTCTGGAGAGGGGCCTGGTGACTCGGTTGGAGGACGTATCCTAAAGTAACTTTACAGCATAGTGTTGCTGGGTTTGGCTTAAAGGTTCAAGCACTGTGTCTGACATTTACCACAAAACCAATACATCCTGTGGCAGGGGATCGTACGGGTTCATCTCAAGCAAGTCTGTGGCAGAGACTTTTGTTCGTGCTACGTACTGGCTGCTAGGCAAGTGAGAGAGGCCTATCCAGGCGAGCAAAGAGTGTGTCCCACAAGGGGAGCGCATTCTACTGTAATACTCAACTCTAAAGGACATTTGTCAAGAATCCTACAGAAAGGTATTTGAGCTTCCCTGCAGTTTCCCTTCTGCCTCTTTCCTGCTACTTCCTTTGTTAATTGTTCAATAAAGCATTGAAAACGTACTCAAGTGTTGGTGCTTATATCGTCTGGAGGTAAACTCAACGGAACCCTAGACCCGGTGCCGGTGAAACAGAGGGAAGGAGAGTGAAGGTAACAAGCCCGCTTAAATCAACAGCTCCACCGAGCGTTAGTGCTACACATATATAAGCCAGGCTGGGAGGAGGCTCTAGTTGGAGCATGGGAGCCAGAAAACTCACCATCAGGCAGATGTAGCCAGCAAGTGAAGGCCCTAGACAGGGCTGGAAGCTGGGGGAAGGTAGACCTTCAACCAGAAGAGCTGGCTGAGTGGATCTCCAAAAATAGTTTGTGAAGTTAACAGACTGGATATGGCCAGACGGAGAGATTGTCTGACAGAACTGACAGGACTCTTTCAGGCAGGTGGCACGCTTACCGCTCTCTGTAAAGTGACCCACTGCAAACTGCTTTTTAGAGGATGGTATTAGCAGGTGTTCAGAAGGTACTACTGCTCATTTTTGATGCCTTTTTTTTTTTTAATGCTGAATAGGTAATTTTACATTTCAGGAGCATGCCACAACTGTCAGCCAAGCATTTGGCTCGTGGTTGCGTTGTGGCCCCAATGAACTCAGTTTGCAAGTGGTGGTGCTGACTATCAAACTCTGTAATCTGAGTTAAAATTGCTACGGCCTGTCAGGCTAGAATTCTGGTGGGTGGCCGGAGAGTAGTAAAACTGCAGTTCTATTTTTTTTTTTTTTGTGTGAAAGAGCCCTTAGTGCAGTGGTTCTCAACTCCTGTCCTCAGGACCCACTAACAGGCCAGGTTTGCAAGATAACTGAAATACATCACAGGTGATATCATTTGCAATTGCTGCTCAGTGATTGCAGTATTCTAGTTTGCATCTTCCCTAGGTAATACTTAAAATCTGACCTGTTAGTGGGTCCTGAGGACCACTGCCTTAAGCCTCGTACACACGATCTGATTTTCCGACAGGAAATGTGTGATGACAGGCTGTTGGCGGGAAAATCCGACCGTGTGTATGCTCCATCGGACAACTGTTGTCGGATTTTCTGCGAACAAATGTTGGATAGGATGTTTTAACATTTTCCGCCGACAAATGTGTGTTGTCGGATTTTCCGAGCGTGTGTACACAAGTGCGCCGGACAAAAGTCCAAAGTACAAACACGCATGCTCGGAAGCAAGGACGAGCCAGAAGCGGTCAGTCTTGTAAACTAGCGTTCGTAATGGAGAATTAACATTTGTGACGCGGCAAATTATAAGATCTCGAAATGCAGCGCACAATTCTCTTCTTTCATGGGATAATAATGAAGCTGCTTTGCTGGTGATACTGATGGAGTTATTGCAAACGAATTTTAAAAGGCTTTTTTTTATAGTGATATCAAGAATAATATTATTATGCTTTTTTTAATTATTTGGGCAAGTTACCACAACACCATTACCCCGTCGTTTTTAATATCAAAGATACAACTATGTTGGTGTCCCTTGTCAATTTACATTGTATTTTTTAAAATGTAACTGCCTACTCCCAAACTGTCATTTGAAGTAAAACACATAGCCAAGTATTATTCTACACAAAATTAGACTTGCTATCTGCCAATAGAACTTAACCAAAAAGTGCATTCTATGCATCCAAAAATTTCGAAAATATATCAAATCCAATCATTAGTCAACCAAAAAAATAATGTCAAAGCAATAACACCAAGACCAATAATAAATAACACGTTATCTCCTCCGATTCCGCAACATGTCTGATTGACGAACGGACTTTCAGAAACAAACCGAAAAGCGCGAACTGAAAAGCACTAAATGAAAAGCGCGAAAAGAAAAGCACTAAATGAAAAACGCGAAAAGAAAAGCACGAGTCAACACTCACCAAACTTCTACTAAAAAGAAATTAGCAGAAGGAGCCCAAAGGGTGGCGCTAAAGAGCTGAAAAACCATGTAGTACGTCACTACGTCCCTGATTGTTGGCCAACAATTGTGTGCCGTGTGTATGCAAGACAAGTTTGAGCCAACGCCCTTCAGACAAAAATCCACAGTTTTGTTGGCCAACAATCGGATCGTGTGTACGAGGCTTTAGTGTAACCGAGCAGCAAGAGACATGGAGTCTTTGAGATTTATGTATGTATCTCACTAAACTGACTTAAATGCACCTCAGTAAGTGCACTAAACTTATCTGAACTCATCTCTAGCCAAACTCTGAACTCGCACTCTATTTTCACTCCAATGAGCTGCGGGACACTTCCTTCCCACCCCACAGATCCCATAAACAAACATATAGGCTGCTCATTGGAGTAAAAAAAAACCACAAGTTTGAGTTTACCTAAAAATTAGTTCAAAAGATTTCTTTATTTCTAATCCCTCTACCTTGCTTGTATGGATAGAATAATCTGTTAGTTTTTTGTCTAGAGCCAGGGCTAAACAAAAAAAAAAACTCTCGGTCTATGGCCAGCTTTAGATCCAGCTGTAATAATGCCTAAAGTTAGGTAGAGCAATTTATGGTTCTAATAATGACCCCTTTCACACGAACGTTCTGTTTGAATCAGTTTATCAGGTGGACCTAATCGGAACCTCCATTCTCCTCTATAGAGCAGTGGGTGTAAATGGAAATGTGTCAGTTTACACCGCCTACATCCAATCTGATCTGCCAAAAACAGGCGGATGGGGATCGTTCCTCTTCTGTCCAGCAGATCAGATCAAATAGCAGTCCACCCATAGAGGAGAGTGGGTTGTGTCTGTGTCCGCTCTGCATAGGCAAAGTGGACACGTTAACAAGGCAGGGGGAAATCCAGAGTACATCAAGCAATTAGTCCCTGAGGAAATCAGGCTTCAGAAGCATATGGCAGTGTATAGGGGATATGTAAAGTCCAGTTAGCTCAAGTAGAGGCAGCCACTGTGGAGGAGCTAGAAGGAACTCTGCAAAGAAGGAAGAGAGAGTGCAGCGCCATCTAATAGTAGCAGATTGGTACTTTAATAAGCAAAAAGGTATAACAACTCACATGTGGAGAATAAGATATGTTCATCAAGAGTAATTGTTCCTGCTTTGGCTTGCCGGGTAGCCGGATGGTGATTCTTTCTGCAGGGTCGGAGGCCGGATGGGTCCTAGGCAGTGCTGTGGAGCCTCAGCACTCCTAAGATGACAGCCTGGGAATCCTCGGTGGGCAGAGATCGGGTCAGCATTCCGGCGTCACTGGCGGTGAAAGCGGACATGTACCTGTCATCTGCCTGCTAAGAGGGGATCAGCGGACATATCCCTGGCTGAGCAAGCAAATCGCAGGCGCAGTCTGCCCTGTGTGAAAGAACCCTAAAATGTCACCATGTAGCCTTAGTTTTTGCACAATTCCAAACAAATTTGAAAAGAAATTGGACTTACATTCATCATCACAACATTAATCTTCCCCATCCAAAAGTGGTATAGGGACAACAAACGATGCAGGTAATGGTGTTCACAATGGGGAATATAGTTAGGTGGGAATAGATTAGGGTTAGACAGGGTTGGTGTAAGGAAGATCCCTAAATATTTTAGTTTGCTTGGTTGCCAAGTGATGGGAAAGTATGGCTTTAATGCCTGGATCCTCCTTGTAGGCACTTAATCTAATTTATTAAAGACACTAGGGATCTCTCACTTGTCAAGCAAAAACGTACTCTTCATGTTATCTCACTTTGATATTTCTACTTATGCAAATACATGTGTAATAGTTTACAGCAATACATAACCACAAAGGAGGAAGAAATAACAGAGCAGATATGCCAGAGTTAGAAAAGATAAGACATAAACATTGCTACCAGTAACATGGGAGCTGTTACAACAAGAATTAGATAAGACAATGAATAGGATCTCAACCAGCAAAGACAGATGGTGGTTCTAGATTAAAATGGAATGTTCTTTCTGAAGCAGCATTTTTTATTTCTCCAAAATAACAAAAAATTCTACATAATTATTTTTTACATTTTGAATTATTTAAAGGTTATCTTTTAAAAAGTAAACCTTTCAGTCACCCCTCCACAGAACTTCCCCATAGTCTTATAATCACCGTCTAGGCTCTTCCCAAATCCACAGTGTAATGCGTTGGAGAGAAAAGGACCAGACCAGACCATCATCTTTCATGACATCATAGTGTAGGTTAGATGACAATCTTTGTTACATCCATATTTGCAACCACTTTAAAACCCTATTTGTCCCAAAAATATGATGTAATTAAAGTTAAATCTATCATGTTTATTTCAAAATAAATAAAAACTTTTGTTCACACAAAATATATAAGGCTGGCACTCCTACCCATGTATTAAAATATCTGCACTGTGCCATCCCCACTATGCATTTCATTACAGTAATTTCTATCTTATTTAGATCATCCAGTTGTCTTTATGATGAGGGGAGATGAGGATGGGTGGATATCTTGAAGCGTTTTGTGGTCATATGCAGTCACTTCATCAGGAGGCTAACGGAATCTATAAAAAAAAAATGCAGTTATGAACATGCAAGAAGTATGGGAATTTTTTCTTTTAACTCATATTTGCCTAGGTGGATGCAGCATCGGTACAATGCTGCATCTGTCCCCCACCGGCTCTAAGGCTGGGAGCCGAGCGATCAAAACACCGCTGATCGCTTGGTCCTCAGCCCCTTCACACTCACTGGAGCGCTGGGCTGTGGAGGGGGTGGGAACAGCCGGCTCAGGCTCTCAGCGGCTCAGGCATATGGGCAGATCCCAACCATATGGTTGCAATCTTTCCTAAACTTGGACCCGCTCTGTGACGTCAGCTGATAGCGGGCTTCAGCCCTCTGTCTGCTGAAAACGGTTCACAGGAGTGCAGAACGATGTGCACTCCTATGATCCACAGAAGAAGTACAGCCAAATGAGCTTAGGCTGTACTTCTCCTTTAAGCTGTAACACTAAACAGACCTTTGTGTCTATAGGAAATAGTGAACAAATGACATTGTATTAGAAAGATCAGCTGAGCAATCATCACTAAACAACGTGATTCCAAAATACAGTATTTATGACAAACAATTATGAACTTTACCCTAATTCACATCTGAATTAGTATCTTGAGGCTCAAAAAGGCTCAACAACCAAACTCCCATCCTTTTAAAGGGCCAAGACTCCTTTGGTCCTACTTCTCCTGTAGGTCACAGGAGTGCAGTTTGTTCTGCACTCCTGTGACCCATAATCAGCCAAAAGCAAGCTAAAGTCCACTGTCGGCTGATGTCACTCAGCCAGTCCAGACTCCTGACTTTAATGTAGGGATCCATCCAGATGCCAGACTGGCAGCTGGCTCAGCTTCTCCGCGCTCTGCTGAGAGCCTGAGCCAGCGGCTCCCCCCTTCCACAGCCCAGCTCTCCTGTGAGCACTGGAGGGGCAGAGCACAGAGTCAGTAACTGGTCACCGGCTCTCACTGAAGACCAAGAACCGAGTGATCAGTGGTCTTTGATCGCACAGTTCTCAGTGTAGAGTCAGCGGGGGACAGCTGCAGCATCGGACTGATTCTGCATCCACCTAGGTATGTAAATTTGTTTTTTTCAAACCCCATACTGCTATTTTAAATTATACCTGTCCATGTATGAGTGTTTTGTATTCTCATAGACGTCAATGGAAGCTCCTGAAAACTGCCTGAAGTCACCTGTAAATGGGAGTCTTCAACCCTAAACAATCACCTCCTCTTCCTAGTAACAAGCTTTCCATTCACTAAAACAAAAATGCTCAAGCCTTAATACACTTTGCAGAAATACACAGAAAAAAATGCCCAAAAATTGCTTGTAAACGCACTCATGTGCGAATGTAGCCTTAGTTTTAAAAGAACCCTACAGAGACTACTATGAATCTTTAACTTCAAAGGCCGCCTTGTCAGTTTATGCAATTACTTATGTAGCCCTCTTGGTAACCTGATTAGAATCTTCCACGTAGTTACTACTATGTCTTGCACATGTATGTTAACTAAAGGCTAAATCTCTGCTCATTTGGGAGTACAGAACCCTATCTTTCTCTATATGTACCTATGGCCTTGCCTCTACTCAGTTGGGCCTTATGAAATCGAGTGGGGCGCCTAATAAGGAAAACATATACACTGTTCCTAGGTAAATGCACCTATTTTCTTTAAACGTTAAATAACACCATAATAGCAGGTTGGATTAGGCCTCAACAGTGTCAATATTTTCTCAGCTTCTCACTACTCAGTGGCGGCCCCCCTCTCCATGCGTCCAGCCTCCATGCAGGACACCAGATGCATGAATTCCAACGAGGGGGGGGATGTTTTTTTGAAGCACCTGATTAGAGCCAGAGGCTCTAATAGGCTTCAAAATAGGGTGGGCTCTAGGCACAGAGCATTGTGCTACGAGCTCACCCAGGTGTGTTACAATAGCGAATGAATACTCGCTATTGAAAAACTGATCCTCCTCCTAGCCAATCAGGAACCCGTTTCAAAATTGGCTGAAAGGTGAAGCGTCACGGTTGGCTGCCAAGGAGGAGGGAGGAAGCGGAAGCCATCACCGCCGTGATAACTGCAGAGAGCAGGGGAAGCCGCAGCCACCGTGATGCCCGCGGAGAGCAGGGGAAGGGGAAGCCACACCCACGGTGATGCCCCCGGAGAGCAGGGGAAGCTGTTATGATGCCCGTGGAGAGCAGGGGGAGGGGTAGCTGCTGCCGCCGCCGTGATGCCCCCAGAGAGCAGGGGAAGGGGAAGCCGCCGCCGCCGTGATGCCCGCAGAGAGCAGTGGAAGGGGAAGCAGCCTCCACCGCCACTGTGATGCCCCCAAAGAGCAGGGGAAGCCGCCATGATGCCCGCTGAGAGCAGGGGAAGGGGTAGCCGCCACCGCCGTCATGATGACCGCGCAGAGCAGGGGAAGCTGCTGCTGAAGCCTGGAAGAAGCGCTGCCTGCCACAAATGGGGAAAGTTGACTAGATGGGGGGGGGGGTTGGTGTCACTGTTTGCCGCCCCTCAAAAAAAATTACCACCAGCCACCACTGGGCGTACTATTGAGGAACCAAAATCCCTACACTTACAATAATAAAACCCATGTTTTATTAACATTATATACTGTACTGTGCCGTATATAGGCGGGTGTGAAAAAATGCTGTAAATTAAGAATGCTTTCAGAAATAGAAGTGTTAAAAGTTTATTTTATTAACTAACAATATGGAAAGTAAATGAACAGAAGAGAAATCCAAATTGAATCAATATTTGGTGTGACTATCCTTCAAAACAGCATCAATTCTTCAATTATTCTAGGTACATTTGCATACAGTTTTTTTTTTCTCCATCTTGGAGAACTAACCACAGATCTTCTGTATATGTAGGCTGCCTCAAATCCTTCTGTCTCTTCATGTAATCCCAGACAGACTCGATAATTTTGAGATCATGGCTCTGTGGGGACAAAACCATCACTTCCATGACTCCTTGTTCTTATTTACATTGAAGATAGTTCTTAATGACTTTGGCTACATGTTTGGGGTTGCTGTCCTGCTGTAGGATAAATTTGGGGCCAATAACACACCTCCCTGATAGTATGTCTTGATGGATAAGTACCTACCTGTATTTCTCAGCATTGGGGACACTTTTGATCCTGACCAAATCTCCATTTGCAGAAATGCAGTCCCAAACTTGCAAGAAACCTCCACCATGTTTCACTGTTGTCTGCAGACACTCATTATTGTACCGCTCTCCAGCCCTTCGAGAACAAATTGCCTTTTGCTACAGCCAAATATTTCAAATTTTGACTCATCAGTCCAGAGCACCTGCTGCCCTTTTTCTGCACCCCAGTTGCTATGTTTTCATGTATAATTGCGTCACTTAGGCTTGTTTCCATATCCTATGCACAAAAACATAGGATCTGGGGTGCAGAAAAATGTTCTATATGGTTGGGTGAGAAGATGTCATCAGGACAGAACAAAATAGAAAGCATTAAAACACTGTTGAGATTCTAACCCTTTCCCACTATACCAAAAATGTGTTTATTCCCTGTATAATTTCCCTGTTTTTTTTCTTTAACTAATGGGATATGTTCTCACTGTTATACAGTCTAGGTAAATTAATTATTGGACCTCTATATCCTTTATGTGTTCCTCAGTGCACACAAATAGAAAAATTCTCTACTGGAATTGTAAATGCGTCCTGCTAAAATACTTGCCTTGATCTAAATCTGGTTTAACTGGACATAGGATGAATCTCTCTTAGAACTTAGAACTTAGGTCCTGTCAAGCTAGACAGCAAGATCAAATTCCACACTTGACTTGAATATTGGTCACTATAAAATGATTCAAACAACCACTGGGGAAGAAACTTCTTCCACTAACACAAAACCTACAAAAATAACAAAACATTTCTAGCAATAATTGTTAAAGAAAAGTAATACAATTGGGATTTTTGATTCTTACCCTGAGAACTATTAACTCAAGCAACAGACAAAAGAAAAATCTCACATTGGAACTGGTCCATTTGGTTGTAGTTAATAGGTGGGATAAAAATAAGTAAATACCTCGCGCCAAAAAAAAAAAAAAAAATGTATAAATTGGTAAATATAGCTGCTAACCCCCAAGCTAGATATAGAAATTCTAGTGCAAATTGGAAACAAGTGTCATGGGGGGCGCTAGGCCACTAATTATTGCTTACTTAAATACATAGTGAATAGACATATCCGTAAATGAAAAAATCTTAAGTGTATCAGTGCCGCTGAACCACTTGAAAAACCTATGTGCATCTATATTAAATACCTGTGTACAAATAGTGCATATGTCAAAAAATTGAGTTTGCAACCATATATTCACTACATGTGCTGAAACAAAAAGTTGATAGAAAAATTTTAAAAAATGATAAAAATCACAAAAGGAAGTCCAATGTGCAAAACAAAAAGAACATCAAAGAGTGCTTCTTCCACTGTAGAGATGAACCACTTTCACCGATTATGTTGTACACCCAAAGTGCTCTGTAAGTGGATGTCTGCTTACCAGAAGTTGTTGACCTTATTAATTAAAAGAAGGTCAAATATAGCCTTTAGCAAGAAATGACTTGCTGCAATTAGATGGATGAGCCATGAGCCGTGTGGGAAACCTTTCCTCTCCCCCAGTGTAAGTAATCGGAAATATATATAGGAAGGATACAAAAAACTGGAATAGTGTAATCCCATTTATTGAAAAATTAAATAAAATCAAAAGCCAAGTGGCTGCTTACTTTTAAAAGTGCCTTCACCCGACACTGAGGCTGTTCTGCTCGTCTATGATTAAAAACCCGGCTCTGCGTGTGGTGGCTGGCGTGCGCTCCACCGCTAGCTGCCGACAACCAGAGGGGCCGGAAATGTGGACCAGATCGCGTAACCAGGCACGCCTCGATGTACGTTTAGTATCACGTCTTTAGGAGGCGAAGGCTGGGCTCATAGTACTGCAACACAGAATGTCACTTACACATCATTAAGTAAGTGATGTTCTGCGCTGTAGGTATGACCAATCCTGGACAGGAAGAAGAAAGATCCATGATGTCATTAAAAGACTTCTGGATTATATGTGTGTGCAGAATTTAAAGTGGAAATAAACTCTGCTATTTCTTTTTTAAATGAAATCGCGGGTCCCTGGCGAACATTGAGTCCTGACCCGTGGGCATGCTCCCACAGCGTGCAGCGAGAGCAAGAGCATGCCGTCGCCGGTGCGCCCGCAACTGCGCTTGCGCGAGCTGACGTGCGGCGACAGCGATTCGCGCAGGAGTGCCGACCCGCCACTGTATAACGACGGCGGCTGGTCGCAAGTGGTTAAACAACCTATTGTTAGATTGTAAGGTCTTCTGAGTGGGACCCTCTTCTATTTTCTTGTATTGTAACTGTATTGTCTCCCTTTTAAATTGTGAAGTGCTGCGTAAACTGTTGGCACTATATAAATCCTGTATAATAATAATAATATGGCGAGAAAAATACAGTTTGAGCTTTGAACTTTGAGGGACACTCCTGTTGCGGTACCCTTAATCCGAGCACAGCCCACTCTTGTTCAGGGAACTCAGTCCTCACAGTTCTACTAATCATTTGTAAAATCACATAAAAATGTAAAATTTACAAAGAAGGCAATTAGAAAGAATGGGATTCTGCATGGTCAGTTGTAGTAAGGCAGAGTCAGGGATAGGGAAACAAACAGAACAATTTTCTATTGTGAATGGGGGCTCAGGAAGATACAACAGTAACAACAAAACAACAGAGCAGCACCCCCTGGGGGATGTTACTCCCATAACAAATATTTTAGGCAATGGCTGTTAAAGACAAACATTATCCATCTCTGAACTATATATGCCACCTAGTGGCAAAACTTGAAACAGCAAAGTAACGGAATAAAGTGCACAGATAGTTCTTGCTTGTGTGGTGTCTGTCTCCTGTAAAAGAACAGAAAGAACACATCCTACAGTGGCGGCTGGTGCTCAAAATTTTTGGGGCGGCGCAAACAAACTGAAAAATTCTGAACCCCCCCCATCAATTGCAGCCTCACTGTGCCCATCAAATGCAGGCACTGTGCCCATCAAACGCAGCCACTGTGCCCATCAAATGCAGCCACTGTGCCCATCAAACGCAGCCACTGTGCCCATCAAATGCAGCCACTGTGCCCATCAAACCCAGCCACTGTGCCTATCATATGCAGCCACTTGTGCCCATCATATGCAGCCACTTGTGCCCATCAAATGCAGCCACTTGTGCCCATCAAATGCAGCCACTTGTGCCCATCATATGCAGCCAATTGTGCCCATCATATGCAGCCACTTGTGCCCAGTAAATGCAGCCATTTGTGCCCATCAAATGCAGCCATTTGTGCCCAGTAAATGCAGCCACTTGTGCCAATCAAATGCAGCCACTTGTGCCCATCATATGAAGCCACTTGTGCCCAGTAAATGCAGCCACTTGTGCCCCATCATATACAGCCACTTCTGCCCAGTATATGCAGCCACTTCTGCCCAGTATATTCAGCTACTTGTGCTTATCAAATGCAGCCACTTGTGCCCAGTAAATGCAGCCATCACTTCACTAACCCTCCCCCCGCGCGGCT
This sequence comes from Aquarana catesbeiana, assembly GCF_042186555.1. Classification (NCBI taxonomy): domain Eukaryota; kingdom Metazoa; phylum Chordata; class Amphibia; order Anura; family Ranidae; genus Aquarana; species Aquarana catesbeiana. The sequence continues at coordinate 85,581,132 of NC_133334.1, read as the reverse complement.
TGTCCGGCGGCACTTACCGCTCCTCTCCTAGAGTGACAGGGCTCTCTTCCTCGGCGGCTCGGCAGCTCGGCAGCTGCGGGTCCTGTGTCCACTTGGCTTGTCTTCAGGCTTCCCCCGCCGTGTATCCTCTTCAGTGAAAGCATTAGGCATCCAATAGGATCGCCTAATGCTTTGGCCAATCGGGAGACAGGTCTCACTGATCTGCCTGTTGATTGGCAGGGAGGTATGTTAGTGTGAAAATAGCAAAAATTCATTTGCTATGCCACACACCAGGGTGGGATCGGAACGCAGTGCTCTGCGCCCTGAGCCCACCCTATTTTGAAGCCTATTAGAGCCTCTGTACATGCTTCAAAATACACCCCCCACCTATCCCTGCCATAGTAATTCATGTGTCCGGCGTCCTGAAATGGGTCAGGCACAAGAATAGGGAGGGCAACGGAGGTGTTAGGGGGGGGGGGGGCGCCCGTGCGCCCACAATGCACGGGCCGCCACTGACATCCTACCTATATGGGGAAGCCCACAACTCTAAAATACAGTGAAGTTTCCATTGAATGGAGACTGATATTTTAAAGCTGAGCTCTAGGTGGATAAATAAGGCACAAATGTATGTAATTATATATTAATTACAGTCCCTGTACAGCAGAGCTCAGACTGGCAGTGAAGCAACAAAAGGAGCCAATAAGCTCATGTCCTGATAAGGAGTATGCTGATAGGAGGTTTTCCAAGAATCAGAATCCCAAGTGAAAAAGTAAACGACGGGGGGCGTGGCCTGGACATGGCGGTGTGAAGACACGCTATAGTAGAGCTCCGGGACTACCATACTCATCCCGACTAAATAATAGCCGACTGATAGCTATTACCGTGGCATGAGGACAGCCCGAGAGTACAAGACACGATCCACAATAAGGAGAGCTCAGCCTCCTGCCTCTCGTACCGCACAGGGAGATATCCAGCAATATTTTGTTCCACCTCCACGAGGGTCTCCAGGTGCTATAGTGGCTGCTTCATGCAGCTCAAACCGGGCTGTCAGTACTAAGCTGAGCCTGCCAGCTCCATCCCCCATGCCGGACTCTAAGTCAGAAATCACGGCGTCCTCACACCATGGTCTGGCGGAAGTCTGTAACCCCCTGCAGGCTGAGGATACAGGCAGTGTGGAAGGAGACATCCGAGCACTGCTGAGAGAGCTTCGCACACGCCGGGACATCGAGGCTTTGATTCTCCAGCTAGAGGAGTCACATCCCCAGGACATTCAAGCGGTAAGGACAGACATTAAAATACTCGCGGAGAGGGTGAGCACAGGAGAGGGACATATGTCCTCCCTCAAACAGCGGGTAAGAGCCATTGAAAGAGCACAGACTATCCAGGTAGACACAGCAGTGGACTTACAGCTCCATATGGAGGTTTTGGAAGACAGAAGCCGCCGGAACAATTTGCGGCTTCGGGGTATCACTGAAGAGACTGATGTAGAAGATCTCCAGAAAATAGTGAATGCTATATTTCAGATGGTCTTAAAATCCCCCCAGACGATGGTTGAATTAGATAGGGTCCATAGAGCTTTGGGCCCCAAATCAAGAGACCCAGAGAGACCCAGAGAGACCTAAAGACGTTTTATGCCGACTATATAGTTATTCACAGAAGGAGCAGATACTTAGGGCTGCGTGGGAGGCAGGGAATATTGGTTTTGGGGGGAATCATATTAAAATCTTGTTGCATTTATCTCGGGCTACCCTCCAGCGTAGAGCCTGTCTGCGGCCAATTTTGGACCTGGCTAGAGAACAGGGGTGCACATACAGATGGGAATAACCCATTGGCGGTGACGTAAGGCATCGTCTTCATATACCCTCCGTACACCGACAGACTATTTGCATTCATAGAAGTGGCACTTATCCAGATTCCCAATTGGCTTTTATATATTCCACACACCGGGGGGTAGACTGGGTCCCCAGAGAAAGCAAGGTCGTGGGAATCATACTCAAGCACTACAACAGCAGCCTCGATGTGGACCCCAAAGCTCCTGCAGGGAACAGAATCAAGAGCCAGAACTTAGACCTTTTGCTCTATCGAGTAAAAGAGGTGACAGAGAGGACATTAGCGGACTTTCTCACAATCCCCCCCCATCCTAAATCTTCAACTTTGTCCCCTCTCCCACATATTAAGATAAGCACCTTGAAGTTTCTGAGATGATGCCACAGGTTATAAGCGTTTTAGGACAGAGGATGAATGCAATTACTTATTGAACCAGAAAACTGCAGGCTTTTTATTTAGGATGCTTTAAGAAGAGGTTAATTACATTCAGTGTCTGGTGCATGTTTTTTTTTTGTTTTGTCTAGTATATATTTATGCAAGGTTGCGTGGAATTAGAAGAATCAGAAGAACTATGAGTGCATAGGATAGTTTCGGGTATATACAGGGCTGGATTTGTCACAAGGCCACCGAGGCCAGGCCTTGGGGCGGCAGTGGTGCAGGGGCGGCGCCGCTACTGCGGCGACTTCGCGGCCGCCCCCCCTTTCGGGCAGCCCATTAAAGCCTATTAGGGGCACCGATGCCCATAGAAAAGATGGCCACGAGCCGACCACGCAACAGCGCATGCGCTGTTCCGAAGCCGGCCGGGCTCGGGAAAGCTCGTATGCACTCGGCCGGGTGGCGCATGCGCAGGAGCGTGATTGCGCCGCCCGGCGCCATTTTTGAAAAAATCGTAGGTAGTAACGTCAGCGGTGCGGCGGCAGGGGAGAGAGATGACATCTCTCATTGCCCGCACCGCTGTTCCTCCATCTGATGACAGGCAGCATGGCAAATGACATCCCCAGCTGGTGGCAGGCAGCGTGGAAAGTGACATCCCCATCTGGTGGCAGGCATAGTGGCAAGTGACATCCCCATCTGGTGGCAGGCAGCGTGGCAAGTGACATCCCCATCTGGTGGCAGGCAGCGTGGCAAGTGACATCCACAGCTGGTGGCAGGCAGCGTGGCAAGTGACATCCCCATCTGGTGGCAGGCATAGTGGCAAGTGACCTCCCCTATCTGGTGGCAGGCAGCGTGGCAAGTGACATCCCCATCTGGTGGCAGGCAGCGTGGCAGGTGACATCCCCAGCTGGTGGCAGGCACGTGGCAAGTGACATCCCCAGCTGGTGGCAGGCAGCGTGGCAAGTGACTTCCCTATCTGGTGGCAGGCAGCGTGGCAAGTGACATCCCCATCTGGTGGCAGGCAGCATGGCAAGTGACTTCCCCATCTGGTGGCAGGCAGCATGGCAAGTGACATCCCCATCTGGTGGCAGGCAGCGTGGCAAGTGACATCCCCATCTGGTGGCAGGCAGCGTGGCAAGTGACTTCCCCATCTGGTGGCAGGCAGCGTGGCAAGTGACATCCCCATCTGGTGGCAGGCATAGTGGCAAGTGATATCTCCATCTGGTGGCAGGCATAGTGGCAAGTGACATCCCCATCTGGTGGCAGGCATAGTGGCAAGTGACATCTCCATCTGGTGGCAGGCAGCATGGCAAGTGACTTCCCCATCTGGTGGCAGGCAGCGTGGCAAGTGACATCCCCATCTGGTGGCAGGCAGCGTGGCAAGTGACATCTCCATCTGGTGGCAGGCAGCGTGGCAAGTGACTTCCCCATCTGGTGGCAGGCAGCGTGGCAAGTGACATCCCCATCTGGTGGCAGGCATAGTGGCAAGTGACATCTCCATCTGGTGGCAGGCATAGTGGCAAGTGACATCCCCATCTGGTGGCAGGCATAGTGGCAAGTGACATCTCCATCTGGTGGCAGGCATAGTGGCAAGTGACATCCTCATCTGGTGGCAGGCAGCGTGGCAAGTGACATCTCCATCTGGTGGCAGGCATAGTGGCAAGTGACATCCCCATTTGGTGGCAGGCAGCGTGGCAAGTGACATCCCCATCTGGTGGCAGGCAGCGTGGCAAGTGACATCTCCATCTGGTGGCAGGCAGCATGGCAAGTGACTTCCCCATCTGGTGGCAGGCAGCGTGGCAAGTGACTTCCCCATCTGGTGGCAGGCATAGTGGCAAGTGACATCCCCATCTGGTGGCAGGCAGCGTGGCAAGTGACATCCCCATCTGGTGGCAGGCAGCGTGGCAAGTGACATCCACAGCTGGTGGCAGGCAGCGTGGCAAGTGACATCCCCATCTGGTGGCAGGCATAGTGGCAAGTGACCTCCCCTATCTGGTGGCAGGCAGCGTGGCAAGTGACATCCCCATCTGGTGGCAGGCAGCGTGGCAGGTGACATCCCCAGCTGGTGGCAGGCACGTGGCAAGTGACATCCCCAGCTGGTGGCAGGCAGCGTGGCAAGTGACTTCCCTATCTGGTGGCAGGCAGCGTGGCAAGTGACATCCCCATCTGGTGGCAGGCAGCATGGCAAGTGACTTCCCCATCTGGTGGCAGGCAGCATGGCAAGTGACATCCCCATCTGGTGGCAGGCAGCGTGGCAAGTGACATCCCCATCTGGTGGCAGGCAGCGTGGCAAGTGACTTCCCCATCTGGTGGCAGGCAGCGTGGCAAGTGACATCCCCATCTGGTGGCAGGCATAGTGGCAAGTGATATCTCCATCTGGTGGCAGGCATAGTGGCAAGTGACATCCCCATCTGGTGGCAGGCATAGTGGCAAGTGACATCTCCATCTGGTGGCAGGCAGCATGGCAAGTGACTTCCCCATCTGGTGGCAGGCAGCGTGGCAAGTGACATCCCCATCTGGTGGCAGGCAGCGTGGCAAGTGACATCTCCATCTGGTGGCAGGCAGCGTGGCAAGTGACTTCCCCATCTGGTGGCAGGCAGCGTGGCAAGTGACATCCCCATCTGGTGGCAGGCATAGTGGCAAGTGACATCTCCATCTGGTGGCAGGCATAGTGGCAAGTGACATCCCCATCTGGTGGCAGGCAGCGTGGCAAGTGACATCCCCATCTGGTGGCAGGCATAGTGGCAAGTGACATCCTCATCTGGTGGCAGGCAGCGTGGCAAGTGACATCTCCATCTGGTGGCAGGCATAGTGGCAAGTGACATCCCCATTTGGTGGCAGGCAGCGTGGCAAGTGACATCCCCATCTGGTGGCAGGCAGCGTGGCAAGTGACATCTCCATCTGGTGGCAGGCAGCATGGCAAGTGACTTCCCCATCTGGTGGCAGGCAGCGTGGAAAGTGACATCCCCATCTGGTGGCAGGCATAGTGGCAAGTGACATCCCCATCTGGTGGCAGGCAGCGTGGCAAGTGACATCCCCATCTGGTGGCAGGCAGCGTGGCAAGTGACATCCACAGCTGGTGGCAGGCAGCGTGGCAAGTGACATCCCCATCTGGTGGCAGGCATAGTGGCAAGTGACCTCCCCTATCTGGTGGCAGGCAGCGTGGCAAGTGACATCCCCATCTGGTGGCAGGCAGCGTGGCAGGTGACATCCCCAGCTGGTGGCAGGCACGTGGCAAGTGACATCCCCAGCTGGTGGCAGGCAGCGTGGCAAGTGACTTCCCTATCTGGTGGCAGGCAGCGTGGCAAGTGACATCCCCATCTGGTGGCAGGCAGCATGGCAAGTGACTTCCCCATCTGGTGGCAGGCAGCATGGCAAGTGACATCCCCATCTGGTGGCAGGCAGCGTGGCAAGTGACATCCCCATCTGGTGGCAGGCAGCGTGGCAAGTGACTTCCCCATCTGGTGGCAGGCAGCGTGGCAAGTGACTTCCCCATCTGGTGGCAGGCATAGTGGCAAGTGATATCTCCATCTGGTGGCAGGCATAGTGGCAAGTGACATCCCCATCTGGTGGCAGGCATAGTGGCAAGTGACATCTCCATCTGGTGGCAGGCAGCATGGCAAGTGACTTCCCCATCTGGTGGCAGGCAGCGTGGCAAGTGACATCCCCATCTGGTGGCAGGCAGCGTGGCAAGTGACATCTCCATCTGGTGGCAGGCAGCGTGGCAAGTGACTTCCCCATCTGGTGGCAGGCAGCGTGGCAAGTGACATCCCCATCTGGTGGCAGGCATAGTGGCAAGTGACATCTCCATCTGGTGGCAGGCATAGTGGCAAGTGACATCCCCATCTGGTGGCAGGCATAGTGGCAAGTGACATCTCCATCTGGTGGCAGGCATAGTGGCAAGTGACATCCTCATCTGGTGGCAGGCAGCGTGGCAAGTGACATCTCCATCTGGTGGCAGGCATAGTGGCAAGTGACATCCCCATTTGGTGGCAGGCAGCGTGGCAAGTGACATCCCCATCTGGTGGCAGGCAGCGTGGCAAGTGACATCTCCATCTGGTGGCAGGCAGCATGGCAAGTGACTTCCCCATCTGGTGGCAGGCAGCATGGCAAGTGACATCCCCATCTGGTGGCAGGCAGCGTGGCAAGTGACATCTCCATCTGGTGGCAGGCAGCATGGCAAGTGACTTCCCCATCTGGTGGCAGGCAGCATGGCAAGTGACATCCCCATCTGGTGGCAGGCAGCGTGGCAAGTGACATCCTCATCTGGTGGCAGGCAGCGTGGCAAGTGACTTCCCCATCTGGTGGCAGGCAGCGTGGCAAGTGACATCCCCATCTGGTGGCAGGCATAGTGGCAAGTGACATCTCCATCTGGTGGCAGGCATAGTGGCAAGTGACATCCCCATCTGGTGGCAGGCATAGTGGCAAGTGACATCTCCATCTGGTGGCAGGCAGCATGGCAAGTGACTTCCCCATCTGGTGGCAGGCAGCGTGGCAAGTGACATCCCCATCTGGTGGCAGGCAGTGTGGCAAGTGACATCTCCATCTGGTGGCAGGCAGCGTGGCAAGTGACTTCCCCATCTGGTGGCAGGCAGCGTGGCAAGTGACATCCCCATCTGGTGGCAGGCATAGTGGCAAGTGACATCTCCATCTGGTGGCAGGCATAGTGGCAAGTGACATCCCCATCTGGTGGCAGGCATAGTGGCAAGTGACATCTCCATCTGGTGGCAGGCATAGTGGCAAGTGACATCCCCATCTGGTGGCAGGCGGCGTGGCAAGTGACAAGAGATGGTGGCAAGTGACACGCTCAGGGCTCCCAATGATTCTGCATTATGGTCAGTTGAACTATTTTATTTTATATTACAATGTAATGATAGAAATAATGTTTTTCAATCATCCTGACACCATACCAACCATGGTGCCGGGGATGATTGAAGCACTAACACCAGCCATTGCCCTGAAAATTTGCCCACAAAAAATCCTTACCCCTCGCGTGCTTACCCTGAAGTATTTTCAGTCTGTACAATTAAAGCCAGTTATTTTCAGTGTTCTCATGTGTGGAGATATGTTTTTAATTGATCTATTGAAGCAGTCATTGATAAAGGACGTGAATGGTGGTGTGTGTGTGTGTGTGTGTGTGTGTGTGGGGGGGGGGGGGGGGAATTGAAGGACTCGGCTTTGGGGCAGCAAAGGGAGTAAATCCGGGCCTGGGTATATACTGGGGTTTTCCCCTTCCCCTCCTTTTTTATTTTTTTTTAAGACACGTGGGTAGCACTGTGTTTTGGAGATGCAGTTTCTGCAACTTGTAATGGATATATTTTTTAAGCACTTATTGGGGTTCTATTACTTTGAAGCAACAATTGTTCCCCCTTCTTTTTTTTTTTTTTTTTTAGTATTGGAATCTATGTGCCTTTTTAAGTTAAGCTCGTTAGTAGCACTATCTTGTTTAGCTGTAGCCTTCTCAATCTATACATGATATATCCCGTAAGGCACTTTTTTTTTTTTCTTTTTTTTTGTGTTACTATATGGATGTAATAACTATTTTTTTTTTGGGTATGTATATATGTGTGTGCGTGTGTGTATGTGTACTCATATATATATAGGGGAAGAGGAGTTTATGACAGCTTAGAGATTGTCCCTATGGGACCTGTTCCCTTCTCTGTTTTTCTTGGAGAGGGGAATAGTTTATACGATTAGGCTGCATCTAGGTTCTCTTTCTAATTATTTGTTTATGGTACCCTGGATATCAGAAGAGGAAGAGAGATCTTTAACCTCCTTGTGGGGGTATTTTTTTAAGGATAAACAGCTTAGATAAAATTAAATAGTGGGTCCCCTTTCTAGAATGGGACTTGAAGGTGTGTATTATAGGGAAGACGTTCGGCACCTCCCCTATTTGAAATTGTAGAGGGGGGTCCCATTGAGCTATGCACATAGCCTTTATTTTGATTTGAAAGGTCCCTTTAAAAAGAGAGATGATCTTAGAAAAGGGAAGCCCTCAGATATCGAGGAGAACCTATCATATGCTTTAGATTATAAGCTGTCAATCACACGATATTGCCCTCATGATCTGCAGGTTGCTAGTGTGTAGTAGTATCGCTATATGCCGATTGATATATTTTAGAATGTTGGATTTTTTTTTAATTTTTGCTTTTCATTTTTTTTAGATAGTCGGGAGGAGCGGGTAAGCCCGGAGCTCTCTTTCTGACTATTTTCGTCCACAGCCCCACATAGGTCAGTGAGCGTTTTAGCAATATATTGCCTTTTTTTTGGGGGGGGGGGGGGGGGGGGTTTACTTTCCCTTCCCTATTGCCTCCTTTTTTTTCTTTTTTTTCCTTTTTTTAATTTTATTTTTTTTTTTGGTTTTTCTGTTCTTTCCCTATCTAATACCTTTTCTTATCCTAAATTCCTACCATGTAAACCCTCAGTGTGTTCTCGCTTAACCACTTCAGCCCCAGAAGGATTTACCCCCTTCCTGACCAGAGCACTTTTTACAATTTGGCACTGCGTCGCTTTAACTGCTAATTGCACGGTCATGCAATGCTGTACCCAAACGAAATTTGCGTCCTTTTCTTCCCACAAATAGAGCTTTCTTTTGATGGTATTTGATCACCTCTGCCATTTTTATTTTTTGCGCTATACACGGAAAAAGACCGAAAATTTTGAAAAAAATTGATATTTTCTACTTTTTGTTCTAAAAAAAATCCAATAAACTCAATTTTAGTCATACATTTAGGCCAAAATGTATTCGGCCACATGTCTTTGGTAAAAAAAATGTCAATAAGTGTATATTTATTGGTTTGCGCAAAAGTTATAGCGCCTACAAACTACGGTACATTTTCTGGAATTTACACAGCCTTTAATTTATGACTGCCTATGTCGTTTCTTGAGGTGCTAAAATGGCAGGGCAGTACAAAACCCCCACAAATGACCCCATTTTGGAAAGTAGACACCCCAAGGAAATTGCTGAGAGGCATGTTGAGCCCATTGAATATTAATTTTTTTTGTCCCAAGTGATTGAATAATGACAAAAAAAAAAAAAAAATTACAAAAAGTTGTCACTAAATGATATATTGCTCACACAGGCCATGGGCATATGTGGAATTGCACCCTAAAATACATTTAGCTGCTTCTCCTGAGTATGGGGATACCACATGTGTGGGACTTTTTGGGAGCCTAGCCGCGTACGGGGCCCCGAAAACCAATCACTGCCTTCAGGATTTCTAAGGGCGTACATTTTTGATTTTACTCCTCACTACCTATCACAGTTTTGAATGCCATAAAATGCCCAGATGGCATAAACCCCCCCCAAATGACCCCATTTTGGAAAGTAGACACCCCAAGCTATTTGCTTTGAGGCATGTTGAGTCCATGGAATGTTTTATATTTTGACACAAGTTGCGGGAAAGTGACAAACCCCCCCCAAATGACCCCATTTTGGAAAGTAGACACCCCAAGCTATTTGCTGAGAGGCATGGTGAGTATTTTGCAGCTCTCATTTGTTTTTGAAAATAAAGAAAGACAAGAAAAAAAATTTTTTTTTTTCAATTTTCAAAACTTTGTGACAAAAAGTGAGGTCTGCAAAATACTCACTATACCTCTCAGCAAATAGCTTGGGATGTCTACTTTCCAAAATGGGGTCATTTGGGGGGGTTTTGTGCCATCTGGGCATTCCATGGCCTCCGAAACTGTGATAGGCAGTGAAGAGTGAAATCAAAAATTTACGCCCTTAGAAAGCCTGAAGGCGGTGCTTGGTTTTCGGGGTCCCGTACGCGGCTAGGCTCCCAAAAGGTCCCACACATGTGGTATCCCCGTACTCAGGAGAAGCAGCAGAATGTATTTTGGGGTGTAATTTCACATATTCCCATGGCATATTTGAGCAATATATCATTTAGTGACAACTTTGTGCAAAAAAAAAAAAAAAATGTCTCTTTCCCGCAACTTGTGTCACAATATAAAATATTCCATGGACTCGATATGCCTCTCAGCAAATAGCTTGGGGTGTCTACTTTCCAAAATGGGGTCATTTGGGGGGGTTTTGAACTGTCCTGGCATTTTATGCACAACATTTAGAAGCTTATGTCACACATCACCCACTCTTATAACCACTTGAATACAAAGCCCTTTCTGACACTTTTTGATTACATGAAAAAATTATTTTTTTTTGCAAGAAAATTACTTTGAACCCCCACACATTATATATTTTTTTAAAGCAAATGCCCTACAGATTAAAATGGTGGGTGTTTCCTTTTTTTTTTTCACGCGGTATTTGCGCAGCGATTTTTCAAACGCATTTTTTGGGGAAAAAACACACTTTTTTAAATTTTAATGCACTAAAACACACTATATTGCCCAAATGTTTGATGAAATAAAAAAGATGATCTTTGGCCAAGTACATGGATACCAAACATGACATGCTTTAAAATTGCGCACAAACGTGCAGTGGTGACAAATTAAATACATTTTTAAAAGCCTTTAAAAGCCTTTACAGGTTACCACTTTAGATTTACAGAGGAGGGCTACTGCTAAAATTACTGCCCTCGATCTGACCTTCGCGGTGATACCTCACATGCATGGTGCAATTGCTGTTTACATTTGACGCCAGACCGACGCTTGCGTTCGCCTTAGCGCGAGAGCAGGGGGGACAGGGGTGCTTTTTTTTTTTTTTCTTTATTATTTTTTTGCTTTTTTATCTTATTTTTAAACTGTTCCTTTCATATTTTTTTTTTTAAATCATTTTTATTGTTATCTCAGGGAATGTAAATATCCCCTATCATAGCAATAGGTGGTGACAGGTACTCTTTTTTGAAAAAATTGGGGTCTATTAGACCCTAGATTTCTCCTCTGCCCTCAAAGCATCTGACCACACCAAGATCGGTGTGATAAAATGCTCGTAGCTTCCGGTTTCTTAGGCCATAGAGATGTTTGGAGCCACTCTGGTCTCTGATCAGCTCTATGGTCAGCTGGCTGAATCACCGGCTGCATTCTCAGGTTCCCTGTTGAGACAGGAGAGCCAGAGAAAAACACGGAAGACGGGGGGCATTCCCTCCCACTGCTTGTAAAAGCAGTCTAGAGGCTAATTAGCCGCTAGGATTGCTTTTACATGAAAGCAGACCGCTGGCTGAAAAGAATGATACCAAGATGATACCTAATCCTGCAGGCATCATTCTGGTATAACCACTCAAAGTCGTGAATGGCGTACCTGAAGACAAAAAAATGGTTAACAATAAAGCACAGTAAACGGTAAAGTATAAAAAATTGCAGACCTGAAAAACAAACATGATAAAACATAATAACAATAAAACATTGCAGAATAGAATACAGTAAAAAAGAGCAGAACAATAGAGAGAGAATAGAGAGAGAGAGAACAATAAAACGACAACTATTTTTTTTTATTTTATATTTTTGTATGTGTTTTTTTTTTTTTTGTTTTTTTTTTTTTTTTACACTTTTTTTTGTAACTGTTACTTTTATAACTGTAACCGGTTCCAGGTTCGGGTCTCTCAAAATGTGATGGCATCTTGGGAGACCCTGTGAAAGTGTGTCTAGTCTGTGCAATGCTGTACCCTACGCTAATACTCAACTAGTGAATGGTAGCGTTCAAAACATTCACCAATGCAAAGACCAGGATTGTCAGGACAGGAGGGACAATAATAGCGGGTGTCATGCCTATATCCGCGCTTGCTGCAGACACAACATCTTTTTTGGGGGTTCGTTGGGTAGGGGTACTCGGGAGGACATAAAGAAAATGCCTCTCATGCAGCCGACTGCATTTGGTTGGGGATGTGAATGGGGGAAGTACGGGCGCTGCAGAAGTGGTGGGTTCCCAATTAGGATTGGCGAATGCAGCAGGAAGGGCATTATGGGCACGACGGCCTGTGTTTGTCTTTTTGGTGGCAGCGGGACACTACTTGTGCTTGCCACCTCACCAGCTTGAACTGCATTTATGGGACTCGCCACGTCACCAAGTGTTACTGCAGTGCTGGTTTGACTATGACCGGAGTGTACTAGGCCGCTGGCGCTTGCCAGTTCACCAAAACGCTACCAAAAAAACTGTTAGCGATCGCAGGGATCAGGCCTGACTCTGCGAACGCTGCAGTTATGTGTTTAGTGTTTTGTAAGTGACAGTGATCGATCGATACTGCACTTGGGTGGGCTGGGCCGGGCTGGGCGGAGGGGCAAAACGCAGGTGCTAGCAGGTATCTGGGCTGATCCCGCTAACACTGCGTTTTTGGGAACCCTAAACTGCTGGGGACGCTAGTATAGATCTGATCGGATCAGATCAGATATTGATCTGATCAGATACTATACCACTAAGGGAGGTGTACGGTGCGTGCGTGGGTGTTAGCACGACTGGCGCTAACCTGACGCTGCCTGGGGCTGGTGCTTGCCAGTTCACCAAAACGCTACCAAAAAAACTGTTAGCGATCGCAGGGATCAGGCCTGACTCTGCGAACGCTGCAGTTATGTGTTTAGTGTTTTGTAAGTGACAGTGATCGATCGATACTGCACTTGGGTGGGCTGGGCTGGGCGGAGGGGCAAAACGCAGGTGCTAGCAGGTATCTGGGCTGATCCCGCTAACACTGCGTTTTTGGGAACCCTAAACTGCTGGGGACGCTAGTATAGATCTGATCGGATCAGATATTGATGCGTTCAGATACTATACCACTAAGGAAGGTGTACGGTGCGTGTGTGGGTGTTAGCGCGACTGGCGCTAACCTGACGCTGCCTGGGGCTGGTGCTTGCCAGTTCACCAAAACGCTACCAAAAAAACTGTTAGCGATCGCAGGGATCAGGCCTGACTCTGCGAACGCTGCAGTTATGCGTTTAGCGTTTTGTAAGTGACAGTGATCGATCGATACTGCACTTGGGTGGGCTGGGCTGGGCTGGGCGGAGGGGCAAAACGCAGGTGCTAGCGGGTATCTGGGCTGATCCCGCTAACACTGCGTTTTTGGGAACCCTAAACTGCTGGGGACGCCAGTATAGATCTGATCGGATCAGATATTGATCAGTTCAGATACTATACCACTAAGGGAGGCGTATGCTGCGTGCGTGGGTGTTAGCGGTACTGGCGCTAATCTGACGCTGCCTGGGGCGACGCATATCACCGCCGGGCGATCAGGGGGCTAAACCTTTATTCGGTAATAAACGGCGGGTGCCCTGACACTATAAAAAATAAACAAACTAACCAGCGTCACCCGTAACGGTTATACGGTGATTAGTGGTGAAAGGGTTAACTAGGGGGCAATCAAGGGGTTAAAACATTTATTCGGTAGTATATGGGGTCCCTGTCGCTATAAAACGCTGACGGCGAACCTAAATATTTACTTTCCTAACTAGCGTCACCAGTGACACTAATACAGCGATCAGAAAAATGATCGCTTAGCGACACTGGTGACGGGGGGTGATCAAGGGGTTAAAACTTTATTAGGGGGGGTTAGGGGGGTACCCTAGACCTAAAGGGGGGTAACACTCACTGTCCTACCACAGTAACTGTCACTAACTGACACCATGCAGTAATCAGAAAAAAAAAAAAAAACACTGCTTGGTGTCAGTGTTACAGGGAGGGGGGAGGGGTGATTGGGGGGGGATCGGGGGGCAATCGGGGGTGTTTTGTGTGCCTGGCATGTTCTACTGTGTGTGTGTGTGAGTGTTGGTGCACTTACATGTCTTCTCTCCTCGGCGCTGGAACGGAAACTGCCGAGCCGAGGAGAGATGACATCACATCCTCTGCCTGTGTGTACTATACACAGGCAGGGGATGTTCCTCATTGGCTGGGAGCGATCGTGAGGGGGGGGCCAGGATCGGATGGTCTTACCCTCGTCTCTCATCGCTCCTAGCCAAATGCCGACCGCCGCTGGCACCGGGGGGGGGGGTCCGATCGGACCCCCCGCCCGCGGGAAGGCAATCACGTATGGGTACGTGATTTTGCCTGCCCGTGCCATTCTGCTCACGTATATATGCGTGAGGCGGTCGGCAAGTGGTAATGTTAAGGGCTTAAATACGCCAGAAAAAAGGCGGATGCTCCTGCATGATTTGCAGCGTCTTAAATCAGATGTTGCATTCATACAGGAGATGCATTTTAGAGACGACAAAGTACCTATTTTAAAAAGTCGGCTATTTCCAACAGTTTATCACTCTACAAATCAAATAGCGAAGTCAAGGGGGGTGTCTATCATCCTCTCGAGCAGAGTACCATGGTTTTTTGTAGATGCGGTCAAAGATCCTGGAGGGCATTTCCTGTTTGTAAAAGGCAGCATGGGCGATGTTGGGGTTACACTGGTGACAGTGTATGCTCCCAATGTACATCAAGGGACATTTTTAGGTAAAACGCTCAAGCGGTTGACTGAGTTCACAGAAGGACAGTTGATTATAGGAGGAGACTGGAACATGCCATTAAACCCAGTGGAAGATACTTCCACTGGACTGTCATCTATTTCTCTTAGCGCAAACAATGGTATTAGCCAAATCCTGCACAGGAATCAATTGATCGATATATGGCGTTTACTCCATCCTACAGAAAAAGATTATACTTTTTACTCCCTTCCTCACAAATCTTATTCCCGTATAGATCTTTTTTTTGTTCCACATGCCCAACTTCATTCAGTACAAGCTGCCACTATAGGCTCTATCACCTGGTCAGACCACGCACCTATTTTTTTGACATATGACCTATATAATTCCCGGACGAATAGGCCCACTCAGTGGAGATTGAATGAGAGCCTTTTACAGGATAAAGATGTCCTGGAGGACGTATTCAAAGAGTTAGAATTTTATTTTAGCACTAATGATACGCCAGATTGTGATCATGGAATTGTCTGGGAAGCACATAAGACGGTTATTAGAGGGGTGCTGATCAAACATGGAGCCAGGATTAAACGGAAACGGGCGGAACAGCTCAAATTATTACTGGAAGATTTGACTACCTTAGAGCTTTGTCATAAACTGGCCCAGTCCCCTTCTTTAGAGAAAGATCTTATGGCTAAACGAACACAAATTTCGGATCTTCTTCATTTTAAGGCGAAGGCGGCATTACAAATCTGTAGGAAGTTCTCGTACGAGTCTGGGGACAAATGTGGGAGATTTTTAGCTAGGACTTTGCGTGAGCAGAAATTAAGGAATTATAGAGAGATAGAGGTACTATGCTACATATTTTTTGGAAATGCCCCAAACAAAAGAAGTTTTGGACAGAGGTTGGACGTATTGTCCAAATTTTTATGGATGGTACAAAATTAGAAGATCCGGCCTTCTTTCTCCTCCATGCGTCTCACATACCAGAAAAGGTTTATAAGGAATCTATTATTCGTCATCTTTTAGATGCTGCTAAGGTATGTATCCCCCTGACATGAAAATCACCGTTACCCCCGACAATAGGGATGTGGTTACATAAAGTAAAAGAGATTAACAAATTAGAAGACTTGGTTCTCTCTGCATGACATCAGCAGGAGCGTTACTCTAGGACCTGATCACTTTGGAATGTTTTTATGGCCTCAGGGGAGGGAAGCACCCTCCTTGACAATAATTTGAGCAGCTAGAGTGGGTATTTATATATATATAAAAGATATAAGATATCTAAGGGTCTCATCTCAATTCCCCTTTTGATATGCGAGCACACCTGAGGTGCATTCCCTTGGAGGGGTTTGACTTTTTTCCTCCCATCTTTTTTTTTTTTCCTTTTTTTTTGGTCTTCCTTATACATTTTTCCTTTCAACCCCCCCCCGACCTCTTTTTTTTTATTTTTATATAATTGTATAAAACTGATTAAGACGAGTTCGAGACTATAGGTTGGCAGGATATGGGGTCTTTGGTCAAGTATATTGTGATGGTGTGTAGTTATTCTAGATAGTGACCCAATTTATTGCAAGGTAGATATAATGTTGTGCTTTTATTTTGAAATTTGATGGTGTGATACTCTTTTCTCCTGTGTACGTTTTCGAATTTGTCTTATGATTGAATAAATAAAATAATTGAAAGGAGTATGCTGATAGGAGGAGAAAGCAGAGATGAGCTCATTATTCTGCTACTTCTTCCAAAACCAAACAAAATCTCAATCTGGGTATAGGACCATGCATGAGCAAAAGAAAATGAGGCAGCTCCAAAAGCCCTGCCAGCTGCTTCTCCCCATCGGTTGCATTGTCAAACGGAAGCTTATTCCTGCTCTTCATAATGCAAATAATCTAGAAACGTGGACATCTAGAGGCAGAGAAGAAGTACTGTAGTAGACAGTTTCAAATTGATGAGTATTGCAACAAAAGCTGCTTTTTTTGTTATCTGTTATAGCCTATGGTGGAGTCAAGGATTTGCAGTTCTGATAGTATCTTGGCTAGTAAAGACAAAGGCTCTTAGCTACAGTAAAATACTTTTTCCTTTTTTGGGGACAATAGAAAAAACATAAACCGATGGATTTAGTCAGCGCAAAAACAGCTCTAATACTCCTATCATGAGCAGCTGGTCACTCAAGGTCAATATATTGCACTCAAATAAATAACAAATAAAAGGCAGTACAGCGCATACACATGTAAATAGAAATAATCAATAAAAGTCCATATAAAATTAAGAACAAAAGAAATCCAGCGATTCCTCCAGTGGTATAAGTGACATGAAAAGCTTGCAAAGTGACTGTAGTGAGAAAGGGACCTCCACCTTCAGTAACACAAGCCGCTCACCTCTACGGTTGGACCCCTGAATCAATCAGTCAGGTCAAAACAGCAGTTCCCTCTAAGGGATAATGTCAGGAGGAGAAGCTAATATCACTTGGTCAGCAGCAGGTACGTTTGCAGAAATCACATGAAAAAGATGTAGAAAGAAATCTAGTGCTCTCTGAATACTGCTAGAGGTTTATTATAAAATGGTAGAAACACTTACAAAACATTGCACTGTACCCCAGTGCGTAGGATGCGAGCGTGAGTATAGGAGGATGATCCACATGAGATGGACGAGCAGAGCGCGGGTGACGCCACGATCCAGTCACGCTCGTAATGCCGTACGTGTTACGTCCCAAGAAAGGGGCGGGACTTCCTCAGCGGCAACGGACGGACATGATAACACCTGCTTATGTACATGTCTGCTACTCAGAGTGACCACTAAGCACCAGTGCGTACCCGTCTCCATAGCGACGTGGGAAGAAGTACTTAAAGGTGCAAAATGTAAACAGGAACAACAATGTCCCGAACTCCACCATGGAAACCTGTTATAAAATAACCATTAGGGAGTAACCATGGTTGATATGCTAATCAATAAAATAAAGTAAATACTCAGGCAAGCCAAATATATAAAAAAGGAAGAAAAAAAAGAAATATATTAATGACAATAACCCCGCGCTCAAGCTCAATCCCTGGATCATCCACATATCACAGAATACATAGTAATACATGATTAAAATCACAACAACAAGATCATATTGCACATTCAACATAAAAAAGTAAAAAAACTTAAAAAACAAAAATCAGCCACTATCGGTCAGAGATAAAACAATTAACGTCAAAGTCGACGTTCAGGCCCCCGGGGACGAGGACCTTCGTCTCGTGAATCCAATCAGATTCTCTGTGACTAAGTTGACGTAGGAAGTTACCCCCCCTCCAATGTTTACTTACTCTCTCAATACCCCAAAAGCTAAGACCCCTGGGATTTTGACCATGTACTAGCTTAAAATGTTTGGAGACATTATGTGTTTTTAATCCCTTTTTAATGTTGTTGACATGTTCTCCTCGACGGACATGCAGGGGTCGGGAGGTCCTTCCTATGTATTGAAGGCCACACTCACATTGGAGCATGTAAACAACCCCAATTGTTGTGCAAGTAATGAGTTGATCTATTTTATATTCCTTCCCAGTGGAGGTGGCCATAAAACTTTTACGTTTTTTGTTATTATGTTTGGAATGTTTGCAGGCTGTGCATCGCCCACAGGCGTAAAAGCCTGAGAGAAAGGAAAGCAGTCTACTTTCTGATCGTATAGGGGGATCCACCACTCCTGGAGCTAGGCGATCACGCAAAGATGGAGCTTTTTTATATATGAACAGCGGATGTGGTGGCAGCAGTGGACCCAGCACACGATCCTGCTTAAGAATTGACCAATTTTTTGAAACCTCACTCTTTAAGTTATGTGAGTCGTAACCCTTTTCCACAAATCTGGATGTAAGTAACGTAGATTGGGCAATAAAGTCGCTATCTCGTGTACAATTGCGCCTAAGTCTAACAAACTGCCCCCTGGGAATGTTACATAGCCATGATTTATGATGGCAACTTCCCAGGGGGATGTATGAGTTGCGATCTGTGGGTTTAAGGTAATTACATAGTCTAAACCCTTCATTGTCCTTCCAGATCCCAGGATCAAGAAACACAATTTTTTCTTTACTGAAATTCCAGGACAACTGAATGTTCTTGGTATTATTGTCAAGTTTCTGGACAAAGGCATCTAGACTAGGCTGGTCCCCTTCCCAGATCATGATAAGGTCGCCTATGTACCTTTTGTAGCATACTAGTTCAGGGGGGCGATGCTTGAACACCACATCTTCCTCCCAGTGGGCCATAAAGAGGTTGGCCACACTGGGAGCGAAGCGGGCGCCCATTGCAACACCCCTTTTTTGAAGAAAAAATTGGCGATTGAACCAAAAATAGTTTCTAGCTAAACAAAATGTTAAGCATTTCAAAAGGTACTTTTTGTGTTTCTCTGGGAGGTCAGAAAATAAAGATAGGGCCCATTGGACAGAGGATAGAGCATCCTCATGCCCAATAATGGTGTACAGGGACCCTACATCGGCTGTGACCAAAATACTAGAGGGAGAGCAACCAACTGATTCGATGATTTGGATAATGTGTTTGGTGTCTTTAAGAAAGGCATCCGTTTTAGATACCAAGGGCTGGAGAAAATGGTCAATATATTGGCCTAACCTAGAGGAAATGGAGTCGATACCATTTACTATGGGCCTCCCAGGAGGATTAATAATATCCTTATGAATTTTTGGGAGGCAGTAAATAATAGGGGTTCTACAAAAAAGGGGGTCCAAATAAGAGGCCTCCTTCTTATTTAGAATATTCCCCGTTTTCCCCTCCTCTATTAGCCAGTGGAGCTCATCCTTATATATCAACATAGGATCTTTATTCAAGATTTGATATGTGTCACAGTCTTCCAGTAACCTATGTAATTCTTCCAGATATTTGGATTTATCCAAAATCACCAGACCACCTCCTTTGTCCGCAGGGCGGATTATGATATCATTCCTTGTTTCTAAAGATTTCATACCCTGCCTAATAGGTAGTGGATCTAATGCCTTTCTAACCTTCATTTTATCCAGATCATTAAATAACAAATTCTTAAACACCTCGAGATATTTATTGTCAGCATTGAGAGGATTGAAAGTAGATTTGTTCCGTAAAATTCGAATGATAACCCCCTGCAGTAGTAACTGGTCTACTGGGATTTGACAGAAAATATTTTTTCATATTTTAATTTCGGACAAATTTGTGGATGTTAACATATGTGTCAAATTTGTTCAAGTTTTGAACGGGAGCGAATTTAAGCCCTCTATCAAGAACTCTAATCTCACTCTCGCTCAAGGAAACACTACTTACATTGTATATACCTGTTCCTAATGGGATTTTTTTCTTTTTGTAATCGCCTACCCCCTCTATTTCCTCTCTCTCTTTTCTTTTTCGAGGTGGGCCTGTTGTTTGTGGGGATTGTTGTGATCGATGTATAGGATCATCCTCCTATACTCACGCTCGCATCCTACGCACTGAGGTACAGTGCAATGTTTTGTAAGTGTTTCTACCATTTTATAATAAACCTCTAGCAGTATTCAGAGAGCACTAGATTTCTTTCTACATCTTTTTCATGTGATTTCTGCAAACGTACCTGCTGCTGACCAAGTGATATTAGCTTCTCCTCCTGACATTATCCCTGAGAGGGAACTGCTGTTTTGACCTGACTGATTGACTCAGGGGTCCAACCGTAGAGGTGAGCGGCTTGTGTTACTGAAGGTGGAGGTCCCTTTCTCACTACAGTCACTTTGCAAGCTTTTCATGTCACTTATACCACTGGAGGAATCGCTGGATTTCTTTTGTTCTTAATTTTTTATGGACTTTTATTGATTATTTCTATTTACATGTGTATGCGCTGTACTGCCTTTTATTTGTATGTTTTTTGGGACTACAGCTGCTTTGTGTTAGGATTGATGGTTTGCGCTGGTTGACTTTATTTATCAATATATTGCACTCCTTGAACAGACATAAAATACAAAATAGTGCAGCGCTAAAAATACAAAATGTTTCTAAAATCTCATATAGATAATATCTAACAGTTCTAATACATATGGACAGTCCCAGTTCATATCAGTGGCGGTGCATCCATAAGGGTGCATGGGCACCGCCCCCCTCTCTCCTGCCACCCCCTTTAGCACCAATAGATAGATTCATGCATTGCATGAATCTATCTATGGCCGCTTCTGCCACCCCCCTATTCAGGCGCCCGGCCCCTTTTCGGGCACAGGGCGCCTGAATTACAGTGGCGGGGGGTGGTTTTGAAGCACCTGATTAGAGCCATAGGCTCTAAAATGCTTAAAAAAAGATGACTTGTGAGCGCATGCTGGGCTCTCGCAGGTCACTCAGCTGTGTTAGAAAAGCGAATGAATATTCGCTTTCCTAACACTAAACCGCCTCTCCGCCAATCAGGTGCTTGGATTTGTTACCCGTCACCTGATTGGCTGAAATGACAGGCACTGTGATTGGACTGTGATTGACGGGAAGAGAGGACAGGAGAAGACATCGAGGAGCTGTCCCACTGAGACGGCGGGCCGGCGGGGGGCACAATGACAGCATTTGATATGGCATAGTGGCTGCGTTTGATGGCATAGTTGCTGCATTTGATGGGCACAGTGGTGCATTTTATGGGACACAGTGGCTGCATTTGATGGCACAGTGGCTGCGTTTGATGGCACAGTGGCTGCATTTGATGGCAGAGTGGCGGCAATTGATGGGCACGGTGGCTGCGTTTGATGGCACAGTGGCTGCATTAGATGGGCACAGTGGCTGCATTAGATGGGCACAGTGGCTGCGTTTGATGACACAGTGGCTGCGTTTGATGGCACAGTGGCGGCAATTGATGGCACAGTGGCTGCGATTGATGGTACAGTGAGGCTGCAATTGATGGGGTTTTTTCAGAATTTTTTAGTTTGTATGCGCCCTCCCCAAAAATTTTGAGCACCAGCCGCCACTGGTTCATATACAGTATCTCACAAAATTGAGTACACCCCCTCACATTTTTGTAAATATTTTATTATATCTTTTCATGTGACAACATTGAAGAAATTACACTTTGCTACAACGTAAAGTAGTGAGTGTATAGCTTGTATAACAATGTAAATTTGCTGCCCCCTCAAAATAACTCAACATACAGCCATTACTGTCTAAACCTCTGGCAACAAAAGTGAGTACACCCCTAAGTGAAAATGTCCAAATTGGGCCCAAAGTGTCAATATTTTGTGTGGCCGACATTATTTTCCAGCACTGCCTTAACCCTCTTGGGAAGGGAGTTGACCAGAGCTTCACAGGTTGCCACTGCAGTCCTCTTCCACTCCTCCATGATGACATCACAGAGCTGGTGGATGTTAGAGACCTTGTGCTCCTCCACCTTCCATTTGAGGATGCCCCACAGATGCTCAATAGGGTTTAGGTCTGGAGACATGCTTGGTCTGTCCATTACCTTTAACCTCAGCTTCTTTAGCAAGGCAGTGGTCATCTTGGAGGTGTGTTTGGGGTAATTATCATGTTAGATTATTGCCCTGTGGCCCAGTCTCCGAAGGGAGGGGATCATGCTCCGCTTCAGCATGTCATAGTACATGTTGGCATTCATGGTTCCCTCAATAAACTGTAGCTCCCCAGTGCCGGCAGCACTCATGCAGCCCCAGACCATGACATTCCCACCACCATGCTTGAATGTAGGCAAGACACACTTGTTTTTGTACTCCTCACCTGGTTGCCTCCACACATGCTTGACACCGTCTAATCCCAAATAAGTTTATCTTGGTCTCATCAGCCCACAGGACATAGTTCCAGTAAACCATGTCCTTAGTCTGCTTGTCTTCAGCAAACTGAATGCGGGCCTTCTTGTGCATCATATTTAGAAGAGACTTCCTTCTGGGGTGACAGCCATGCAGAACAATTTGATGCAGTGTGCAGCGTATGCTCTGAGCAGTGACAGGCTGACCCCCCACCCCTTCAACTTCTGCAGCAATGCTGGCAGCACTCATATGTGTATTTCCCCAAAACAACCTCTGGATATGACACTGAGCACATGCACTCAACTGCTTTGGTCGACCATGGCGAGGCCTGTTCTGAGTGGAATCTGTCCTGTTAAACCACTGTATGGTCTTGGCCACCCTGCTGCAGCTCAGTTTCAGGGTCTTGGCAATCTTCCTAAAGCCTAGGCCATCTTTATATAGAGCAACAATTCTTTTTTTCAGATCCTCAGAGAGTTCTTTGCCATGAAGTGCCATGTTGAACTTCTAGTGACCAGTATGAGAGAGTGAGTTCCAAATTAATAATAACTACTGCAGTAGGGAACAGACACAAAAGATACGCTCAGCATCTTTCCAAATAACTGTTCTGCTTTATTATGACGCAATTGAAGGTTTTTATGCACATGATTACGTAGGTATCACATTAATATTACAATTGTACTTTTATGGTAACAAGGGGCGTTACATAGGCAGGCTAATCCTAATCAGGACTCAAAAGAATGTAAACATGTACTGAAAACATTATTAGTGCTGTGTGCACAGTGAGGGCAGTGTGCGATACATACAAAATACAATACAATTATATACAGAACTTACAAATTTCCATTACACGATAAAACCAAATTTAACACACCTGCTCCCCATTCATATCTGAGACCTTGTAACACTAATGGGTTACATGACACCAGGGAGGGAAAATGGCTAACTGGGCCCAATTTGGACATTTTCACTTAGGGGTGTACTCACTTTTGTTGCCAGAGGTTTATACATTAATGGCTGTGTGTTGAGCTATTTTGAGGGGACAGCAAATGTACACTGTTATACAAGCTGTACACTCACTACTTTACATTGTAGCAAAGTGTAATCTCTTTAGTGTCACATGAAAAGATATAATAAAATATTTACAAAAATGTGAGGGGTGTACTCACTTTTGTGAGATACTGTAGTTTAAAAGCCAAGGGTGACGTAGAAGAAGGCACAAACAAGCTAACAGAAGGTCCTCAGTAGTGATCAGGGTGCTCGAGTATAATTGTAGTTACTGTGCATCCTTATCTGTGCTTCCACCACCATAAGTATAGGCCGCTCACCTTACTCTGTGGACCTCTGAATTAACAGAAAGGTAATTTGAGCATTCCCCACAGGGGCAATCAAAGGATGAAATCCTGCCTTTAAACCACCCCAACGATCAGAATCCAGACTCAGATATATGGCAACAATGTCACCGTCTCATATGCAGTAGATAACGACGTGGTTCCTGCAATGACACAAACATGACCTTCAGTCCGATAGACAGGGTAGCAACTGCTATTCTGTCCATGACCCTGTCTATCAGACTGAAGGTCATATTTGTGCCAGTGCATGAACCACGTTGTTATCTACTGCATATGAGAGGGTGATATTGTTGCCATATATCTGAGGCCGGATTCTGATCGTTGGGGTGGTATAAAGGCAGGATTTCATCCTTTGATTGCCCCTTTGGGGAATGCTCGAATGACCTTTCTGTTAATTCAGAGGTCCACAGAGTAAGGTGGTGGAAGCACAGATAAGGATGCACAGTAACTACAATTATACTTGAGCATGCTGGTCACTATTGAGGACCTTATTCTTGCTTGTTGATGCCTTCTTCTACATCACCCTTGGCTTTTAAACTATATGAACTGGGACTGTCCATATGTATTAGAACTGTTGGATATTATCTATATGGGATTTTAGAAACATTTTTTATTTTTAGTGCTGCACTATTTTGTATTTTAATAGAAAAACATGCTAGAATTAGGCTCTATGCACACAGGATGTTTGCCCAGATCTCCTAAACGCCTTTCCTCCTGGCAGCAGCGTTTTGGCAGAAAATACACTTGGTGCACGTAAACGTGTGTGTGACAGACTCACCCAGGATAGAGGCTTTTGGAGGGGACTGAATGCAAGCCTCTTGCCGACCGATTGTGGGCCCTGGCATTTGGGGGAACGGTGCTCTTTGTGAGCTGTATGCCTGGGGACTCTTGAGGTGGTATTACTGTGGATTCGGGTCCTGGTCCCCCAGGACACACAGACTCTGGGGACCCTGTGTATGCCATATGGGAAATGGTGACTTGGAGGGTATATCTTGGATTGCTTAAAATGGGACAGTAATATTTATCCCCAATATCTCCCAGGATATATATGTAAAGACTAATATTGGTTTGTTTGATTCTGAACTCAACATGTTAATTGAGTGAGCTGATCACATTAGCCCCCAGGACTAGCTAGGAGACGAACAGTCTACTCCTACTATAGTTGTTGATGACTGGGCTGAGGAGGGGGTGAGAACACTGTTTGTATTGTTAATTGCAATTAGCTCCTGCTATTGTGAAAATGTCCTGTGGTTGTACTTATGATAATGTATAATGTACTGTGTGAAGCTCGGTGACCACAAGTCTGGGCAAAAGGTCATGTTAGATAATTAGCTCATGTTAATTAGGTTAGGTTTTAGTCACCCTGCTGTATATATTTGTGTGAGATCTCAAATAAAGAGTTAGTCCATGTTAGCAGTGAAAAAAGTGTCGCCTTGTTTTGTGCTTATGAGCGGTTGGAATATCTGATATCTGAGTCCAGACTGGGAGGAAGTGGTATACTGACGGAAGCACTCAAGCGGAGTGTGGGACGTTCCGTTACATTGGTGGCAAGCAGCGGGATGCTTCCTGCAGTCTGGGACATCCAAGCTTCCACCTAGATCCATGGTCCAGATAGCAGGAGAGGAGAGGTACAGATACCAGTCGCAATGGAAGAGGAATTCAGAAGGAGGTTGCGAGAGATGCAGAAACAGCACAGAGGACCGGTATCAGAGCAGGTCCTGCTGGGATGGTTTGTTTCTATCCGCTGTGAACTCTGGAAGGAAGCGCTAGCCCGTGAGCAGCGACACCAGGGAAAAGTTCTCCCCTCCATCGAGGAAAGGTACTGGGCGCAGTATGGATTGTGGGTTCTGTTTTTGGGAGAAAAACAAGGAGCAGACAGCGGAATTAAGCAGGCTGGTCTGGACAGAGATGCAGCTGGATGAGGGGGGCTACAGAGCCCTCCGGTGGCATGTATCCCAAGCATGCCCTTGGATAGCGGATGACAGCCCAACGGAAGGCTTTGGCTACGGCGGCCTAGGACTGTTGTATGTGAAGCTGACAGGGGACCCTAACTTTGGGAGTGATTTGGAGTGTCGGTTGGATGAAATAATGGATTACAGAGAACAGCTACTGAATGTTTCGGAAGTGCACTGGGCACTGGAAGATATAGAGTTTCTGGCCATTCAGGAATGGGAGCTGGAGATCGCCTACAGATGGCTGCTAGACTCTGCTCAGCGCGAGGGCTGGGCTCCCTTTGCCTGGGACTATCAGGAAATACCAGGTGACAACTCTGAAATCCTGGCTGAAGAGTCAGCAATGTGGCAGAGTAACAGTGTGCTTTGCCAACCTGCCCCCACAGCTAGGGAGGTGGAGGTCTTATGGTGGATGCAGCAAGTGCTGACTGACCTTGATGATCCTGTTTCTGCATGGGATGATCTTGGATGGAGGAATGTGCCTGTCCAGCAGCATGCCAGAGAATCGGCAGTGGAAAATCTGAAGATTGCTGTCCCCAAACCTGAAGTGCTGACAACAGGGCAGAGCTCTGCTAACCTCTGCCCAGCACTGATAGCATCTTCTGGGTTCCATGGGCAGGAGATGGTGAATCTCTATCCCCAGACACCAGTTGCAGAGACAGGGGATTTAATAGACTTTTCTGCTGAGGAAGAACAACCTGATGAGCCTCCAGCAGAAGAGCTGGTATTAGGGCCAAACTTCACTGTGCTCTGCCCAGCACCAACAGCAGTATCTGTGGAGTTACAACAAACTTCTCCAGCTGAAGATCTAGTAACTGAACAGAGGGTCCAAGACCTCTGCCCCACACTTTTTGCAATTCCAGAGACTGGGGATTTAATAGACGTTTCTGTAGAGGAGGAACCACCTAGCAAACCCCCAGCAGAAGTGCTGGCAACCGGACAGAGGGTCCAAGACCTCTGCCCCACACCTGTGGCAGTTTCGGAGGCTCAGGGTGAGAAGGTGGCAATCACTTCCCAGCAGCAGATACAGGGGGAGAAGGGAGAGGAGGTGTGTGTTGTCCCTCCCCTCCCCAACAGTTGGCCAGGGTGGAGGAAGCGGCCATTCCTCCCCAGCAAAGATCCGTGCACCTGGGAGACAGTACCATAGACATGTCGTCCAAGCAGCCAGATGAGGGAATGGAAAAGGAAGCAGCCGGCTCACCTCCCCAATGGCAGCTACACAGTTTGGGAGTGGAGGAAGCCAGCCTCCTGCCCCGGTTAGCCGGAGCGGAGGATGCGGAGTCCCCAGCAGAAGTGCTGGCAACAGGGCAGAGTGCTACCAACCTCTGCCCAGCACCGGCAACAACTGTGGAGTTCCAGGGAGCCGGGGCAGTCGGCCCCTCTCTCCAGCGACAAGCTGATGTAGTAAAGCTGCTACTCCCAGCTGAATCACTGGCAACAGGGCAGAGCGCCGCTGGCCTCTGCCTAGCACCTACAGTGTCTCTACAGTTTAAGAAAGCTGGGGCAATTGGCCCCTCTGCCCAGCAGCAGACCCAGCCCCGGAATGTTAAAAACCACCCAACTGAAGCGCTGGCAGCCGGACAGAGAGTAAATGACCTCTGCCCCACACCTACTGAGGTCAACTATTCCTTGCAGCCAAGAAAGGAGATCATGCGGACAGACTATGTGAGTTCACTCTGCCTGACTAACGCATGTCCAGACCAGGTGGAGGTCTGGGACCTTGTTAGTGAACCTTTGATGGGGAGAAATGTGAAAGACTCACCCGGGATAGAGGCTTTTGGAGGGGACTGAATGCAAGCCTCTTGCCGACTGATTATGGGCCCTGGCCATAATACGTCTGGCCGTGTTTAGGCACATCATGTGCTTGGGTGTTAATTCATTTCACTGGCCAGGATAATAATTTATTGTGGCCATTAAAATGAATTAATGCTCAAGAGCTTCACATGCAGGTAGATGCGTTTACACACGGCAAGAGTTTTTTTCTGCCAAAACACTGCTGTTCCTGGGTGTGTTTTTTTTTGTTTCTAAGCACCCCTGCCTCTAAACTCCTATGTGTGTATGGACACAAAAGTGAACATGGAAGGGTATATAGAGGCAGAAACCCAAATAAGAATGTAAAAATGTAAACATGAGGCCTTAGTATGTATCATTTGCCTTATTTGAATGCCTCTGTGGGCTTGTGAAGCTAATGTAGCAGAATCTCTAAACTCTTCCAGCCTAATGAGAACCTTCAGATCAAAGATAGCTGACATCCTTCAATATGTTGTGGGTTGTGAGGCATAGTGGGTGCAAAGGTGGTAAAAGTCATTGGGCGCCAGACACTTCTTGGATGTAAAAGAGATTTTATTTCTTTGACAGTCCTTTTTATGTTTTGCAAGGGAAAGAGGGTTAGGGCCAGGACACCCTTAAGTAGTTGCAATTTCAAATGGCAGACTCCGAGACTTCAACAGGAGGACAGCCGTACAGGGAAAGGCTCCAGCAAGGTGCCACTTATGCACGTGCAGGATTGCTGCCTCCTATGGTATCAGTACTTAAACAGTTCCTAAATCAAAGTAACAGTTCTCTCAGCTGTACTACAACTTTGTAGAAAACTAGAAATAAATGTGACCTGTCTCAGCCTAGAACAACAACATCAACACACCTCCATCCCTAAATGTTATGCGAAAACAAAAAGAAGTGGGGTTGGGACTTACCATACCACTGTCCCAATTATCATAGTTATAAAGACTATTTCATCAAGGGGTGCCCCCATGCACTCCACCCTTTTAACCATCTAAGTCATGGGTGGTGGTCCTGGTTTGACTGTGTCTCATGTTTCTGGAGTTGTGATAAGCTCAGGTCCTTCCCCCCGCCCGTCTCTTTCATGCGTCATGTGAGCGCGCCCCATGCTCTGTGCCATGTGATGCCGCGATGCGAGAGCGTTTTTTTCCCATCCCACATTTTAGTGGTGGGGAGCGGGCGCCTGCAGTTTTGATGGGAGTCGCGTGCTCCTCTCTAAGGCTGCCACATGCTATACATAACGTTGGCGGGCATCCGCCCAGGACCCGGGGTATATCTGGCCCGGGGCTGGCCGGCATTTCACTACACATAAAATAGAAAAAAACTGCTGCGCCAACTCAATATGTATCAAGCTGCCAACACTACCAATTAGACTAATTGTGTATACAAATGAAAAAAGAAAAAGTGTAGCGCTGTATTATGAACATCAATGTAAACCTTTATGTCGAACACTCGTGTGTGTATATAACTATATACTCAGTCCTGCTAATCCAGCAGGAAAAATGAAATATTTTAATAACACCATATATGCAGAAATCTGATGGTATAAAAGATGATATCACCACCCTACTACATAACATACATTGAAAAGAGCTGTGTGATCACAGTGAAATAATCCCAAAAAAAGCCTCAAACAGAACACCAACATGTGCAATAAAACTTAGGGTGGGATCAATAGCAAGTTTCTGGGATATTAAATAGTTCATCCAATAAGACGGATGTTTCCTGGAGCATAAATGTGAATCTCACAGTGGTATCTATTCGTATCCACGGTAGACTTTTCAAATAATCAGCAAGGCAGGAAGTAGTGTAAAATGCCCTTACAAGACGTGGTGGACTCACAGGCCGTTGGCGGTGAGTCGTACAGGCTTTCACGTTTTTAACGGTAAGGTTACAGTTGTCCTAGATCCATAATGGAGGGTCCTGGATGCGTCCCGCAGGAACGGGCCCTGCTGTGAAATATTAGATCAAGAATTGTAATTACATGCCATTGTTGAATAGTGGTAGAAAAATTGTGCCTTTGGTGGTGGTGGTGGTGCTGGTTCCACAACACTGTAAGTCCTCACAGTTACTCTTAGTGGGTGCTGGAACGGGCCCTGCTGTAAAATATTATATCAAGAATTGTAATTACATGCACCTGTTGAACGGGGCAGAAAAATTGGGCCTTTGGTGGTGGTGGTGTTGCCACAACACTATAAGCCCTCACAGTTACTCTTGGTGGGCGCAGGAATGGGCCCTGCTGTGAAATATTAGATCAAGAATTGTAATTACATGTCCCTGTTGAACAGGGGCAGAAAAATTGGGCCTTAGGCACTGGTGCCACAACACTGCAACCCCTCACAGATGCTATGGTTGGAGTGCAGGAATGAGCCCTGCTGCAAGGTATTGAATCAAAAATTGAAACTATACGCCCCTGTCAAACAGGGGCTGAAAAATTGGGCCTTGGGCACTGGTGCTGGTGCCACAACACTGCAACCCCTAACAGATACTCTAGTTGGAGCGCAGGAATGAGCCCTGCTGCAAAGTATTGCATCAAAAATTGTAAGTACACGCCCCTGTTAAACAGGGGCAGAAAAACTGGGCCTTAGTCACTGGTGGCGGTGCCCAGAACCAAAAATCTTCTTACAAGCTATCAGCATGAAAATTGAGGAGGAAGAGGATTGTCACTCAGCATAACAGGATAGTCACTCAGCATTAACATAGGCAGTCTTGAAGGGATCTCAGATTAAAAAAAAAATATTCGTTTACATCAGCATCAGGTGCTTGGTAGCTGGTGATCCAAGACTGATTCATTTTTATGAGGGTCAGCCGATCGACCGATTCGGTGGACAGGTGCACCCTGTGATTGGTTGCAAAGCCTACAGCAGCACTGAATGTGCGTTCCGAAAGAACGCTGGATGCAGGACAGGCCAGTAGCTCAATTGCATACTGTGCAAGCTCTGTCCAGTGGTCCATCCTCAAGACCTAGTAACCCAGAGGATTTTCCGTGGGAAAGGTGTCCAAGTCTGATCTTGCTCCTAGGTATTCCTGCACCATGTGTATCAAACGCTGGCAATGGTTGCTGGAACCGATCATACCTTGGGGCTGCGGACTAAAAAATTGTCTGAACGCATCGGTCAGATGGCCACCTTCTCCACCGCTCCTTCTGTGACTGACCAAAGCCTCAGCAACACGTTGTCCAGGAGGACCAGGAAATTGTAACCTCCCAGGCTCTGGAAACGCGTTGCACAAACCTTTCTACAAGGCCTCCCGAAGATGTTTTATCCTCTGCTCCCTCTGCGAGGGCAAGATAAGGTCCGCCACCTTACCCTTGTAACGTGGATCAAGGAGGGTTGCCAGCCAGTAATTATCCCTCCCCTTGATACCACGAATACGAGGATCCTTCTGCAGGCTTTGCAGGATCAGGGAGGCCATGCAGCGTAGGTTTGCTGAGGCATTCAGCCCAGAGTCCTCTGAGTTACTAAGGATGACATGATCCGCAGCCACCTCCTCCCAGCCACGTACAAGTTCATGGGTTTCTTCGGACTGTGAATGATCCCTTGAAGACTGCTGCTGATGCTGAGTGCCAGGCACCACCTCCATGCTGACACAATCCTCCTCCCCGTCCTCTTCCTGTGTGATCGGTGGGCATGCAGGAACACTGTCTGGATAAAGGGGGCCTTGAGAGGTAAGGAAGTCCTCCTCTTCCTCCCTCTGTTCTGCCTCAAGTGCCCTGACCATTATTGCACGCAGCGTGTGCTCCAACAGGTGGACAAGAGGGACAGTGTCACTGATGCATGCACTGTCACTGCTCACCATCCTCGTAGCCTCCTCACATGATGACAGGACAGTGTATGCATCCCTGACCATAGCCCACTGGCGTGGGGGAAAAAAACAAGCTCCCCTCACCCTGTCCTGGTGCCATAGTTGCATAGGTACTCATTGATGGCCCTCTGCTGCGTGTGCAGCCGCTGCAGCATGGCCAACGTTGAGTTCCACCTGGTGGGCATGTCACAGATTAGGGGGTTCTTGGGCAGGTTAAATTCCTTTTGGAGGTCAGCCAGCCGAGCACTGGCATTATATGAAATGCACACAGACTTTCCTGGCCTGCCTCAGGACATTCTGTAAGCCCGGGTACCTGCCAAGAACCACTACACCACCAAGTTAAGGACGTGAGCCAAACAGGGCACATAGGTCAGTTGTCCCTGTCGGAGAGCGGAGAGGAGGTTGGTGCCATTGTTGCAAACCACCATTCCTGGCTTAAGCTGGCATGGCGTCAACCACCTCTGAACCTGCCCCTGCAGAGCTGACAGAATCTCTGCCCCAGTGTGGCTCCTGTCCCCCAAGCACACCAGCTCAAGCACTGCATGACATCTTTTTGCCTGTGCACTTGTGTAGCCCCTTGAACGCCTGCGGAGCACCGCTGGTTCTGAGGACAAATCAGCACAGGAAGAGGCCATGGAGGAAGAAGAAGAGGAGGGGGTGCAGGAGAGAGGTGTGGCAGAATCACCATTAGTAGAATTTTGGAGGCGTGGTGGCGGAACAACCTCCAACACTACTGCACCCTGTCCTGCATCCTTTCCAGCTGCCAGAAGAGTCACCCATTGCACAGTGAAAGATAGGTAACTTCCCTGTCCATACCTGCTGGACCATTAGTCAGCGGTAATTTACACCTTACTGCTGACCGCCCTGTCCAGCAAACCAAGACATTGCCTTCCACATGCCGGTAGAGAGCTGGAATTGTCTTCCATGAGAAAAAGTGGCGTTTGGGAACCTGCCACTGAGGAACCGCACATTCCACAAACTCACGGAAGGGGGCAGAGTCTACCAACTGAAAAGGCAGCAGTTGATGTGCGAGCAATTTAGCCAAGCTAGCATTCAACCTCTGGGCATGTGGATGGCTGGGAGCGAACTTCTTTCGGCGGTGCAGCAGCTGGGGCAGGGAAATTTGCCTGGTACAATCTGACGTCAGTGTACCGATAGCAGATTGCCCGCAAGTACTTGGCTGTGACACACCTAATTCTACACCTTCATTCCTCTCAGTGCAGGTTGAGGACTGAAGGTATAGTGGGGTTGGAGATCCCAGCTGATGAGGAGCAAGGAGAGGTCCGCTTTGTTTTTTGGTGTGGGTCTTTTAGGTACGCTTGCCAGCGAACTGCATGGCAGGTCGACATATGTCTGGTCAAGCATGTGGTGCCCAAGCAGGTGATGTTTTGGCCACGCGAGATAAGCTTGAGACATATGTTGCAAATAGCAGCGTTGTGATCTGATGCACTCGTCTCAAAAAAGGCCCACACCAAAGAACTTTTGGAATAACTATAATAACGGGACTATAAACGGGGCAGTAGCCAATAGCTTTCGTCTCTTAATTTATTCTGAGCATGCGTGGCACTTTGTGCGTCGGATCTGTGTACACACGATCGGAATTTCCGACAATGGATTTTGTTGTCGGAAAATTTTATAGCAAGCTCTCAAACTGCCTGTGGTATTAATAGCATCAGAACAACAGCAATTGTCTTCAGGTAGCTTTAGGTGCACACTGTGCAGAGGACACAGTACACTAACTGTAAATACTGCAGCTGCCTGCCTGTGGTACTAATAGAATCAGAAGAACACCAGCAATTGTCTTCAGGTAGCTTTAGGTGCACACTGCAGAGGACACAGTACACTAACTATAAATACTGCAGCTGTCTGCCTGTGGTATTAATAGGATCAGAACAACAGCAATTGTCTTCAGGTAGCTTTAGGTGCACACTGTGCAGAGGACACAGTACACTAACTATAAATACTGCAGATGCCTGCCTGTGGTATTAATAGGATCAGAACACCAGCAATTGTCTTCAGATAGCTTTAGGTGCACACTGTGCAGAGGACACAGTACACTAACTGTAAATACTGCAGCTGCCTGCCTGTGGTACTAATAGGATCAGAAGAACACCAGCAATTGTCTTCAGGTAGCTTTATGTGCACACTGTGCAGAGGACACAGTACACTAACTGTAAATACTGCAGCTGCCTGTCTGTGGTATTAATAGGATCAGAACACCAGCAATTGTCTTCAGGTAGCTTTAGGTGCACACTGTGCAGAGGATACAGTACACTAACTGTAAATACTGCAGCGGCCTGCCTGTGGTATTAATAGGATCAGAACAACAGCAATTGTCTTCAGGTAGCTTTAGGTGCACACTGTGCAGAGGACACAGTACACTAACTGTAAATACTGCAGCTGCCTGCCTATGGTATTAACAGGATCAGAAGAACATCAGCAATTGTCTTTAGGTAGCTTTAGGTGCACACTGTACAGAGGACACAGTACACTAACTGTAAACACTGCAGCTGCCTGCCTGTGGTATTAATAGGATCAGAACAACAACAATTGTCTTCAGGTAGCTTTAGGTGCACACTGTGCAGAGGACACAGTACACTAACTGTAAATACTGCAGCTGCCTGCCTGTGGTACTAATAGAATCTGAAGAACACCAGCAATTGTCTTCAGATAGCTTTAGGTGCACACTGTGCAGAGGACACAGTACACTAACTGTAAATACTGCAGCTGCCTGCCTGTGGTACTAATAGGATCAGAAGAACACCAGCAATTGTCTTCAGGTAGCTTTATGTGCACACTTTGCAGAGGACACAGTACACTAACTGTAAATACTGCAGCTGCCTGCCTGTGGTACTAATAGGATTAGAAGAACACCTGTAATTTTCTTCAGGTAGCTTTAGGTGCACACTGTGAAAGGATACAGTACACTAACTGTAAATATTGTAAAAACGCCTTCCTGTTAGTATATTAAGAAGAGAATAACAGGAACGGATCTAGCTAAACTGAATACAGTATATTTATATATATATATATATATATATATATATATATATATATACAACATCTAGGATGCATATAGATACACAATACACTGTAAGTGCAGCTATCTGACTCGTCTGCCTACTCTATCTAACTTAAATCAAATGACACTGTCTCTCTGTCTATCTCTCTCCGCCGCTGCAACACACTACACAAGGCCGCCACGCAGGCGGCCTTATATAGTGTGGGGTGTGTACTAAACCCCCTGAGCCATAATTGGCCAAAACCACCTTGGCTTTGGGCAATTACGGCTCTCTGTACAGACAGCGCTGTGATTGGTTAAGCATGCGGGTCATCAGCCAATCATCAGCCAGCAATGCAGTGCGATGCCGCAGTGACTTATGGGCCAAGACGGGCCACTTGAATTTGTCGCAAACGACCCATAACGTTCGCAATTCGACGAACGATCGAACAGACGATGTTTGAGTCGAACATGGGTTCGATTCGAACTCGAAGCTCATCCCTAATGGGGAATAATGGATCCCTATAGATAACTCAATAATTTATTTACCGTATTTATCGGCGTATAACACGCACAGGGGTATAACACGCACATTCATTTTAAGAGGGAAGTTTCAGGAAAAAATCTTAAATTTTAAATAAGGAACTTTGAAACAAAATAAGGGTCAGTGCCCATCTGCAGGCTCACCAGTGCCATCAATGCAGCCTGATTAATGCCCATCTGCAGCCTCACCATTGCCATCATTGCAGCCTGATCAATGCCCATCTGCAGCCTCACCATTGCCATCAATGCAGCAGCCTAACCATTGCCATCAATGCAGCAGCCTCACCATTGCCATCAATGCAGCAGCCTCACCATTGCCATCAATGCAGCAGCTTCACCAATGCCTTCAATGCAGTAGCCTCACCAATGCCTTCAATGCAGTAGCCTCACCATCAATGCAGTAACCTCACCATTGCCATCAATGCAGCAGCCTCACCATTGCCTTCAATGCAGCAGCCTCACCATTGCCATCAGTGCTGTCTGATCGATGCCCATCTACAGCCTAGAGGGGATGGGGGTGGGACGAGCACCGACAGATTACATACAGTGAGAATCTCCTATGATGGACAGATCAGTGGTCCAATGGCGGCCCAGGAGACGGGACTTCCTATTACACAGGACGCCAAGTAAACAGGAGATTCTCACTGTATGTAATCTGACGGCGCTCGTCCCGCTCCCTCCCTGTCCCCTCCGAGGCAGCTAAAATTGAAGTATTGGCGTATAACACGCACACACTATTTGCACCTGATTTTCTTGGTGAAAAAGTGAGTGTTATACGCCAATAAATACAGTATTCATTTTTTAGCTCATTTATGCATCCAACTCCTGTCGATTGGCAACAGGCCATGAAATGAGTCGAGTGTTCATCTATAGGTGCCAAGTACAAGTTCGCCCTGATAACTGTTTCATATTACAACCTTTATCAATTCCATGTATCATGTAAATCATGTATGAATTATTTGTATGTATTTGACTGATTATCATTTACCTTGTTTGTTACAAATCATGTTCATCAATTAATCATTCGCTAGTAAATGTATTATTATTATATATATTGACTCTTTATGATTGCATTTTGTATCATAAATGTTTCAGTGTTATCGCCTTTATTATGCTCATTATTATTATTATTATTAATTACCCCCAGGGGATTGTGACGTTCAACTTATTCATGTTAATTCCATATACCATTATACACACCAACACACCTCATGTAAAGTCCCAACTCCACTTCTTTATGTCTTTATGTTTTTACACAACTTCTCCTTGTAGTCCTTCAGCCCCTTGAGCTCCCGGTCTCTCACCCTGTGATATACTGATCCTGAATCCTGTGAGCTCCTCAAGGCCTTTGCAGTGGTACCTCCCTTAAGCGTCACCCACGCTTCCCTGCTGGGTCCCTACATTGGCACTTCGGATACCTTCAACCTTCACCCCTGCTGACCAGCTCGGTCCCTGGCTTGGCACACAAGGCTGCTCTGCAAGCGTTACCTCCGCTGGTTGGGTTCCTGACTTGATCACCGCCTGAAGTTTCCCAATTCTCCACCGTGCCCGTTCGGTGAGAATACTGCTCCGGGACTTGCTTCAGTTACCCATTGTTGTACCTGGTAAAGGCGATTGGTCCCTTAGTGGCGACAGCTTCCCTCCTACCTCCGACCACGACAGGTTCTCTGGCCAGCAGAATTGTCACTTTTGGTTGAACTGCAAACCGCATTCCCAACCCTGCACTGCCCTCTTACTCTGGATAGGGCCTCACACAGCCTGGGAGCCTGATGTCCCCGGGATAGGCCCAATCCTTGGGCTTAGCAGCCCGGGGCGGTCGACACCTGTCCACCCAGACGGCGGTCTGGGTGGCACACAAGAACCTGGATCACCTGACCTCAGCCGAATATACAGGTTCTTCCAGCAGGCCTAGGGATTTAACAAAATCCATGCCCATTGGCTGGGGTACCCCATATACCCATAACCTGACCTTGAGTTGTCCTTCTCACTCTAATACCTCCAAGTGCCCAGGCACCTGGTGGTAGAAGAGGAAAGTACACCCAGGCCAAACTTAGGGAGAAGTCAATGGATCCCTAATAATTAACTACAGTAACTACTCCTGACAAGGAATTTGGCAAGGAGCTCCCTGACTAAACCCCAGGTCGCTACCCTAAAATGAAATGTTTGAATATTTTTTGGCAAAAATTAGCCAGTTGTATAAATTGCCTTAATAAAAAAAATAAAAATACAAGAGGACAGGGCTTTTCCAACCATATGCATGCAATATACCCTGACATTCCATATGTAGGCTAAAAGCATGTATTGAGGAACTTAACTGCTGGTCTTGTCATTAATCACTGCCATTTTCCTTTCCTTGATGGAGGTAGGCATCTGTAGGTTATATCTATGTTATCTTTAATGTATGTTAACTTCTAGACTTAGGGCACCCTGCTAGCATATGATTGTAGGCAAATTTAGATTGTGGCTCCTTCTGAAATCAAGGCAGCAGTGATCGTTTGTCCTGGCCTGTTCAGGGTTTCACAGGCTGGGAGTTTGACTGCTTCTTCCTGCTTGTTAAAGTGGGAGTAAACTCCCATGAATAATGCTTACCTATAGGTAAGCTTATAATAAGGCTTACCTATAGGAACTGTAAATATTTCCTAAATGTGCACCATTTAGGAGATATCTAATGTACATTTAGCCAGTGACATCACAGGTGCATGCACCCTGAAGGAATAGCCACTTTGGTTGTTCCCTCAGAGTTCTGTTCCGTAAATGGCGGCTCCCGCACGCCTGAGCGGGAGTGACGCCATCGTGGCTCCAGCCACTCACACAGCTGGAGTTCGTGAACCCGAAAAGGAAGACCAGGTAAAGATGGAGGCGCTTTCAGCGGTGACAGATCGTCACTGGAGGGGCTTGGTTCTACGGTAAGTTTCACATAATGGGATGCATACTAGTACATTATGACAGTGCCTTGCAGTTTGAAAAAAAAAACACAGCGGTTTACTAGCACTTAAAAGAAGCTGCCAGAGCTTAGGAAGGGAAATCCCTGGAAAGGAATGTCCAGAAGGGGGTTTGAAAGGTAATAAATATTCTAAAGCTTTGTAGAGCTCGGTTTTCTCTCCCCAGGAGGTTTAGAGAGCCTGAAGGACTGCTGCCCATGGACAGTGCAGCTGTTCCAGAGGTCTCAGCAGTGTCAGGGCTGAGGGCCTGGATGGATCTCCTGGGAAGCTGGTTGCAGGACCTTACCACAAGGGATCTGGTCTGGAGAAGGAAATTCTCGTACCATGGACCATGTCCAGAGGACGTTGAAAGGAGGCAGCTGTCCCAGAGACCTGTAAGTAAAGACCCTAAATTGATCTCTGTGACTGTGCAGTGTTCCGGCAATCGCATTGACTACCAGTAGTTGTGCATAGGCGCATGGTAGCCAGATGTCTAAGAAATTTGCCTTATGGTCCTCAGCTGTGAGGACTAACTGCTCAGAAAGTTACCTCATTGTCTTCAGCTATATGGGTTCAGACTGTCCAACATTCACATTTATTTAAGGAGAAGATTGTCCCCTAATTGCTATGTGTTAATCATTCTGAATAACCCATGCCCTAACCCCCACCGTTAAAGTTTAATCAAGTAATAAATCTTAAAAAGATATCCCCTAGACTGTGTTATGGTAACCAGTTAATATAATATAATAATAATAAATATAATAATAATATATATAATAGCAGCTCCTACAGAGGTAGCACTACAGGCTCATAACTGTACTTTTGTTATTTCCAGGGACAGTGCAATAAAGCAAACTCTTTTGAAGTTTCTTATACAATTGCAATCTTTGATCATCTGTTGTAGTAGTGGCAGAAACCATGTGCAACATTAGTGTAGCCTTTACCCATACCTCCCAACTTTCTGAGATGGGAACAAGGGACACCTACTAGCAAAAGTACGTAGGCATAAGACACACTCCATGCCACGCCCCCTTAAAGGACAATTGTAAAAAAAAATGATTGGTTAAAGCCACAAGTGCTTTTTTTTTAACTATTATTTTTTTTTACCACTACCATTCCTTTATACTGGCATTTGAAATTTGAAATTTACACATGCAGCAATTTAGAAATTGGGTAAAAGGTTTAGCACTGGGAAACACTTTTTTAAAGATAAAAAGTATATTTTATATACAACTATATAGATCAGACCAAAATGAGGGACAAATGAGGAGGAAAGAGAGTCATGCCCTGTACACACAACCGGTTTTGCCGTCGGAATAAACTCTGAAAGTTTTTCCGACGGGTTTCCGACGGAATTCCGCTCAAGCTGTCTTGCATACACATGGTCACAACAAATTCCGACCATCCAGAACGCGGTGATGTACAACACGTATGACGGGACTAGAAAACTGAAGTTCAATAGCCAGTAGCCAATAGCTTCCGTCTCTTACTTGCTTCAGAGCATACGTAATTTTTGGTGCGTTGGAACAGCATACAGACTAGCGTTTTTTCCGTCTGAAAAATATAGAACATGTTCTCTATCTAAGTCTGTCTGAATTTTCGATGGAAAAAGTCCGATGGGGCATACACACAGTCTGAATATATGATGAAAAGCTCCCATTGGACGCTTTCTGTCTGAAATTCCGCTCGGGAATTTCTGGGACAGTCCCTCTAAATCAGGGACAGTTGGGAGCTATGTCCCACAATTGCTCTTCCCAGTGCATTGACACAGTATCTGGAACCCTGAATCCTCAACTTTGATGACCCATGATGTAACCAACCTGTTGTTTGATGGGCCCCTGTAGTTGGTGTTGGGGGGGGGGGGATTGGAGAGCTATTCCCTTATCTGCCCCTCCCATTCAACTTCATATTTTCCTCTCCTTCCCCCTCTCCCCCCCTTTTTTCCCCCCTTCCAATCCTGCCCTACAGTACTATAGTCAAAATTGACCCAAAATAGTTTTGGGATCTACTTCTCCAATATGTTCCCATTTGTTATCCTCCTCGATCCCTATTTTGTAAGAGGAGGACAATTCTAAGTTACAAAAAAGAAAACATATGCATTGTGCTGACCGGATTATTTTATCTCCTCTAATTCCGAGCCTGGAAGAGGAGTTCTGGGATCACTGGCCATGCCACTGCATGTTGTAACTATTACATTTCTTTGGAGATCCGTGGTGTATTTCATGCAATTTGTATTTCTGACTTGGAATAAGTTTTGCAAATGATCTATAATAAAGACTACTAAAAAATACAATAAAAAAAACGTTGCTTTTACAGGCATTTGACATTTTTCTTTCATCTTGAAATGCACCTCTATATTAGCCTATGTGGCCATGCACCAATAGACGTTTGTACGTGTTTTAGAAGGGGAGTGTTTAGAGGCTGAAAATAAAAACCCAACGCTTCAGGAGAGGAGCTTTTGGCCAGAAAATCCTGAATGTGTCTATATGCATGTAGACATGTATAAACACACTTAAATTCTAGACCGCTCCAATAACCAGAATAAGTTAAAAGAATAAGTTAATATTCTGGCAATGGAATCAATAAATATCCAAACGCTTGTCATACCCAAACACGTCTAAACGTGTGTGCAAAATGTGTATTTTGGCGCATTTTCAAACTGCTTTTTTTCTTGCTTTGTGCACTGGTCCAAATCATTTGGTGGAGGGGGAATATGGTGTGGGATTGTTTTTCAGGGGTTGGGCTTGGCCCCTTAGTTCCAGTGAAGGGAACTCTTAAGACGTCAGCATGCCAAGACATTTTGGAAAATTTCATGCTCCCAACTTTGTAGGAACAGTTTTGGGATGGCCCCTTCCTGTTCCAACATGACTGCGCACCAGTGCACAAAGCAAGGTCCATAAAGACATGGATGAGCAAGTTTGGGGTGGAGGAAGTTGACTGGCCTGCACAGAGTCCCGACCTCAACCCGACAGAACATTTTGGGATGAATTAGAGTGGCGATTGCAAGCCAGCCTTCTCATCCAACATCAGTGCCTGACCTCACAAATGCACTTCTGGAGGAATAGCCAAACATTCCCATAGACACACTCCTAAACCTTGTGGACAGCCTTCCCAAAAGAGTTGAAGCTGTTATAGCTGCAAAAGGTGGACCAACTCAATATTGAACCCTACAGACTAATGCCCCATACACACGGTCGGATTTTCCGATGGAAAATGTCCGATCGGAGCGTGTTGTCGGAAATTCAGACCGTGTGTAGGCTCCATCAGACATTTTCCATCAGATTTTCCGACACACAAAGTTTGAGAGCAGGCTATAAAATTTTCCGACAACAAAATCCGTTGTCGGAAATTCCGATCGTGTGTACACAAATCCGACAGACAAAGTGCCACGCATGCTCAGAATAAATAAAGAGATGAAAGCTATTGGCCACTGCCCCGTTTATAGTCCCGACGTATGTGTTTTACGTCACCGCGTTCAGAATGATCGGATTTTCCGACAACTTTGTGTGACCGTGTGTATGCAAGACAAGTTTGAGCCAACATCCGTCGGCAAAAACCCGAGGATTTTGTTGTCGGAATGTCCGAACAAAGTCCGACCGTGTGTACAGGGCATAAGACTGGGATGCCATTAACGTTCATGTGCATCCCAATTGTTTTGGTAATACAGTCTATGTTTTGATTATTTATAAATAAATAAATATATATATATATATATATATATATATATATATATATATATATATATATATATATATATATATACAGAACTTTGTGTTGTTCTTAATATTTATTTCAGGTTATTGCACATCTATTTGGAAAATCACATGGCCCCGCATAGTAGGCACTAATAATTGTATTATTAGTGCCCACTTTATTATTAAAGTGATAGTAAACTACCAAAAGTTTCCTCCTGCAAGGCAATATCATAATGTGTTAGTATGCACTGCATACTTTATCGCTTTAAGGAAAAGTAATAATTTGAGTGCATTGTGGAATGATGTTACTGCAGCCCTCAATGGTAATGTATGTAAAATGTGCAGGGAAATGTTATGTATAACAATTTGGTATTTTATGCTCTTTATTATGTAATCCCCTTTGCTGCCAAATTTAAGAACCCCCTTATGTGTTCATGTCATTTCTTTAGAGCAGGATTATACAAAAAACGCTATGGACAGCTTGC
The DNA here is from genome assembly GCF_042186555.1 of Aquarana catesbeiana. Lineage (NCBI taxonomy): Eukaryota > Metazoa > Chordata > Amphibia > Anura > Ranidae > Aquarana > Aquarana catesbeiana. The sequence goes on along the minus strand of NC_133334.1, from coordinate 85,539,428 downwards.
ATTGTTCATACCTTGAAGTGGACAAATTGGTTTATAAGTACATTAACTACTTCAACACAGGGCACTTACACCCCCTTCCTGCCGAGGCCAATTTTCAGCTTTCAGCGCTGTCGCTCTTTAAATGACAATTGCGCGGTCATGCTACACTGTACCCAAACAGAATTTTTATCATTTTGTTCCCACAAATAGAGCTTTCTTTTGGTGATATTTGATCACCTCTGCGTTTTTTGATAAGGCGGCACTAACGGACACTAATAAGGCGGCACCGATGAAGTAGCACCAATGAGGTGGCACTGATGGGCAGTGATGGGGACTGACAATGGGCACTAGTAGGCGGCACTGATGGGTGGCACTGATATGCAGCACTGATGGGCATTGATAGGTGGCACTGATGGGCACTCATGGGTGGCACTGATGGACACTGACAGACGACACTGATGTACACTGAAAGGCTGCACTGATGGGTACATATGGATGGCACTGGTAGGCGGCACTGCTGGGCACTGATAGGTGGCACTGATGGGCACTGATACGTGACACTGATGGGCACTGGTATGCGGCACTGATATATGGCATTGATAGGCATCACTGATGGCACTGGCAGACATTGGGGATGGGCGCTGATTGGCAGCTGCCTGGGCACTGATTGGCATTTCCCTGGTGGTCCAGTGTGTTGGCATCCCTGGTGGTCCTGGCGGCAACCTGGTGGTCCTGGGTGGGCATCCGAGGGGGGGCTGCGCTGATAAACAATCAGACGCCAGTGAGGAAAAGCGGATCAACGGCTCTTCCATTTAATTGGACACAGTTGATCATGTGGTAAAGAGTCTCCGTCAGAAGCTCTTTACCGAGATCGGTGTAGCAGTGTGTCAGACTGACACACCGCACCACTGATCGCCGCAATGCGCGCCCCCCGGGCGAGCGAAAGCAGTCGTTCTGGAGGGCCGTCATATGACGTCCACCCAGAATGAGAGCCACGTCATTTGACGGCCGGCGGGCGGGTAGTGGTTAACATACAGTTTACCACCCACGCCTTGGTATCTTTAACCCTATGTTAGGACTGACATTGTGCACATTTAGTTTACAACTGATAAAGAAGATCTGCCAGCACAGTAAGGACAGGGTATAGAGACAAGTATATATAAAGTCAACTTTTTTTTCTTAGTTTTGGACAGAGTGGAATTAGTGGGATTAGAACAATTGTCAGGTTTTTATTGCTACAAATTCTGGATGGACCCTCTGCACACTGCTACACCCTTTCCAGCAAACTATGCAATGAAAAACAGAGATATTTAGTCCACATATATTGCAATACATGTTTAAGCTGACCAACTGTGTCAAAGTTATTCCTCTTCTGGTCAGTCCTACACTGCCTTGCCACTACAAATGGTACGGTGGACACCATGCCAACATAGTCCATAAAGACCCAAGGTGGGGGAGAGCAGCAAGGTTCAGATCTGGTCAGTGACCTGCATTACAACAAAGAAAAGAGGGATTACTTTGACGCAGTTGGTCAGCTTAACCGCTTCGGCTCTCACACATGGGCGTCCGCAGATAGGGGCAAGGGGGGTCAAGTGCCCCCCCCAGCAGGGCTGCTGCTACTTATAGGCAAGTGCGCACAATCAGTCAGGGGTTCTGCGTTGCATGTCCCAGGGCCGAGAGCCACATACACAACATGGAGTGTCAGGGAGTTATGGTGTTTGCAGCCCCTGAGCTGAGGGGTGGCAGCGCGGCCAGAGGTAGGGAATACAAAGCTCTCCCGCAGCTTGCCTGTTACCTTTCACCTGCTGCCTGGACAGCCTCTGCTAATTGTCAGCCCAACCAGATCACTGATGATTTATCTCCCCTCCTTTCCTCCTCATCGGCTCAGACTGCTGAGAGGCCCAGCGCTCCCTTCTAGATAGGGGCCCCAAGAACACCCACCGCATGGGGCCCCAGCCTCATCTGAGCTGCTTGGCATGTGCAGCTGTTGTTGGAGCCTTCCATCTGCCTTTTCTGCGGTTAGTAATACATTTAATTCTCTCTAATGTCATCTGAAGCTTGCAATTAGGAAATTGATTGGAGGGGAGTTCTCTATACTAATGATTCTGTGTGTAATGTATGGGGGTATAATGTATCTGGGTGTATGGCGGTGTAATGTATCCAGGTGTATGGGGGTGTAATGTATCCAGGTGTATTGTATTGGGGGTGTAATGTATCTGTGTGTATGGGGGTGTAATGTATCTGTGTATATGGGGGTGTAATGCATCTATGTGTATGGGGGTGTAATCTATCTCGGTGTATCAATGTTTAATGTATCTGGGTGTATCGGGGTTTAATGTATCTGGGTGTATGGGGGTGTATTGTATCTGTGTATATGGGGGTGCAATGTATCTGTGTGTATGGGGGTGCAATGTATCTGGGTGTATTTGTACTATGTCTGCAGTCTCTGACCATGATAATGACAATTGAAAAGGGGCGGAGCATGGTTGACCTTAAAATGATGCCCCCCCCCTGAAAAAAATTCTGCGGACGCCCGTGCTCTCACACCTGTTTACCCCCTATGGACCAGACCATATTTTCACATTTTCACGATGCGTCTATTTATGAGTCTATAACTTTGATTATTTATGATACAGAAATGACACATATATTTTTTAGTTTGGAGGCATTGGGGGGGGGGGCAAACAGGGCTTTTGTTTTAATTCTAAGGTCATCTGGAAGAAATGCTGAGGGAACATGTCAGCCACCTCAGCGGTGACCGGGCGCACTGCGGGTGCTTCATTCTAAAGTAAGTATTTCATAATATGCTACTATCACATTATGTTATTGTCTTACAGGGTTTTTTTTTTTTCATTTTTCTTTTTTCAGCGGTTTACTACTGCTTTAAGAGTTAAATCCCTGTGCACCCAATAAAAATTCTTCTGTTAGCTGCAGGCCCCTCTATCAGGGAACCGAGATAAGACAGCTAGTGTGTTACTTTTATTATTGTTTACACTGAATGATCATTGTAATTGGCTGTCACAGTGATCAATCAATGAGGAAGACTTCTGAATGGCTTCCAGTCCACGGTTTGAGAGGTCTTCTTTCTACAGACACCAGGCAGTGGCGGCCTGTCCATAGGGGGCGCCTGGGCCCCCCCCCCCCCCCCCCCCTCCAGGCAGTCTCAAAAAAAAAAAAAAAATGTCAAAAAAATAAAAAAAATTTTTTAAAGCTGGCCCTTTAAAAAAAAAAAATACACAAAAAGGTCCTTAAGTGCACTGTGTTCGGACGCCGGATGCAGTGCGACGGCGGACACAGTGCACTTATGGGAAGCGCCACGTCTATGCAATCACGAGATTGCATACGTGGCACTTCATTTGCGGGCGTTCAGCCCGCCTTGCGGCGCTTCCTGGGTCGGGCGGTTTGATTGACATCTGAGTATGATGTCACTTCCTGTTTCTCTCCAATTACGCCCAGGAGAAAGAAGCAGGAAGTATGAGAACAACGGAGCTCTCCAGGAGACACCGCTGGAGAGGACAACACAGCAAGGTAAGTAACCGGGGGAGGGGGGTTTTGATGGTGACACACTCTGCAATCTGGTGACACACTCTTCAATCTGGTGACACACTCTTCAATCTGGTGACACACGCTGCAATCTGGTGACACACTCTGCAATCTGGTGACACACTCTTCAATCTGGTGACACACACTGCAATCTGGTGACACACTCTTCAATCTGGTGACACATGCTGCAATCTGGTGACACACTCTGCAATCTGGTGACACACGCTGCAATCTGGTGACACACGCTGCAATTTGGTGACACATGCTGCTGCAATTTGGTGACACACGCTGCAATTTGGTGACACACGCTACTGCAATTTGGTGACACACGCTGCAATTTGATGACACACGCTGCAATTTGGTGACACATGCTGCTGCAATTTGGTGGTGACACACGCTGCAATTTGGTGACACATGCTGCAATTTGGTGACACATGCTGCTGCAATTTGGTGACACATGCTGCTGCAATTTGGTGACACATTCTGCTGCAATTTGGTGACACATGCTGCTGCAATTTGGTGGTGACACACACTGCAATTTGGTGACACATGCTGCTGCAATTTGGTGACACATGCTGCAATTTGGTGACACATGCTGCTGCAATTTGGTGGTGACACATGCTGCTGCATTTGGTGGGACACAGGCTGCATTTTATGTGACACAGGCTGCATGTGAGGAGGGACTCCGCTGGGGGCACCTGATGTAAGGAGGGACTCTGCTGGGGACACCCGATGGCATCTGGTGGCAGGCAACGTGGCTAGTGACATGCTCAGGGCTCCCACTTCTTCTGCATTATAGTGAGTTGAATGATTTCATTTTATATTACAATGTAATAATAGAAATAATGCGCTTCAATCATCCTGACACCATAACAACCATGGTGCCGGGATGATTGAAGCGCTAACACCAGGTGTTTGGAGTATCTTTATCTGCTGATTGTTAAACTTTCTAGAATACACATATTTCTATTGTTGTGTAGGATCTGGGCCTGTTGTCCCTTCATCCCTCTCTCCCTCCATCCCTCGTTCATCTCAGACACTAACCACACCACCTTAGAGCCACGCCCACTATTTCGCTGAAACCACGCCCATTTTCACCAAGTGGGAGGGATCAAAAGGAAGGGCGGGGCTTGGCGCCCCCCCATCCTAAAACTTCACCAGCCGCCACTGACACCAGGTCCCATGGGGCTGTGCATAGAAATGAGCAGGGGGAATAAGAAACTGCAGGAAGTCTCCAGAACGTACACCCTGTGTACAGAGGAGGGGGTGTTATGAACGTTTGTAATATGCCGAAGGTAGACAACTGGTTAAACATGTATTGCAATATATGTGAACTAAATATTCCTGTTTTTCATAGTTTGCTGGAAATGGTGTAGCAATGTGCAAGGGCAGTGGTGGTCTGACCATTAGGGGCGCAGGAGAGCCGCCCCTCTATCCATGTATCTGGCCCCCTAATCTACATGCGGGGTGCCCTACGCATGGATTCCAATGGGGTTTTTTTTTTTTTGAAGCACGTGATTAGAGCCAATATTCGCTATTGTCACATTGATTCTCCTCCCGGCAAAACAGGAAGCGGGTCCTGAGACCTGTTTCTCGATTGGCCGAAAGGAGAAGTGATCCTATTAGTCTAGGAGGAGGAGGAGGAGGGAGGAGATGCACAGCTGCCATGCCATGGGGGAGATGCAGCTGCCACTGACCCCATCTCTGCTCTGCACCCCATCTCTGGCCTGTCCCCCAGCAGCATCCATCTAGTTTTCAGTCCCACCTGCCTTGCTTCCTTCCTAATACCCCCTGCTCTGTGTCGGTGCCTTCCCCCAACACACTGTCAGTTGTCCCCGCTTCCCACCCCCGGTGAGCTGTGATGGAACCTGCCTGGAGATTCACCAGAACCTGCCTGGAGATTCACCAGATTCACTTCAGCCTGCTGAAGCTTGGGGTAGCCGCGGAGATCAGACAAAGCGCGTCCAAGGTGGTGCGACACGATCAGCGTAGGGTGAGTGCTGGGGACGAATGGGTGGGGGGTTTATAAAGTCTATGGGGTGGGGTAACTGATGTGGAAGCTATGCCAGAGTGAAGTGTAGAGGGGGTACTGATGAGGGCCATGGCATTAAAGAGTTGGGGGTACTGATTGGGGCTATGACAGGCAGAAAGAAGGTACTGATAGGGGTAGAAAGTGGAGGGGGGTGCTGCTGACCATGACAGACAAAAGTGGGGGTACTCATGAAGGTTGGGGGATACTAATGATACTGCTGAGGAGTCCCTCATCCATCCAACTCTGGGGGGGGGGGGGTGTGCTTGGAGAGATCGCCGCCTTCCAGTCCGTCTCCCTAGGGTGACGCTAGGGTGGATGGTGAAATATTTAGAACCAGCCGCCACTGGCAGAGGGTCCACCCAGAATTTGTAGTGTTAATATGTGATCCAGAATATAAAATCAAAATAAAATTGCGCTTGGAAAATATAAATACCAGTGAAGAAGAAAAAAATGTGAAAAAATATATAAAAAATAGAGTGACTCCTAGGTACAAATAACATGAAAAATAGAATGCAATACAGCTGCGGTTATAAGTGGGGCACACCAATAGAATATATAGAACAGTAAACCGCGCTAAAATAATGAGTAAAATCCAATTAACAGTCGGTGAGATAAAGTTCAATTGAAGTCCAGAACAAAACAATAAACTTCTCTATGTGATGAGGTGGGGAATATATAGAAGATAACTGTGTGGTGAAATGCTTACCAGAACGTAAGCCAAATCAGACGGATGGCTTAAACCCAGCCCAGGCCTTTAAGAGCGCTCCAAAATGGGCAGGATCCGTCGCACTCATACAGCAGAACGGGTCCACATAGGGTTTAATCAGAAAAAGATACAAAAACCATAGCGTGATACTGACATAATATATTAAATCAAAAAAGGAAAAAAAGGAAAAAAGTTGTGTTCACACAAATAATCATGAAAATCATAAGTGCACCCTGAGTGCGTAGCAAATCAGGGACGTAAAAAATAGTGACATGCAACATGCAATGAATGGTGTCCTTAAAAGTAAAATAAAAACACCAAGTATATCTGCTTATCAGAAAATAGTAATGGACGAGCAGACAAAAACAGAAAAAAACACCAGGTGCACAGACACAAGGGGCCGCTTACCAGATGGCAAACTGGTGAAGATATAATCAGCTGTAGGCTTACTGCCTCCGTGTAACCCAGAGTATAAACTTAATTGAACCCATAGGGGTTCCTGCTCACCAGAAGATTGATAGGAATTAGCCCAAAACGAAACCTTGGCGGAGCCACCGCGATCCCGTCCTGGCAGGCTCTTCACAAGCTCAGATACGCATATGTATTCAAAAAGGAGAAGCAGCCAATAGCATAATAACGTTGAGACTCCAATTTATTAAAAAGCAAACACTTACATTTAAAAACGAAAAAACAGCGCAGCCGGCCGGCACTCAGACAGCTCCCGTCCACAACAGGGCAACGTGGTGACGTCAGCACGTCCCTCCCAGACGCGTTTCGTCACAGGTTGACGTTCTCAATGGGGAACGGGCAGCGCGCTGAGCCACCACATTATATGCAGACACCAAGCCTCGCTCTGGGACCGAATAGGAAAAGCACAGAACGCCATCTTTGGGGTGGGCAAAAGTAATGGAAAGTTGCGGGAATAGTGGCGAATAAACGTCAGCTAATTCTCGTCACTTCTAAGAAAAACTGGCACATAGAGGTTGAGGCACTTAGCATTATAAAGGTTAAATTAGAAATCGATGTAATTGACACCCTCTATATATAGAGGGCGGGCCTCAGACCAAATATATATATCCAAAAGAACAGTGTCCCTGATAAATGGACAACATCTCAGTTGTAGCCCTGGACATTCGGCCATATGGGAACAGACAGTTTAGAATTAACTGGTTGAAAGTTAAGTAATACAAAGCCCTATTTTGTTCCTCAAAAATAATTACATATATATAACAAAAACACATAATAGGGCAAAATATGTATAATATGTATTGCTGGAACTAAGGAAATAGACCTATACCATATAAATAAATTAATTGAAATGGACCGTAAAATTACATGTTGTACCCCACGAACTGCGGGTCACATTACTAATCACATACTAGCAATGCGATTAACCTCCTCAGGTGTGGGGGACAATAAAACCGAAAATTTAAATTATATAATAATGAGTGCATAAGAAGGACACAAACTGATATATCCTCTAAGGAAACCTTATAAAATGACAGCTAAAATACTTATTACTAACAAGGAACCCTCCAGAATTTATACCCAGTAGTATTAAGATCACCCATATAGGGTGTCTCTATGCACAGAAACAAAAAAATCAAAACAGGACCCTGTCAGGGGCCCAGACCAAAGCGTATTACAACCAAAATGCCATAAAAAAAAAAAAAAAGAAGGTTGTAAAAATATAAAAGATGGGAATCCTGTCAAAAGTTGGATATGTCCATTCCCATAAAAAATTCTACCCAAAAACGTTAACAACAAGAATATAATGTTCAGGAATTGTCAATGAATGAATTAACATCCACATCAATGTTGAGACCGTAAGGCGTGTAGCTTTTAATCCTATGGATCCAAGCCATTTCGGATTTGGAGATCTCTCTTACCAAAGAGCTACCCCGCCAATGAGGTTTGTAACGGTCAATCCCCAAAAATAAGGTGTTAGAGGGGTCTCTGTTATGAACCAACCTGTAATGTTTTGAGAATGGTTTTAATGTTTAATGTTTAATGTTTGAATGGTTTTTAAAACCCGTCAGAATGTTGGTAATATGTTCATTGAGCCTCACCTGGAGGGGGCGTTTGGTCCGCCCAACATATTGCAAGCCACAAGGGCATTGCAATAGGTAAACCACTCCAAAGGTAGAACAGGTGATAAATAGGGTAATGTGATGGGTTCGACCAGTTTTAGTCGAGACAAATGTTTGAGTCCTCCTGGTCACACACGAATTGTAAGAGCAGACCCGACATTTATTGCACCTATAGAAACCAGTTAGTTGGTCAAAGAAAGTGGCCCTATTCTGAGGAGGATCTAATACCCCTGGGGCTAACCTGTTCTTAAAAGAGGGGGCCCCTTTGAAAACAATTTTAGGTTTAGGTGGTAAAACTTCCTTCAAGACCCGGTCATTGGTGACTATGTGCCAGTGTTTGGAAATTAGTTGCTTAACTTCCTTGTGTTGGAGTGAGTATGTGGTGATAAAAGGGACTCCTATATTGTTCATGGAGGTACCAATTCGGGGTCTATCCCTCAACAGAAGCTCCCTATCCATTTCCTGTACACTTTTTAATGCAGGGGTCAAATCATCATTGGTATACCCTTTTTCTAGGAACCTCTCAGTGAGGACATTACTTTGTGACAGAAAAATCCCAGGATCCGAGCAGTTCCTACGGACCCTCATATTTTGACTTTTGGGAATTCCCTTCAGCCAGGGTCCATAGTGTCAGCTCTCTAGTGGAATATAGGAATTTCTGTCACTCTCCTTAAAAAAGGTTGATGTAGATAGAATACCACCTTCTATAGATATGGTGAGATCCAAGAAATGGATTTGCGTCTGACTTATCTCAAAGTTCAAATGGATTCCACGATTGTATAAGGGAGGATTAAGGGTATTAAGGGAGGACATGAACTGCTGAAGTTCTAGGCCATCCCCATCCCATAGGAGGAGGATGTCATCTATATACCTCGCCCACAAGACTAGATGGGGATTCCGGTGGGCATAGATGACATCCTCCTCCCACTTGGCCATAAATAAATTGGCCAAGCTGGGGGCATATGTGATCCCCTTTAGCACCTGATAGTTTAAATACATGTACAAGCTATTGGGGTTTGAGCACAGGTATATTTTTCCTTCTAGGTTTTTATTGCTGTCTCCCATTAGGGAGTTTCACCCTCTCTCATATCTCCCAACTTTTTAGGATGGGAACGATGGACATCTATAAGCAAAAGTATCTTGGCATACTGTAGGGCACACCACCTGCCATGCCCCCTTAAGGAGAATAATAATAATAAAAAAAAAATATTAGTAAAACCCACAAGTACTTTTTTTTTTTACCACTACTGTTCCTTTATACTGGATTTTGAAATTTACGAACGCAGCAATCTAGAAATTGAATGAAAGTTTTAGCACTGGGAAACCCTTTTTGAAAGATACAAAGTGCATTTTATGTACAACTATATAAATCAGATCAAAATGAGGGATACATGAGGAGGAAAGAGAGACAGGGGGACTTTGTTCCTAATCAGGGACAGTCCCTCAAAATCAGGGACAGTTGCGAGCTATGCTCTCTGTTTGTCCCTGATTTTGTTTATCATTGAAAGTGTAAGTAAAATAAAATCCTAAATTTTTGGGTTGACCCCAGAAAAGTAATAGAGGGGATATCTTCCAATGGGGACACTAGTTCTGATTACCAGGAAGCCCTCAAGGGATTCCCTTTATTTGCATTTCCTCTCATTGCCTGTTTTGGCTTTGGGACAGGCAGTGATGGTAAATCTCCCCAATGTCACACAGATGTTAAAAAACTGACAGGGGTTAATTTTGTTTATTGAAAAATCTTATAAACAACAACTTATATACAATAAAACAATAATAAATAAATAAAACATTTACAAAATAATTGAATATGATTATACAAAAAAAAAAATAATAAACAGTGCAAACCAAATTGCGCACAACACAATCCCTACGGGAGAGCCAGACTAAGGAACATCACCGTCACCATGCATGTAGCCTTTTATCAAAAATATATTTGATCTTGAAAATCTAGGGGAGTGAATCAAGAATACAAAGAAAAGCCGCACACCCCGAGATCAACAGACAGCAGCTACAAAGTCCTGATATTCCTCCACGCCCTTATCCAGGCCTCCTGCTGCCACCTGCCTTTCTCAAGTCCCTGAATCTTCCCAACCTCACCCAGAATGTCCTGCACCACCACTTCGACAGGGAGGATTTTACTCCGTAAGGATACCTGACACCGTGTACTCCACGTGAAATAACGGACTACTAGACTAACTAAAAAAAGTGTTTCCAAACCATAATCCAGACGAGTCTGGAATGCCCCATATACCCACTCTGCATAACTCATATGGGGGAGGAAGGGTATACTCAGAGCCCTCCCCACCCTCTTGTACACCTCTATATTAAAAGGGCATTGAAGTAGAAAGTGATCCATGGACTCCACCACTCCTCCACACTCCACTCTCGGGCAGCCCCGATCACTCATGGAAAGAAACTTCAAGTTGCCCTTCACATATAGTTTACCATGAAAGGCAAGCCAAGCCTGATCCCTAAACTTCATTGGGATTCTCTCCAAATTAATCAATCGTAAACCCACCCCCAAAACCAGACTTGGGCAATCCCTCAAGGCCAGTGGCTCGCAAAAAGCAGAGCTCATGATCCGCTTCTCAAGAAGTTTCCTTGGAAGAGATCTGACTTCTCCTGCTGTTACTTGCCACTGCCGAAGCATTTTCAAACACGGGGCAACATAAGCCGGGAGCTGTTCATGCTTGACCCTCAGGCTTTTCACTGGCCCACCATTCTCCCAGTCACGCAGAAAGGGCCTAAACCAGGACTGGAAAATACCAACCCACCCAGGCGGTCTCTCTGCCAACATATTACCAAGATTATACTTCACAAACATCAGATTGAAAAAGACTACAGGGTTGACCATCCCTAGACCACCCTCCCGCCTAGGAAGGTAAGTCACATTCCTTTTGACAAGGTTTATTCTGTTCCCCCATAACAGCTGGAAGGAACAACTATAGATCCTGGTATAGAGAGAAACTGGCAAAATGCAAACAAAACTGACATACAGAAAAATCGGAATCAGGTAAGTCTTATATACCCCTCTTGCTCTATCCAAAGTTTAAAACATTTTTTGCCTATAGTTCTACTCTAATAATGGTAAACATAACTCCCCAGACCCTTCATTAACAGTACATAGTTTGGAAAAGCTGGTTAAGGTTATTCATTTTTTTTAGCACGTAAAATGGTAAGGAGCAATTTTGAAATATTCTACCAAATATCATAATTATAATATGCAGTAAGGGAAAAAAGTATTTGATCCCCTGCTGATTTTTTACATTTGCCCACTGACAAAGAAATGATCAGTCTATAATTTTAATGGCAGGTTTATTTTAACAGTGAGAAACAGAATAACAACAAAAATTATAACTTGATTTGCATTTTATTAAGTGAAATGATCCCCTATCAATCAGCAAGATTTCTGGCTCCCAGGTGTTTTCTATATGCTAACGAGCTGAGATTAGGAGCACTCTCTAAAAGGGAGTGCTCCTAATCTCAGCTTGTTGCCTGTATAAAAGACAACTGTCCACAGAAACAATAAATCAATAAGGTTCCAATCTCTCCACCATGGCCAAGACCAAAGAGCTGTCCAAGGATGTCAGGGACACGATTGTAGACCTTCACAAGGCTGGAATGGGCTACAAGACCATCGCCAAGCAGCTTAATGAGAGGGTGAAAACAGTTGGCGCAATTATTCGCAAACGGAAGAAACACAAATTAACTGTCAATCTCCCTTGGCTTGAGGCTCCATGCAAGATCTCACCTCGTGGAGTTTCAGTGATCATGAGAACGGTGAGGAATCAGCCCAGAACTACACGGGAGAATCTTGTCAATGATCTCAAGGCAGCTGGGACCATAGTTACCAAGAAAAAATTGGTAACACACTACGCCGTGAAGGACTGAAATCCTGCAGTGCCCGCAAGGTCCCCCTGAAGTTTTCTAATGAACATCTGAATGATTCAGAGGAGAACTTGGTGAAAGTGTTGTGGTCAGATGAGACCAAAATCGAGCGCTTTAGCATAAACTCAACTTGTCGTGTTTGGAGGAGGAGGAATGCTGCCTATGACCGCAAGAAGACCATCCCCGCCGTCAAACATGGAGGTGGAAACTTTATGCTTTGGGGGTGTTTTTCTGCTAAGGGGACAGGACAACTTCACTGTATCAAAGGGACGATGGATGGGGCCATGTACTGTCAAATGCCTCTGAAGACATCTGTTATGATGAAACATGTCAGGCAGGCTGACATCCGTACGCTGATTGCTGCAGCCGTTTGTTCCTATCATTGATGCATGCTGTTTTAAGCTTCAACTGTAAATTACTACAATAAAAGTTTTTTTATCTATCATTACGGGCTTCACTATGGGTCCTTCATTTTCTTTTCTTGGATATATGATGACTACATGCCTGAATGCCTAATTCTGAAGTGACCATTGGGAGATGTTTATATGTGAAGGAAATCCCACGGATGTTGTGGTCTGATGAGGGGTTCCAGTGGGCTGGATTTGCTGGATGCTATTGAGAATTTATCATGTATGCCTAATCCTTAACACCTTCTGGTAAGCAGACTACATTACCACGTGGTGACGAGTGACTCTTTCTACATCTGCACAATATATTTGGTGATTGGATTCCTCCCACTCTTCAATTTCATTTTGAACGTTTCAGCTCCGCAATAATTTTTATGCATGTGACTTTTTGTTTTGTTATCTACGAACTTTGCTGGCCGCTTGCTTTTTACAGTTCAGCGCAAATTTTTACTTGTTTTTTGCCATTACTGTCAAATCTTGGCTGAGTACCTTCTTTCCCTTAGCCAGGGCATTGAAAATGGGTCATGGATGGGTATTCAAGCATGACAATGACCCAAAACACACAGCCAAGGCAACAAAGGAATGGCTCAAGAAGAAGCACATTAAGGACCTGGTGTGGCCTAGCCAGTCTCCAAACCTAAATCCCATAGAAAATATTAGGAGGGAGCTGAAGGTTCTAGTTACCAAACGTCGGCCTCTAAACCTTAAAGGGGTTGTAAAGGCAGAAGTTTTTTTATCTTAGTGCATTCTATGCATTAAGATAAAAAACCTTTTGTGTGTAGCAGCCACCCCAGCACCCCTGATTACTTACCTGAGCCCCATCTCTCTCCAGCGATGTCCATTAATGTCTAAGCCATCTGGGACTCTCCTCCTGATTGGCTGAGACACAACAGCGGCGCCATTGTCCCCCGCGGCTGTCAATCAATGTCAGTCAGCCAATCAGGGGAGAGAGGGGGTGGGGCCAGGGTCTGAATCGACCCAGCTGCTGGCAGTGGGGGCACTCAATAGGAGGGAGGGGCCAGGCGCAGAAAAGAAGGACCCGAGAAGAGGAGGATCTGGGCTGCTCTGTGCAAAAGCAACTGCACAGAGGAGGTAAGTATAACATGTTTTTTATTTAAAAAAAAAACAAAAAAAAATAGACTTTACAATTACTTTAATGACTTGGAGAGGATCTGCAAAGAGGAGTGGGACAAAATCCCTCCTGAGATGTGTGCAAACCAGGTGGCCAACTACGCCACCAAGTACAAAGCCATGTTTTGCGAAGGGGTCAAATACTTATTTCTAAATGCAAATCAATTTATAACTTTCTTGAAATACGTTTTTCTGGATATTTTTGTTATTTTGTCTCACTGTTGTCTCACTGTTAAAATAAACCTACCATTTTAATTATAGACTGATCATTTCTTTGTCAGTGGGCAAACGTACAAAATCAGCAGAGGATCAAATACTTTTTTCACCTCACTGTAATATGCTTTTTGAATGGTAACAAATATATACAGTAGATGTTATCTCAATTTGCCTACAAAGGTATAAATACAATTAAATGCATGTGTGCATACTGACATTTTATCACTAGATGGCTCTCTTGTTCTCTTGTTTAAAGTAGTGGGAGAACAAATAACACCTAACCCCATTGAAATCACTAGTCAAAACTGTATGAGCAATTGTGATAATCTCACTTTTTAATAAAACTGTCACCGCAAAATAAATGTCTGAATTGCTCCTATTAAGAAATGGATATGCCGTTTTTCTTCGATAAATGAAGGTGCATGCAAATTAGGACCTCTCTGTCAAAGTTTGATAAGGTAATTTCATTTTATACCATTAACTTAACCTTAGCAGACTACAGAAGTAAATTGTAATGTCTTATGCTAGCTTAACACATCACACCCCACAACCCTGTATTGCACACAGGAAAAAGAAAAAGTAACAAGTTCATTTAAAATCTGTCCTCCCCCCAACTGCTTAGACTTACCCTCCTTTTTTCCCTCCACCATTTTGTTTGCTTAACCACTTCAATACAGGTTAAGTTTCACCCCCTTCCTGCCCAGGCCAATTTTCAGTTTTTAGCGCTGTAACATTTTGAATGACAATTGCGCGGTAATGCAACACTGTACACAAATGAGATTTTTATCATTTCCCCACAAATAGAGCTTTCTTTTGGTGGTATTTGATCACCTCTGCATTTTTTGTGTGTGCTATAAACAAAAGAAAAGCGACAAGTTTGAAAAAAACACAATATTCTTAACTTTTTGCTATAATAAATATCCCAATTTAAAAAAAAAATGTTTTTCCTCAGTTGATATGTATTCTTCTATATATTTTTGGTCAAATAAAAAAAATCGCAATAAGCGTATATTGATTGGTTTGCACAAAGGTTATAGTGCCTACAAACTAGGGGATAGATTTATTGCATTTTCATTATTATTTTTTTTTTACTAGTAATGGCGGCGATCTGCGACTTTTATCGTGACTGTGACATTGCGGCGGACATATCGGACACTTTTGACACTGTTTTGGGACCACTGACAGTAATACAGCGATCAGTGCTATAAATATGCACCGATTACTGTACAAATGTCACTGGCAGGGAAGGGGTTAACACTAGGGGGCGATCAAGGGGTTAAATGTGTTACCTAGAGAGTGATTCTAACTGTGGGGGGGGGGAAACTGACTAGGGGAGGAGACCGATCGGTGTTCCTATATACTCCCCTGACAGGGCGTGGATCTGTGTGTTTAGACACACAGATTCACGGTCTTGCTCTGTAACGAGCGATCGCGAGTGCCCGGCGGACATCGCGGCTGCTGGGCCCGTGCATCAGCTCCTTGGTGGGGCACCCCCAATACCGCCGAGAAGCCGAGGACGTCATATGACGCCCGCCCAGGATGGGAGATCCCATCTGCGGACGTCATATGACAATGGGTAGGTAGGGAAGTGATTAAAGAGGTATTGTTAAATAAAACCTGAGCCTACTCTGTTCTGGGTCAATAGCGTGCAAAGCACTGTAGCAATTGCAGTGGCAAGGCAGTGTAGGACTGGCCAGAAGAGGGATTACTTTGATGCAGTTGGTCAGCTTAAACATATATTGCAATATATGTGAACTATATATCCCTGTTTTTCATTGCATAGTTTGCTGGAAAGGGTGTAGGAGTGAGCAGAGGGTCCATCCAGAATAGTGTCAATAGTGTGTAAAGCACAGAGTGTTGGACACAGGACTGCGTAATGCTCAGAGTGCAAAGATGATTCCAGGCGAGCAGGGGGTTTGGCCAAATTGTGCTTAACAGCGGTAATGGCTTGAGTAGAAGATTAAACTGTGCCTAGTCGCTGCAAACACTTCACACATATGCCACAGTCCTTGTACTTATAAAACAGTCCTAAATTACTGTGCCACAAATGAGTCTCACAGACACACATAAACCTCAGAACCAAGCATATTAAAAAAAAAATACCGTATTTATCGGCGTATAACACGCGCCGGCGTATAACACGCACCCCAAGTTTAGGAGGGAATTTTAAGGAAAAAAACTTTTAGGAGGGAAGTTTAAGGAAAAAAAAAACTTACATTAAAATGCCCATCAATGCAGCCTCATCAGTGTCCATCTGCAGCCTCGCCCAGTGTCCATTGCAGCCTTGTCAGTGCAGCTTTGCCCCAGTGCAGAATTGTCAGTGCAGCTTTGCCCCAGTGCAGCCTTGTCAGTGCAGCCATGTCAGTGCAGCTTTGCCCCAGTGGTCAGTGCAGCCTTGCCCCAGTGGTCAGTGCAGCCTTGCCCCGGTGGTCATTGCAGCCTTGCACAGATCGCTTGAAAGATCGCCGCCGACATACGCATAGCATGTAGTTTTAAATATGGCGCCGCGGAGTTCGGAGGGACTCGGCGGAGCTGAACGAGTGCCGCCAAGATACACATAGTCGAGTGCACTCGGCTCTTTCCGGCGCCGCTCACAGTCCACAGTCAACTCCGCGGCGCCATATTTAAAACTACATGCTATGTGAATGTCGGCTGCAATCGCGGCGATCGCTCCGATAGATCACAGATAGCGGGGATCGGCGTATAACACGCACCCACGATTTTCCCCTGATTTTAAGGGGAAAAAAGTGCGTGTTATTAATTGCTCCATAATATTTTTTTCTGCACACAAAAAGCTGTGAATTTATTTGGGCCTACCTTAAAGAAGAACTTCATTCTGTTGGTACAATGAACACTAGGTCAGGACTATGCAATGTACAACAGAGCGTAGAGGGTGCAGGGGTTAGGAACATGCAATCTAAAATATGAGGTGTATCAGTCAGGATAAGAGGGATGGGGAAGAGAGAGAGAGAGGGAGAAAAAAATATGGAGGGAGTGAGAGAGATGGAGTGAGAGACACAGGAAGTGAACGGCAGGAAGGGAGAGCAAAATGGAGGCAGAGTCCACCAATACATCAAAACTCCACCCTATATATAACATCTTGCAAGGAAAGGCATCCAGAGGAGCAGGAGCTGTCATTCTAAACTGACATCACTAGCTGTTGCAGAACATCTTGGGGACAATGAGCTGTCACTGGCTGTTGTAGGATCTGAGGCTGGGCATTAGTCACTGTGGCATCTGTACTCGTGGGGCCAATCAGCCCCATCCAGCGACTTATACTTAAAGCGTTTGTAAAGGTGTTTTTTTTTTTTTTTAAAAATAACAAACATGTTATACTTACCTTCACTGTGCAGCTCGTTCTGCACAGAGTGGCCCCGAACCTCGTCTTCTGGGGTCCCTCGGCGGCTGTTTCAGCTCCTCCCCGCAAGCATTCACCACCTTAATGCGAGCTCCCTCGCACGGTGGTGAGTGCTTGCGGGCGCGCTCCCGTGATACAGCCGGCGGCTATAGCCGCTCGCTGTATCACTCGGCCCCGCCTCCCGGCGCGCCGCGTCATCGGATGTGATTGACAGCAGCGCGAGCCAATGGCTGCGCTGCTTTCAATCCATCCACTGCAGCCAATCAGCGGCCAGGGTGAGCGGAGGAACAGATGTCGGGAACGCGAAGCTGACTTTCGAGGCGTCAGGTAAGTAAAACGGGGGGCCTGGGGGCGGCGGTTCTGTCAGAAGTTTTTTCACCTTAATGCATAGAATGCATTAAGGTGAAAAAATTTTTACCTTTACAACCCCTTTAATCACATACGTGTTTGTCTTTAGTTTACATATCATCGCAAAGACACATCCATACACATGGTTTAGGTGTGGGAGCTGACTTGTACTTGTACTGTTGCCTTGTATGATCAGGACATGTGAGGCTCCCCCAGTACCTACCCCTGCCAGCCTGTTACACACACTTTTCCCAGGTTTTCCTACACACTAAGAAGGTTCTACATAAATTGTTTTTTTTGTTTTTTTTTGCCAAATAAACAATAAAAGACCAAACATTTAGTTTTTCTTTGTTTCTGTCAAAACATTTTGCAAATAATTATTCTTAATTCATAAATTTAATCCAAAATGAATACTGCTACATTTCTTTGGTGAAAATAACTTAAATCAGTGTATATTATTTAGTCTGTAGGAATGTTATAGAGCCCACAAACTATTGTGTATATACTGTATATCTGAAAACTGATCAATCCTTATGTACTGACGGCCTGTCTAATTTTTTGAGGCTGGAAAACCCCAGGACAGTACAAATATCCTTAAATTATCCCTTTTTGGAACGTGAACAGTCCAAGGTATTTAGTAAGATGCATGGCAGGTTTTTTGAAGTTGTAATTTTTTTGTCACAATTTTTTGAAAAATTAAGAAATTAAAAAAAAAAAAAAAAAAAAAGATACACAATTTTTAAACATTTTTTGTATACTGTCACCAGTGCAGTACAGCATCATCATATAACTGGTGTGGCAGTGATCAAGGACACTGACTGGTGACAGTATGTAAACAAAAAAAAGTCAACATTTTTTAATCAATTTTTTTACATTTTTTTTCTTTTTTAATACATTTAGTTTCTTTTCTTTTTTTTTCTTTTTCTTTTTTACATACAGAGCAATACAGTGTTACCATAGTAATGCTGTACTGCTCTAGGGAGATGGTCAGGATTTATTTTTTGTACACACTATTATTTGTTATAACTGAATTTTTACCGTTATAAGCAACCATTCTTTTGAATGAAAACTATTATAAGCAACCATTTTTTGAATGAAAACTATTAATTCATTGTTTACTATTGTGATTAGCTGTGATTGGCCACAACTAATCACATGGTACAGATGGGCTGTGATTGGCCCTGCTTGTACCATGTGATCATTATGACCAATTACAGAGCTCATGACAATAGTACAATCAAATAGCATAATCAAAGCTTTTCATTGTGTACAATTGTCATGTGATCTGCTGTTATCTGCCACAGGGATCACATGGTAAGGGATCACATGATACTGGCAGCGGGCCGGAACAATGATCTGTCATCAGCTGTGTCCTGTGGACCCAGCAGGTGACAGATCATGCTGGAGTGGGGAGGTCAAGTTATCAGGGTCCTCCCACCCAGACCTTGGTCTGGGATGGATGTGGGACGAACTGCTGTTCTGGGTAGGCCTGAAGCCAAAGGCCTAGCCATGTGCTCGAGGCTCTACCAGAGAGAGCCTGTTTGTTGCTTGGAAGCATGAAGAAAAGGATGGAGACCTGTGATGACGTACCAGAAGTTACTCTGCCATAGACCAGAGAACTGTGAAAAGCCTGGGAAACCATCAAGACGGCCTCATCCAGAGAATTCCTGCTCTGTCTTGTGAGTAATTTTTCAGTTGCTATAGGAGACAGCTGTTGCTACAAAAGTACATATTGCTAGTTCATAGCTCCTAACTGTCCCTGATTTCGAGGGACTGTCCCTGATTTGGAGTAATGTCCCTCTGTCCCTCATTCCTCCTCATTTGTCACTCATTTTGGTCTGATCTATAAAGATGTTTTTATAATGCACTTTTTATCTATCAAAAAGTGTTTTCCAGCACTAAACCTTTCATCTGATTTCTAAATTGCTGCATTTGTAAATTCCAAAAGCCAATATAAAGGAATAGTAGTGGTAAAAAAAGCACTTGTGGGTTTAACCAATCTTGTTTTTTTTTTGTACAATTCTCCTTTAAGGAGGTGTGGCAGGGGTGTGTCCTATGCCTGCATGCTTTTGCTGATAGGTGTCCCTCATTCCCATCTCAAAAAGTTGGGAGGTATGCTAGTTACAGCTTAAAGGCTCTTTTCTGTACATGCTGTCTACCTTTGTACCTTTTGTTTTGAGAAGTCTGCTGCTTTATTTGACTTAGGGTGTCATGTCCCCTACCCCTCTCTCCCTGAATTGTTTGCTGTTCTGAACAAAAAACTCATTTTTGTTCAGCATAAAAGTGACTGGCGCCCATTCTTCTACACTGTCCACAACCCACCATGCCTAGTAACCTGCACCCTGAGGAGCGCTGCACTCCGCCTCTCCCTGTAGCAGAGCAGATGTTTCTTTTGTGAGGAAGAGTTGCCGTGTGGTGTGGTGTCCTGTCCTGTCCTGAGACTCCTGTCTGCCACACCAAGACTGCTTTCAATTATTTCCCCTGAAGAAGCAGTGAATGCACCGCAAAACTAGTAGAGGCAAAACCTTGAGATCTACTTCATCAACAGATACTCAGGGTTCCCCTAAGAGTGTTCATCCATTGATGTACAGCGTTTGTCTCCTGTGAGCGTGCCATGGAAGGTGCGCTTCACTCATGTCAGCCGGTCACCTGTGAGGGAAGTCCGTGAGATTTCAGCAGTGTTCCTGTGGTTTCTACTAAGCCTGATTTGACCCCCCTGAATAAGGGCGGTCGTAGGCTTTCTGGTAAGCCTCCATTGTTTATTGTAAGGTGACGGGCAGCACGAGTGGTGGAAAACATAAACCCAGGGTTTTGTACTGGGAATTTCTTCGTCTGGATACTTTCACTTATGAACTTTTTATTGTCACATTTTGTGTTTAAATGCACATATTTTTTAATTGAGTAATCACATATGGACTATTTTTTACTGGATGGTTTATGTATTTGATTATGTTCACATATGATACATTATAGATTCATTGTATACATTGTAATCATACACATAATACACTTTTTTATTATTGGTTTATTATCCGGCGCTGCACTTCTATTTTTATTTTTAAAAAATGACTTTTGCAATTACATTACCAAGTCAATAATTACTGGGGGGTGAGGCTTCAAATGTTCCAAAACATTTTTTTTTTAGCTTGAACTGGTAAGAAACAGTTAAACTCTAATACAGGAAGTGTGTTACTGGCCACATCACCAGGTGAAAACAGAGGGGAACAAGGAGACAAAAGAAAACTAATGCAGCTACCACATCTAATGATTAGTAAGCTGCAATTTATTACATTTTTTGTTTTGGGTTTAGTACTGCTTTCAATCTTAGATATGCTTTATTTGCACATGCTTTTCTGAAATAAACAGAATAGGTTCAAGGTGTTCATATTGATGTATGTTGTCAAACTTTAATCGATTCCAGACCGGCTCACGCAGATATACTGTGGCACAATTGCTCTCCTGGGCGACACCCCGTATGGGTAGGTCCTTCCCTTTTAGAGCTGCCAGAGGGCACATGCACGCCCACTGCACGGCGGGGGACCCGATGCGCATGGCCACTGGCCACGTGCAATTATGTGCACGAGCTCCAGCTCGGGGATTTCTGTGTGTAAACACACAAATCCCTGTTCTGTCAGGGGAGAGGAGACATACCGTTTATTCCTACTAAGTAGGAAGAATGATATGTCCCCTCCCCCAGTAAGTCCTATCCCCAAACAGTTAGACCACACTGAGGGAACACACATTTAACCCCTTGATCGCCCCCTAGTGTTAACCCCTTCCCTACCAGTGACATTTACACAGTAATCACTGCATATTTATAGCACTGATCGCTGTATAAATGTCACTGGTCCCAAAAATGTGTCAAAAGTGTCCGATCTGTCCGACGCAATGTCACAGTACTGCTAAAAATCGCAGATCACCGCCATTACTAGTAAAAAATGTTAAAAAATGCCATAAATCTTTCCAATAGTTTGTAGACGATATAACTTTTGCTCAAACCAATCAATATACGTTTATTGCGATTTTTTTTTACCAAAAATATGTAGAAGAATATATATTGGCCTAAACTGATAAAGAAATTTGTTGTTTTTTTAAAATTTTGGGGATATTTATTATAGCAAAAAGTCAAAAATATTGTTTTTTTTTTTTCAAAATTATCGTTCTTTTTTTGTTTATAGCCCAAAAAATAAAACCGCAGAGGTGATCAAATACCACCAAAAGAAAGCTCTATTTGTGGGGAAAAAAATGATGCAAATTTCGTTTGGGTACAGCATTGCATGTTCGCGCAATTGTCAGTTAAAACGACACGGTGCCAAGTTGTAAAAAGTGCTCTTTTCAAGACAGGAGTAAAATCTTCCGGGGCTGACATGGTTAAGCAAGATTAATAAATGTTCCTGTTAGCTAACAATTACACCTTTAGACATAACAGATTAACAGGAACTTGCATATTTCACAATACTTTGCATGTAGAGTATATAATTAACTCATAATAGATGTCTTTAACAGTAAAGCAGTAACCTTGGTGCAGAGGAGTGCTGAAAACATTTCGTTTGTGGGACATACATGACTAGCTGGGTCTTTCATAGCAAGGACAATTTTCAATGGGCTAAAGTGCACGCAAAGTATGTGTGCTGGGGCTGGGAGTACCGCAGTGATTGCTAAGTATAAATCAACGAGATCAGACTGACTCAAATCTTTTTCTCCTATGTGTAACTACAGTCATACACAGGATGTACAGTACATTGGGAAGCAGGCTTATTTCAGATGGAAATGTAGATATGAATGTGATAATGGTAGCTACAGTAGGTAAAACGGAAAATTCCTATCATAATACTTACCGTAATTTTCCTTTCCTGATGGACTCCATGGCAGCAACGTGTGGGTTAAGTCCCGCCTCTACTACCCTATAGGACACTACTCCCATAAATCTTTGCTCCCTGCCCCCGGCCGTGTTCGGTAACTAGCCTACTTCAGCCATTTGGGGAGGGAACTCCTGCTGCCATGGAGTCCATCAGGAAAGGAAAATTACGGTAAGTATTATAATAGGAATTTTCTGTTTTCCTGACAGACTCCATGGCAGCAACGTGTGGGAAATAACTCGCCATACACACCCGGGTGGGCTAAATGCTTAACAAAAGATTTATTTAACACTGTCGGCCGACAGCACTTTTAAACCAAATTTAACAGAAGATAAGGTTGCTGGCTCAACACAATAATGGGTCATGAAGGTATGAATCGAAGACCACGAAGCTGCTCTACAGATCACATCAGGAGCAACGTGACGTGAGGCCGCCCAGGACGTCGACAGACTTCTTGTAGAGTGAGCTGTAACCGCCTCAGGAGGAGCCAAGCCTTTCTCTCTGTAAGCCCATTGAATGGCTTGAACCACCCAAGCCGCGATGGATCTGACAGAAGCTCTAGAGCCCCTGTTTTTCCCATGGAATAGAACAAAAAGGAATTCAGATTGACGGAAAGATGCCGTAACTTCCAGGTATTGATTGAGAGTAGCTCCTACATCGAGAGGGTGTGGATCTGGACCTCCAGTGGATTTGAAGGTAGGGAGTGTGATATCCTGGTTCTCGTGAAAGACCGAGGTAACTTTGGGATTTGTCCCAAGCATTGGTATTAGGACCACTCTGTCCGGAAAAAAGGTGATGAATGGTTCCTTGGACCCCAGGGATTGAATTTCCGAGACCCTCTTCGCCGAAGTTATAGCTATCAGGAACGAAGTCTTGAGGGTTAATTCCCTGACTGAGAGAGATCTGTCAAGTTGAGCAAAGAAATCCAGGACTAACGGAAGATCCCATTTAGGGAATCTAGGTTTCCTCTGTGGCCTAAGTCTGACTGCTCCTTTGAAAAATTGCTGGACCAGAGGGTGCTTGGCCCATGCGACTCCGGAGAAAGCTGATATTGCGGAAACCTGGACACGCAGAGAACTGACGGATAGTGAGATGTCCAGACCCGTCTGCAGAAAACTTAGAACGTCCTGAATCGCCAGATTATCACAGGAGCTGGACCTGGAAGACAAATGGCTGCTAAATTTCGCCCAGATCCTCTCATACACTCGGTTAGTACTATTCCTTCTTGAACTAAGGAGAGTGGGAATTACTTCATCCGGGCAGCCTAGCGCCTCCAACCTTCCCCTTTCAAAAGCCAAGCCCTTAGGCGTAGGTGATCCGGGCAAGGGTGTAGCCTCGACCCCTGAGACAGGAGGTCTGGTCTGGATGGAAGAGGGATCGGATCTCGGACACTGAGGAGTGTCAGGAGAGGGAACCAGGGCCTGTTGGGCCAATAAGGAATTATTGCTAACACCTCTGCTGTCTCTGCCCTGAGCCTCTTCAGGAACTGGAGGATGATCGGAGTTGGCGGAAAGGCATAGGCTCTGTTGAACCACCATTTCTCCGTCAGGGCATCCACCCCATACGCTTGAGGGTCCCTGTACCTTGAATAGTATCTTGCCATCTTTTTGTTGCAGGGGGAGGCGAACAGGTCGACTTCCGGAAGGAACCCCAACGAAAGAATCCACTTGAATACTTCTTCGTGGAGAGACCACTCGTTGTTGTCTAGGAGCCTCCGAGAAAGAAAGTCTGCCTGAACATTCTGAACCCCCGGAACATATGTCGCTGTCAGATCCTTCAGGTTTTTCTGGGCCCAGGACATAATTGGCTCTACCTCTTGTAGTAAGGAGAGACTTCGAGTCCCTCCTTGCCTTCTTATGTATGCCACTGCTGTGGTATTGTCCAGTCTGAGTAGGACCGAGGAGCCTTGAATGAGATGCCGAAATGCCAGAAGTGCCTGGAAGGCTGCTCTCAGCTCCAGGATGTTTGACACTATCCTTCTGGAGGGGAATTCCCAAGTGCCCTGAGCCACTTCCGCCAGACAGTGGGCACCCCAGCCCCTGTTGCTGGCGTCTGTTGTTATAGTCACCCAAGCAATGGGAAGGATAGAATGGCAGTTGGAGAGGTTCTCCCGTTGGAGCCACCATAGGAGAGAGTGCCTCATGGATGCAGTAATCCGAATCAGCTGGGTCTTGCTGCCCTTCCACTGGTGAAGGAAGCCCTTCTGAAAAGGCCTCATTCTCCATTGGGCCCACCTCACCATCGGAATCGCCGCCACCATAGTGCCAATGATCCTCAGGCATTGGAGAGCGTGAAGATGAGGAGTAGAAAGAGCTGGGTGGATCCTGTCTCTGAATGTCGAGATCTTCTCTTCCGGTAACGAAATGGTGCCTCTGACCGTGTCGAAGAGGGCACCCAAAAACACCAGAGACTGCGATGGGTCTAACTGGCTCTTCTCCTGGTTCAGAATCCATCCGAATTCCTGTAGTGTGGAAATCACTTGCCCTCTGTGTGCTATGA
This sequence comes from Aquarana catesbeiana, assembly GCF_042186555.1. Classification (NCBI taxonomy): domain Eukaryota; kingdom Metazoa; phylum Chordata; class Amphibia; order Anura; family Ranidae; genus Aquarana; species Aquarana catesbeiana. Next base: position 85,514,369 of record NC_133334.1, on the reverse strand, counting down.
GTTGCACCCTGTCTTGTGCCAAGAGAAGCAGGTCGTCCAGGTAGTGATGTAGACGAATCCCCCTGGTTCTCAGGAGAGCTACTATTGCCAACAGCACCTTTGAGAAAACCCGAGGAGAAGTTGACAACCCGAAGGGAAGGCATGTAAATTGTAAGTGAAGGTTACCCACGGAGAAGCGGAGAAATTGTTGAAAGTTTTCCGCGATGGGAACGTGAAAGTAGGCGTCCTTGAGGTCTATGGACACCATCCAGTCCCCTGGTTGAACTGACTGTTGAATTGTGGAGAGTGTTTCCATCTTGAACCTCTCCTTTTTGATGAAGCGATTTAGATGGGTTAGGTCTATGACCGGCCTCCAGGCCCCACTCTTCTTCTGAACCAGAAAGAGGGGAGAATACATTCCCATGCCTTGCTGGCTGACTGGGACTGGGACGACAGCTCTTTGGGCCAACAAAGATTCTATGTAGGCTAAAAGTATTGTCCTTTTTTCTTCTGATGCCGGAAGCGTAGTGGGTACCCACCTGAGTCTGGGAGGGTCGGTAAAGGTCCAGGCATGACCAGAGGAGACTGTCTTGATTGTCCAGAAGTCGTGAATCGAGGCCGCCCAGACATGCCGAAAGTGGAAGAGACGGGCCCCCACACGGTCTGCCTGAGCGGGCCCACTTTCAAAAAGATTTGGAAGGTTGCCTCTCCCCTTTCGACTCACTACCTGCAGCCTTCTTAAAGGACGATTGCCTTGATTTCCAGGATCTGGAGAATTCCCGGCCTGGCTTGTAAGTACGAGCCTCTCTGGATCTTGATATTGCCTCTTCGGGAAGGATCTTCTTTGGCCTTGCAGGCGTCTATCCTGAGGTAGGAACCCCGACTTCCCGCCAGTAGCCCGTGTAATGGCCTCATCCAGCTTGTTGCCGAAAAGAGAAGAGCCCCCGTAGGGAATTCGGCACCATACCTGCTTAGAGGCTGGGTCAGCCAGCCAAGGGCGGAGCCAAAGAGCCCGCTTGGCGGTGACCGACGAGAGCATTACTCGGGCCGCCAGGCGAATGATGTCAATCGAGGCTTCACCCAGAAAAGCCGATGCTAGCCTTAATTCTTGAATAGGCGAGTTCTTCGCTGTGTCATCTGAAATATTCCTTAGCGTATCTTGAACACTATCCGTCCACACCTCCATAGCTTTGGACAGGGCTGCCAGGGCTAAGGCTGGTTTGCAAGCCATGCCTGCTGTAAGGTACACTCTCCTCAAATCAGCATCAATCCGTCTGTCCAGAACGTCTTTAAAGGACACTGTGTCCTCCAAGGGGAGTGTCACGTGTTTCACTAGCCTCATCACCGCTGCGTCCACCAAAGGAGCTGATTCCAGATGCTTCACTTCTTCCTCCCGAAAGGGATAAAGCTTTGAAATTTTGGTAAGCATGGAGTTTTTCTTCTCCACCTTGCTCCATTCATCTGTGATGATCTCGCCCAACTCAGAAAAGAAAGGAAAGTTAACTCGCTCCTTCTTTAGCTGTTTAAAGAATTTTCTCTGTTTGGGAGGGACAGCCGTCGCATCCTCCCAATTTAGAGTTTCTCTAATCGCCTTGACCAAGGGAGGTAGCAGAGTGAAGTCAAAACCCACACAGGTATTATCTTCATCCGAGTCACTGTCAGAGTTGACCACTGAAGGGTGGCTAGGAACAGAGGACTCCCAGGTGTCCTGCAACTGAGTTTCCCTCACTGGGGAACCTGGTGGCTCTGCCTGAGGGGTAACAGGCCGGACTGCCTCAATACCCTTAAGTGACTCCTTCACAACCCTCTCAACTAGGGCTTTAAGTTGCTGGTCCGAATCACCTCTTTCCCTGGAAGCTTTGGCGAAGCAGGAATCGCACAGCGATTTACCGACAGGTACTTGTGATCTGCATCCCCAGCAGACACTTGAAGAGTGGCTGGAGTGGGCCACTGAGGAGTGCGAGCGCTCCTCACTACGGTGTCCTGATTTTGAGGAGGAGCCGTAATGTTTAGATTTGGAAGAGGATTGCCGGTGATGCGACTTTGACGAATCACTTCCTTTGTGCGAGCTGCGACGCTGTTCTGACCTGGAAGGGCTAAAGCAGAAGACAGAGGACCACAGAAACAAAACAGAGCAGTTTAGAAAGAACGATCATCTGCGGAAATACACCCCCCCCCCCACCCGCCTAAGGACCCTCGGCAATGGGACCTGCCCTTGTACCTTGTGAGAGGAGGCTGGCCAGAGGCAGGCGGTGGAGAGCTCATGTCTTGAGAAATATCCATCTGACTGCAAAGTTAACGTAAGGCATATAAATTAACTCTGCTATGAGCCAGGGAGCAACAGCCCTCCTGCATGTAAAGCTACTTACCAGTAGCTGATTCACTGGAGCGTGGGGAAGAGCCAAAAACAGCTTGCAGGCATTCCCAGGGACTGCAGGCTATTTCCCCAGTTTAAAAAGGGCGCCCCAGTGACGTCACCGCCCGTGACGAGCGAACGCCAGTGCGCATGCGCGATTAGCGGCGATTTGCCGCTATCGCGCATGCGCGAAAACCAAGCCTCGGTTTCGTGCCGTCCGCGCATGCGCAGTACGGCCGGACACAAAGTGAAAGTAAAAACGGCGGCTGGAACGCAGGAAGAACCAGCCGCCATGCCTGCAACCACCTGAACGTTAAGACGAGGGGAAAAGACACACAAGGGAAAGGAACAACAAGGAATTCCAACAGAAACTGCTGCCATGATAGCAAGGAAACATCTCACCAATCCCACCACGATCGTCAGGCCGAAGGTAAACACCGGACTTTCCAGGGGCAACAAGGGGTCACCTGCTAATAGCTGGCTATCCAACCCATGCGCGGCCTCGCCTGCCAGTGGCCAGGGAAAACGGCTTCTTCCTGCGCCTCTTCCAACGCCCCACTCCATACCCTGCTAATAGCTAGGGCTTAGCGGAGTAATGCGACTTTTCCCGATCAAAGTCGCAGCTCGGCCAACCTTGATCGTGGGGATAAACATCTTCAGGTAGGAAGACCAACACTAGGTCTTGCGAGGAGGACAAAAAAAGAACACGGCCGGGGGCAGGGAGCAAAGATTTATGGGAGTAGTGTCCTATAGGGTAGTAGAGGCGGGACTTAACCCACACGTTGCTGCCATGGAGTCTGTCAGGAAAGAAAAGAATCACCCCCTTTGAAATAATCACATCTTACCAACATGCCAGAATAAAAAATAAATAAAATCAAAAACAGAATCAATGAGTTAGAAAAAGGATCACCCCCTTGTCAGAATTTTGTTGAACCACCATTTGCTTGAATTACAGCCTTTAGTCTGTTGGGATATGTGTCTCTAGTAACTTTGCACATCTAGACTTTGCAATATTTGCCCACTCTTCTTTGCAGAACTGCTCAAGTTCAGTTAAATTTGATGGTGACCGTTTGTGGACTGTAGTCTTCAAGTCATGGGATAGCACAAAGGAGCCATATTTAACAATAACAAATTGATCACACAACACACCAGATGAATTAACTTCTCAAAACTTTATTGGGTTTTTTTATTGGCCATGGTGTTGTTCAGAGGGAAACCCTAAATAATTAATAATAACCTTATCAAAGGAAAATATATCACCACCCTGGCTAAGACCCAAAATCAACTAATACAGTCATGTTGTCCATTTAGGTATACTGGACGACGACACTCCTACTGAACGAAACACCATGACAGTTAGTGAAACGATGGGTGGGCGGGTGGGAGCTGCAGTCCCGTCCAGGGAGCTGGGGCAGATTCTGCGGGCAAGCAGCGAGCTTAAATAGGCTCCAAAAAGCACAGGCCGGTTGCCTGCCATTTTACATCAATGGTAGTTTGTTGCTAGGGGAGAATCCCGGGTGCAGTAACCAACGGTAAACTTGCAATAGACAACTATGAGAAACAGGTGAAGCATGGCCCATTGTACTATCCCATTGTTCCTGGTTCCCTACTGAGCACTGGGGACCCTTGCATTCCACAGATTTTTAATGGGATTTAGGTCTGGGCTCTGACTAGGCCATGCAAGGACATTCACTTTTTTCTCCTTCAACCACTGTGTGATAATTTTTGCTGTGTGCTTTGGGCCATTGCCATATTGGAAGGTAAACCTTCTTCCCACAACTTTCTGTCAGAGTGCAGCATATTTTCCTCAAGAATTTGATGGTATTTTGCCCCATCCATTTTTCCTTTTAGCCTGACAAGTGCTCCAGTCCCTGCTGCAGAGAAACACCCCCTTTACAGGATATTACTGTCTCCATGTTTTACTTTAAGAATGGTGTTATTTGGATAGTGAGCTGTATTGGATTTCCGCCAGACATTGTTTGGTGTTGATGATAAATAATTCAATTTGAATCTCATCTGACATAACACCTTTTTCCATGTGACTTCAGAATCTTCAAGGTGCGTTTTGGCAAAGCTCAGTTGTGTTTGCATGTGGCCTTTCTTGAGGAGTGGCTTTTTTTTTTTTTTTTTTTTTGCAACCCTCCCATACAAGCCAGAGAATTTGTGATATTGTTGTCACATGCACACAATGACCACTCTTTGTCATAAATTCCTGCAACTGCTTCAGAGTTGCTGTAGGCCTCTTGGTAGTCTCTCTGACCAGTTTCCTCCTGGCTCTTTCATCCAGTTTAGTTTATGCTTCTAGGCATTGATAAAGCCTTTGACAGTTTTTTATATCCATCTCCTGACTTGTGCCTGTCCACAATTTTATCCCAGGTATCTTTTAACAGTACCATGCCATCCATAATTGATTGTTTCAGTTGCACTACCAGGGACTGAAATGCTCCAGGAAAGCTCTTTTCATGCTGAGCTAATCAAAATTACCACAGCTGATCACAGTTAAAAGCCAAATGGCTTTGTATGCCATTGAGAAGGTGATTAGCTACACCTGATTGAGTTTACAAGTCATTTTTAGGAGGGGGTGATCCTTTTTCGAACTAAGTGATTATGTTTTTGAATTTTTTTTTCTGACATGTTGATGTTCTATCTTTCACTTGGATGTTATAAGTTGCACTGAGAAAATACAGCTGGATAAAACAAATACTGTGTCTGTCTTCATTTCAGGCTGCAAGGCAACAAAATGGGGGTGATTCTTTTCTATGACCACTGTATGTAACACCCAGCAGTTGTCCCACTTTGATAGAGATCCTAATGGGGGATAATCTCTATTCAGAGCAGAAGCCCAATACATCATATTTCTACTAGCCCAAATTTCCCCTGCCTTGGTGGTACTTATCCACACTGCTGAGCATGTTCAGAGGCCTTGAGACATAACTCTCAACTGTCCCTGATTTTGAGGGACTGTCCCTGATTTGGTCCCTCTTTCCTCCTTATTTGTTCCTCATTTTGGTCTGATCTATATAGTGGTATATAAAATGCACTTTTTATCTTTCAAAAAAGTGTTTCTAAATCTTTCATCCAATTTCTAAATTGCTGCATTTGTAGATTTGAAAAGCCAATATAATGGAATAGTAGTGGTAAAAAAAAGGCATTTGTGGGTTGGAGGCAGGAAAGTACTTGGCAAGTACAGAATCACAGTATATATAAAATAATAGGCAAAGTGGTTGGAGGGAAGTTCAGAATGGCAAAGATGTTTTTATTACAAATTATGTGAGCAGACTGCAGTTCCTCTTTAAAGTATTTCTGAGAGTTTGGGGGGGGGGGGGGGGGGGGTTGGGTAGGAGAGGTTTTTGCTAGGGGCCATAGAGAAAAAGGTTAATATGAAAAAGTTTGGTAATCCTTTAAAATGTAGCGCTGGTGAAAATGAGAAAACGTCCAGTATGGAAAACGTTAAAACCACAGTTCCAAGTGTAAATATTGTAGAGGGATCATCAATATGTACGTGGAGGAAAGAATCTTCAAAAAAATGCTCCAAACAAAGATGTGTATTATCTAGGATGAAAAGCAGACACACCACCACCAATTATGAAGAGGCTTACCGGATGAAGTGGACCCAAAGGGGCGTACGCCGGATTAGGTCGGATACGCTTAGGTGATAGGTGGCTGGGGATGGCCCGGGAAGGCGATGGTGGTGGATGGACCCACACGTTGCTCTGTCACTCAAGGCGATGCAGGAACCCAGAGAAATGTGTAGACCAGAACGTACATTGTTGTCTCACTCAAAATGATGTTGAAGGAGGCAGGTAGAGGATGGAAAGAAAGGAAAAGGCCATATAGTGTAAATCCGTGTAGGGAAGAAATTTATTAAATAAAAAGGATGTACACTCACTTGTAAAATGATGTAAAAACAGTGCTGAGAATAAATTGTGGCGACAGTGGGGTCCTACCCGGGGGTAGGACCCCACTGTCGCCACTGTCGCCACAATTTATTCTTTTTTTTATTTACGGCAGCGCAGAATTGTTTTGTATAAATCCTTTAAAATGTAAATAAATAAGTGCAGCTCTAAGGTTGCAAAAAGCTAATTTGCATAAATAGATGTTATAAATGTGACTTAAACATAAATATATCAAATAAACAGAGATTTATATATGGTGAAATGTTAATCAGACAAAGAAAAAGTGAAATTTCTGAAAAAAATGCTGGTATGGTGAAAAATGTGCTAGTATGGTGACTTTACCATAAGTAAGGTGAGAGATAGAAATTAGGGTGTTAATGTTGAACAGAAACACATCAAATAAACAAGGATTAACACATAATGAATGTGAGTCCAAACTCAGAAAAAAATAGAGTAATTTCTGAAAAATGTGCTAGTATAATAAACAAATAAACAAAGTCCAAAAAACAAACATGGTGAATTATAAAGTCCAAAGAAATCCAATTAGATGTGCAGTCCCATTAGACATTCCAATCACTGGACTGTGACTATGAACTGTGAAGGGAAAAACAGAAGTACCACCACCGTAAACAGGGGGAGGCTTACCAGATCTTATTGACTTGGCGGGGCTTACACCACCCAAGTCTGCAGAGCTTATTAGGTTGAACACATCTGTTGGAAACAACTGGTCCTAGATCTGTATCAATCAATCGACCTTGGACTGTCACTGAATATTACGTTTCCTTTCACAGTTCATACCGGTGATTGGAATCCCCCATATGTCTAACGGGACTGCACATCTAATTGGATTTCTTTGGACTTTATAATTCACCATTTTTGTTTTTTGGACCTTGTTTATTGTGCAGTTATTATACTAGCACATTATTATACTAGCACATTTTTCAGAAATTACTCTCATTTTTTCTGAGTTTGGACTCACATTCATTATGTGTTAATCCTTGTTTATTTGATGTGTTTCTGTTCAACATTAAAACCCTAATTTCTATCTCTCACCTTACTTATGGTATAGTCACCATACTAGCTCATTTTTCACCATACCAGCATTTTTTTCAGAAATATCACTTTTTCTTTGTTTGATTCACATTTCACCATGTATGAATCTCTGTTTATTTGATATATTTATGTTTAAGTCACATTTATATCATTTATTTATGCAAATTTGCTTTTTGCAACCTTAGTGCTGCACTTATTTATTCACAGTTTTTTCTTTTTGTCTACAAGCTGTGCTGGCTGCTAGGTTGCAGGTTCACAGCGCAGTATTCATTTCACTTTATTATCCTTTAAAATGTATGTTTTCCATTTTTGGATAGAGCAGGTACAGGTTGAAACCATTGTCATATATAAAAAGAAGGGAGGGCGCACAGACCTTGTGCATTACCAAAAATAATTTTAATAAAGGTAAAACAGCAATGATCATATTCACATGGAAATGTGGTATACAAGCATATCAACACAACAGCAATAACGACCGGTAACTCTTGGGTCTATGGCAGAAACATAATATGGGAGTGTACACAGATACATATGTGTGTGTGTGTGTGTGTGTATATACACTGCTGTGAAAAAGTATTTGCTCCCTTCCTGATTTTTCTTTGTTTTTTTGCATATTTCTCACACTTAAATGATTCAGATCATCAAACAAAAATTGTAATTTTACACAAAGATAACCCGAGTAAATCCAAGATGCAGTTTTTAAATTATTATTTCATTTATTAAGGTAAAAAAGCTGTTCAAACCTGCCTGGCCCTATGTGAAAAAGTAATTGCCCCCTCCCATGCTGAACCATGAATGAACTGTGATTAACCACAATTTTTTTGGAAAGCTGAGTTAAATTTTACTTGCCATGATGTCACTGGTCCCCAAAAAGTGTAATTTGGGATCAGATTTGTCCGCCGCAATGTCGCAGTCCCGCTAAAAAAGTCCTCGCAGATCACTGACATTACGAAAAGGAATGCCGCTCCCAAGACTTCCACACCTGAATAGATGCTCCCGCCCTATTCAAGCTAAAGGGTGCTGGCTCTGCACAACTGTGTGGAAACAAAAAAGAGATCCTGGACTGCGGCACTCCATGAAAAAAGGACATCTTTATTGGCAAAAATAAGTAAAAATCCAAAGTACAGTCGTATCAAGGGTGGATAAGACAGGGATAAATGTCTAACGCGTTTCACATCAACTTATGCTTACTTATAGCTAATTTTACAGAAACCAACTGAATACATATGAAGGGGGGGGGGTGATAGAAAAAGCACCAATCACAATTTAAAATTGAGAAACCACGCCTTTTGTTCAGTTGGTTCTTGAATTCCCAGAAAATAAGGTGCACCTGTGGAAACAGAAAAGACACATAGACCAAGACCAACTGAACAAAAGGCGTGGTTTCTCAATTTTAAATTGTGATTGGTGCTTTTTCTATCAACCCCCCCCTTCATATGTATTCAGTTGGTTTCTGTCAAATTAGCTATGAGTAAGCATCAGTTGATGTGAAACGCGTTAGCAGTTTATCCCTGTCTTATCCACCCTTGATACGACTGTACTTTGGATTTTTACTTATTTTTGCCAATAAAGATGTCCTTTTTTCATGGAGTGCGGCAATCCAGGATCTCTTTTCGAGATCACCGACATTACTAGTAAAAACAATTAAAAAATAAAAGTCCCATAGTTTGTAGACGCGATAACTTTTGCGCAAAACAATCAATATACGCCTATTGCAGTTTTTTTTAACCAAAAATTTGTAGAAGAATATATATCGGCCTAAACTGATAAATAAATGTGTTTTTTAGTATTTCTTTTTTGGATATGTATTATAGCAAAAAGTAAAAAAAATTATTTTTTTTTTTCAAAATTGTCGCTCTTTGTTTGTTTATAGCGCAAAAAATAAAAACCGCAGAGGTGATCAAATACCACCAAAAGAAAGCTCTATTTGTGGGAAAAGGACATAAATTTTGTTTGGGTACAGCATCGCACGACCATGCAATTGTCAGTTAAAGCGATGCAGTGACGTATCGCAAAAAAATGGCCTGGTCATTAAGGGGGCCAATCCTTTGTTGTTTGACACCCATTGTTCTGAAGAAGGCAACAAGGCCACTGACATTCCATACAAAAGGGCTGACTGCACCACACACCTCTAGACCAAGCACCCAAGCGCAGGAGAATTGTTTTGCGAAACCATTGTCAGTCTGTTTTTTGTTTTTAATAAATTTATTGAAATTAAAAAAACAACATGGAATCAAAGCATGTTTAGTTCAACACACGCGGTACAGAGAGTTCAGTAGCATAACAACAGTAAAAAAACAATCAAAGGAATATACTAAAATAATATAAAATAATAAATTAATAAAGAATAAATGTGAAGGAGTAGGGAAGTAATGGAGTCTTGTGTAGATGGAAGATCATCAGTAAACATACAGTATATTCAAAGAATGGGGGGGGGTTGTTCTAAAAGGAACATATCACAAAGACAAAAGTATATTGTGCAGACAGAATGGCACAAGGCCTTCTCAGTGAATTAATACAAAAATAAAAGGGGGAGGAAAGGGCTGGGGAAGATAGGGAAGGAGAGGGGAAGGTGAGAATGATTAAGATGTATATTCACATATCTCTAAATCACGTATTAAAGTTTTAATTAAAAGTTAATAAAAGTTAAAAGTGTATGATGAAAGTCTGCGGGCATGTAATTCGAGATCCAAGGTTCCCATAACTTTAAGAATTTGGGTATCTTGTCATTTAACATAGTCATCCAAAGAATAATACGGGTTATAAGTTCTTCAAAAGGGATATTTATTTTCAATGATTTGCTTAGTAAAAATAAAGGAAAGTCAGCAAAATTCTGTCTTAGAACATTTTTTTTTGCTGTTCCCCAATGGGGAGATTGCCTTTTGCTTCCTGTCCCAGATGCACAAAGGTGAGAGGAAACCTCTCTAAAGTAAGGTCAATTCCCCTTTCAGACAGTTGCTACTAAAACCATTAGGCCGGATTCACATATGTGCGGCCGTGGATTCCTCCCGGGGTCCAGTGTGTGTCTGTTTACTGGTTCAGGTCGGAATTTTTGCCTGAATTCGCACCTGAACCAGCCCCAAACACGCACCAGACACTCTTTCAATCCGGATCACAGCCACCCCGGACAGGTGTGCACCAGTCCTATTGAGAGCCAGCCTCACTTGCCTGTCATGCGAATTGGATGCAGGGAAACCTGCATCCATTTTGCATATGTGTGAACCCGGCCTTACTCTTCGCTCTTGTTCTACTGGCAATTGTATAATTTTGGATTACCCCTTAATTTCTAACTAAGAGATAATGGTCACTAGAATATATAGAATCTAGTGAGCACACACACTCCCAATTCTACAAAAAACTTTAAAAAAAAGTATCTCAGTATTAGTAGTGCAATTTGTCATTCTTGTGTTAGAAGTCATGTGCAGGAAAAGTAAAACGCAAGTTGCTTTCCTATAGGAAACACATTTTTGCGGTGACCATGTCCCTAAATTGCCTAATGGGGCTTATCCAAGGCCTATCACAGTGTGTCTCCATCTCCAAATCTTAAAGGGGTAAGCATCGTGCTCGCCAAATCAGTCCCTTGGACGTTTGAGGCACAGCGGTCGGACACCCAGGGTCGTTTCCTCCTTCTGAGGGGGAGGATGTTTGATGTGCCGGTCACCTTTGCGAATGTGTACTTCCCAAACGTGGACCATGCCCAGTTTTTGCGGAGGCTTCTCCCGGAGCTCCTGGAGTTTGCAGAGGGTCTCCTTATTTTTGGGGGAGACCTAAAGTTCGTTATGGACCCGCTACTGGATATCTCGCGGGCTCCTCTCATCTTTCCTTTTCCGCCTTCGGCGGTTAAAGGCAGACCTACAAACTCTGCACTTGGTAGACCCCTGCCGGTTGCTACATCCACAGGACCGCGACTATTCCTTTTTCTCCCCGGTCCATCACACCTACTCACGGCTTGATTATCTTTTGATCACACAAAAGACCTAGCTAGAGTAGTGTCAACCTCGATCGATGTTATCTTGCTCTCCGACCACGCACCGGTCCACATGACACTTCAATTGGGACCAGTGACCCAGACCCCTCCATCCTGGAGACTAAATGAATCTCTGCTCCAATCAGAGGAGATCCGCACTGAACGCCTGACCACCTTACGGGAGTATTTCTCCATTAATGAAGCCTCAGTCACCAATCAATTGGTGGTGTGGGAGGCACATATAACGGTTGTTTGGGGAGCATTGATCAGAATAGGAGCACGCCTTAAAAGGGAGATGACTCGTCGTACAGAGGAACTCATCACTCAGATGTGTAAATTGGAACTCTCCCATAAGGCCACTCTTGCCCGCTCCACCTATCATGATCTTCTGAGAGTCCGTGAGGAACTTCGCTCACTTATATTCCTCAAAACGAAACAAAAACTGGCCTAGACACACCGTATAATGTACAAATTGTCAAACAAACCGGGTATTGCGGGGTCCGTGCACGAAAACGTACATTTCCAGCATTATGACCTCCTCAGGTCAGAGGCTGACTATGTCAACTGATATGGCGGCGGAGTTTAAGTCCTTCTACAAGGTCCTCTATAACTTAGATGGAGCTCCCCCCGCTGCCTCTCCCTCTGATGGTGAAACAATCCCACAGTCATACCTAACCTCCTTCGGCATGCCCTTCCGCTCCCCTGAAGTACAGGAAGAGCTGGCAGAGCGCATCATGAGGAACTGGGTGTCACCCAGGCCCACTCGAAACCGAAAAAGGCCCCCGGCCCGGATGGTCCTACCTCAACCTATTATAAGGTTTTTTTTTTTAGACGCTCTCGCGAACTTTGGTCCTTAACTCTATCACAGAAGGGGAAACCTTCCCGTTAGATACCCTGAGAGCCTATATTTCTCTGATCCCAAAGGAGGGGAAGGATCCACTGTGGTGTGGAAACTATCGGCCAATAGCACTCCTGAACACTGATTTGAAACTGTTTGCCATAATTTTAGCCAATAGACTGCTCCCACATATACCAAGCATCATCCATAGGGATCAGGCAGGCTTTGTACCTCTTCGAGAGCCCCGTGACAATACCATCCGGGTAGTGAACCTGATCCACGCAGCTAGATCATCAAAACAGCCTCTTCTCTTGGTGTCCACAGACGTAGAGAAAGCTTTTGATCGGGTCAATTGGACCTTCATACGGGCTACTCTCGAACACATTGGTCTCCTCTATGCTGATTTGGATATTGTCTCTATACTCCTGCCCCAAGGCCGCGGTCAAGGTGAATGGGACAAGATCTCAGTTCTTCAATATTCATAACGGCTCAAGACAGGGTTGTCCCCTTTCCCCACTGATATTTATACTCTCTTTAGAGCCTTTCTTGTGCACAGTAAGGGTGAACTCTGCAATTTCCGGGTACAAAAAACCGTCAGGGATGCACAAGGTAGCCGCATTTGCGGACGATCTGATCTTCTTCCTGACCGACAGATCCACCTTCCTCCCGAATCTACTGCAATCCTTGCAAGAGTATGGCTCCCTCTCTTTCTTCCAAATAAATTTGTCCAAATCTTCCGTCCTCAACATTACAGTAGAAAAGGAGATGGTTAAGTCATTCAGCTCAATGTTTCCCTTCCACTGGGCAACTAACTCTATACACTATTTGGGTGTTGACCTCACTTCTGACCCCGCTAACTTGTACTCGGTGAACTTCGTCCGACTGCTAGCTCGTCTTAGAACTGATCTTCTCCACTGGCACTCCCTCACATTAACGTGGTTTGACCGCTGTAGCACACTCAAGATGACAAGGGTGTTGTACTTGATGCAGGCGCTCCCCATTCGACTTCTGCCTGCGTTCTTTAAGCGAATCAACTCCTTATTTCGAGACTTCATATGGTCTCATCACAGGCCACAAATCAACTTCCACCTGCTTACTCTTCTGAAGCATAGGGGCGGAGTTGGCCTCCCTGATCTGAAAGCATACTACAGGGCACTTACAAGACTAGTGGATTGGCACTGCCACGCGGCGGCGAAACATTGGGTGGCTATAGAAATAGAAGACTCCAACGGTACAGTCAAAAGTTGGCCGTGGCTCACATCATCTTTGCCTAAAGCCCTCACAGATCACCCCGCCTTAGGCAGTAAGCTGGTGGTGGCTAGGGACGCCTTCCGACACTCTTCAGTGTCGCCTTTCCCCTCCCCTATGATACCGATTCTGGGTAATCCAGAGTTCGCTCCTGGCCTCCAGAATCCCCACTTTCAACGTCTGGTAGTGAGCAGACGACTCCAACTCTGCGACTATGTAGACCAAGACGGTCAACTGTCCTCCTCGGCCGGGGTGTCTGCTCCTGACCCCCCGCTGGCTTTTTGAAATGGTCTCCAGTTACGTACCTTTCTTCACAGGTGTCTCCGGATACCAGGCATATCTCAAGAGCTCACGGAATTGGAAAACATTTGTCACTGAGGGGAGCCGATCTGCCATAATCTGTCAACAATCTATTCTCTTCTGATTCGACCGGCAGACGGTCTTGACCTCGTTTCTGTCCAGATGGGAATCGGACCTAGATACCCAATTCACCGAGTCCCAGAAAGAGAAGATCCTTCATTTTGCACAGAAGTCCTCCATAGCTACTAGAGTCCAGGAGACATGCTACAAAATTCTGACTCGGTGGTACAGAGTGCCTACCACATTACACGATTCTTTCCCCAAGTTTCTAGCCTGTGTTGGCGCTGTGGCAACACAGAGGGCACAATGTTGCATATCTTTTGGGACTGTCCCAAGCTTGGACCATTCTGGCGAGCGTTGGCCGGCACAATCAAACATCTGACAGATGTTGATGTGGAGGGGAACCCTGCAGCCTGCTTGCTTCATCTTTCACCGATTAAGAAATACAAGGCCTCTCTCACAATCCAACTACTGAACACAGCTAAGGCGTGCATTCCCCTCTGTTGGAGATCGGAGACATCACCATCCAAAGCCCAGTCCAAAGTTAATGAACTAAGAGATATGGAAGATCTCACTGCCACCCTGCACAACCAGGAGGAGAACTTTTGTGTAACCTGGAGACCCTGGCACCACTTTAAGTATACTGACACATATCTCTAGGAGGTTTCATAATTTCGGCAGACCTCCTGGATTTAGCTCTGATCACAGGGGCGAGAGGCACCTATTACCTACTATCCCCTCAATTTCTCTCTTCCCTTCTCCTTCACCCAGTTCTCCTTTCTTTTTAGGGACAACTGCTATACATTTTCCTTTCCCTGTTAATTAATCCTTCCCCTCCCGCCCCTCCTCACTCATATATTGCCTTAGTTATAGGTATCACTTTTTCGAATTCTTTTTTCTGTCCCTTTTTTTTCCCTTGTACGGTACATTTTATTTCCACCCGGCCATCGGGATGCATAGCATCCTGATACTGTTTGAACCTTATTTCTAGCATAGCTTGACATTTATGTATTTCTGCTAGGGTCACTATTATGGTCATTTGTGAATTCCCTCAGCTCTACCTGTTGTTCATCATTTTTCGAAACTAGTATATCTTATGTTGCACAGCTGAGTAGGGTAATGCTGGGACAACCGATTTGTATATTGGCTGCTGTGACCCTATTGTTTCTATTTCATAATGGTATTATATGTTACATGTTTATGTCAGTTACTTGGGATTTATACCATATCCTCTTTGAAAAATAAAGGAATTACAAAAAAAAAGAAGATGTGCAAATCAGCTTTTTCCAGGATGTGGGTCCTCCCTTTGTAACGCCAACTGAAAGCAAGTTCAACAGATCACTGTTGACTTAAGCAGCAGCTGAATACACAGTATATATTGTCCCTTCTGTTTAATCTGCACAAGGCTTTATTGTAAGCTGACCTGTTGGTAAAAAAAAAAAAAAGTGAGTTTACTACCCCTTTAAAGTGTCACTGAACCCACATCATTAAAAACTTTCAATAAATGATGCAGTACATGCTGTTAATGCTCACTCAGTCACTATGTTTGTTTTCTGTATTCTGCAAAAATCCAGGTTGATCCTGCTGTTCATTGTCTCCCCTTTTAATCATGTGCCCAATGCAGTTAGGGATTTTGCAGAGCAGTGTTGGCAGCTTCTGCACATGCTCATTTTTCAGAGTTTCTATGCTGAGCATTTCCTCCCTATCACATCTGAGCAGCTCATGTGACTATAGAGTCACACATGTGGGTGTATACACAGTGGCAAATGACAGACCACTCTTTCCCTTCTCAATGTCAACTAAACAGCTAAACACAATGGGGGTGGGATATTACATGTAGATTGATGGAGGCTTCATCTCCCTCCTATTCCAAGACACAGGCTGGAGGGGTGTAACACAGTCTGTAACTGGCAGACATCCGCCCACACCATGATATTATCAAATAATAATAATGATTTGATTTCAAATATATATTTGTATGATGATTTAAAACAGTTTATTGTTATTAATAATTTATTTTTTACTCTGTATCCCAAAGACTGTTTTCTTTTTTGGTGTTTTTTTTAATTTATCTTGAACATATGATCAGCAGCAGAGGACTAGAAGCTCCTCCTGCTCATGTTCCCCTGCAGACAGGCTGGAAAAGAGCTGAGTCATGTGACAGCTGTTTATTAGGAATCTAATATTAGGAAAAAGGTACTTAGTCATAAAATGTATTTTATTAACAGTGCCAACATATACAGAAAGAGAAGTGATAATGTAAATTAAACAGTGTGTTTAGTATCGCTTTAAGGGTTAACTGTACAAAAGTATAGCTTTCCTTTAAACAGATTAGGGATGGTCCTGATGTTCGAGTCGTAGAACAAATGAACATATGGGGCATTCGCGGGAAGTTCACGCTCTGCAATGCGCTCCATAATGTACTGTGAGATCACAGTGCATTGAAGGCTGCTGATTGGCCAAAGCATGCACCTGACCTGTATGCTTTGGCCAATCACAGCACGATGTGCTGTGAGAGCCATGATTGGCCAAAGGCACAGTGCCAATCATGGCTCAGGGGCTAAGTCCACTCCCCTATATAATGCTGCTTACACAGCTGCCGGCGAAAAAATGGTGTATATGAACGGAGATTAGGCAGGTTAGTTAGTGGATTGAGCATGCAGTCAGTGTAGAATATATAACCCAGTGCAGAGCATATAGTGCAGCCAGTGTAATGTATATAATACAGTGCAGAGTATATAGTGCAGTCAGTATAGTGTATAAAACGCAGTGCAGACTATATAGTGCAGTCAATGTGGTGTATATAACGCAGTGTACAGTATATAGTGCCGGCAGTGTAGTGTATATAACGCAGTACAGAGTATGTAGTGCAGTCAATGTAATGTATATAAATCAGTGCAAAGTATATTGTGCAGTGCAGAGTGTATAATACAGTGTATTGAAATGGTTAGGGGAACCCTTTGACAGAATTAA
Organism: Aquarana catesbeiana; assembly: GCF_042186555.1. Classification (NCBI taxonomy): domain Eukaryota; kingdom Metazoa; phylum Chordata; class Amphibia; order Anura; family Ranidae; genus Aquarana; species Aquarana catesbeiana. The sequence goes on along the minus strand of NC_133334.1, from coordinate 85,497,699 downwards.
GAAAAAAAAAAACGGCGTGGGGTCCTTCCCCAAATCCATATCCAAGCGTGCAGCCTGGCGGGCCAGGAAAGGGTGGGGTGAGTGAGTGCCCCCCTCCTCAACATGGGGAGGGTGCTTTGGAGTGCACCCCAAAGCACCTTTTCTCCATGTTGATGGGGACAAGGGCCCCTTTCCGACAACCCTGTCCGGTGGTTGTCAGGGTCTACGGGGGGGGCTTATCTGAATCTGGAAGCCCCCTTTAGCAAGCAAGCCTCCAGATCCTGGCCCCCCCATGTGAATGGGTATTGGGTACATTGTACCCCTACCTAGTCACTAAAAAACGTGTCAAAAAGAAAAAAACACAAGAGACAGTTTTTGACAATTCCATTGTTATAAAAGAAAAAAAAAAAGTGTCCCGAGATGTACATCAACCGTCAATCATGCCGCCCGACAGACCCAAAAAATAGAAAAAACCATTGATACATGTCCCCTGGGACAGCACCCGGGTCCCCATACACTTTTTATGGCAATAACTTGCATATAAGCCTTTAAAATTAGCACTTTCGATTTTTTTTGTGTCCCATAGACTTTTAATAGGGTTCGCATGTTTGCTAGAACTTTTGACTGTTCGAGGTGTTCTGTTGTGAACCGAACCAGGGGGTGTTCGACCCATCTCTAAAACAGATGCATATGCTTAATCCATAACTGACAGTATCCACAAAGGCAAAAAAGCATTAAATCTGATTTACAATACTGCAAATAGTTGTTCACTGGTGATTTAGTCTTTGTAGCGTTTGACCCTGGCTGATATGGACTAGGGATAAATATCATTATTAAAAGATAGTAACCAGAATGATTCTGTGATATTCTAAAAAAGGAAAACAGTGACATGTATTTGGCTTTGTTTGGGCTATAGATTACACCCCCCCTTATCAATAGTTTGCTCAACCCTTATTGTTCCCTAAGGACACTGTGGCCTGCAAATGAACACTATTTTGTCAATGATTAACAAAAAGGTAAACAGAATAGACAATCTCTAATGACGTAGTTTTGTCCTAATAAAAGATCCCATTATACTAAAATGACATTGCATCCAATATTTGTTTTTATAGTATCTGTATGAGTCCACAGGCGCAGATTAACCATCCTCTGTGTTTTAAAAAATAAATTGTAACGGATATGCAGTATGAATCAGCGCTGGAATCCTAATACAGTAAAACTTTGGTTTGAGAGTAACTTGGTTTGAGAGCGTTTTGCAAGACAAGCAACATTTTTTAATAAATTTTGACTTGATATACAAGTAGCGTCATATCACAACTGAGTATAAAAGAGAAGAGAGGTGCCTAGGTGCCTATAAGTGTAGCAATATGGTTACGTGTAATGAAGGTACAACATTTAGCAAATCACATGGTTGATGAGTACATCTAAGTATGCAGGCATCCGGGGTAAAGCTGTCCACATAGACCATACTCCTCACCACCATCATCTCTTTCATGCTGCGCTCCACGAGCGGTTCAAGCCACGCTTTCAGATCACTCTACTGCAGAGTAGTCTTCCCGGTCACGATTGCAGACTGACAACGGTGAGAGCCGGCGGTGCCGAGGATGGTCTAGGTGGACAGCTTTACCCCGGATGCCTGCATACTTAGATGTGCCTCTTTTAATCATCAACCATGTGAGTTGCTAAATGTTGTACCTTCATTAAATGTAACCATATTGCTACACTTAGAGGAGCCTCTCTTCTCTTTTATACTCTGGAGCTCCTGCTGGATTTTGCTTCTAATCCCCTTGTGGAGGCTTCCATTTGTGGATGGACATTTTATGGTTACACAACCTATCACATTGCTATAATCTTTTTTATATGGACTATGAACTGAAGGATTTATGAATAAATGGTTGTGGAACGAATCATTTGAGTTTCCATTATTTCTTATGGCAAAATTTGCTTTGATATACAAGTGCTTTGGATTACAAGCATGGTTCTGGAACAAATGCTCGCAATCCAAGGTTTTACTGTATAACATACAAAGTCGTTATTCTTTAACCGCTTGCCGACCAGTCACCATCATACCGCGGCAAGGTGACACGATCCCACAAATGGCAATAGGTGTACGTCGGCTCGGGAAGTCACTTTTGTGGGCATTGGCCAGCAGGGAGCCAATCAGCGGGTCCAGCAGACTTTGTGTCTGCCAGCTACCCATGATCGTTCCCCACAGTGACAGAATGGGGATCTGCCTGTGTAAACAAGGCAGATCTCCGTTCTGACAGGGGAGATCACACAGATCCTGTCTTTCTGCTAAGCAGGAAGACAGATCTGTGTGTTTCTCCAGTCACACAGTCCCCCATAGACATGTGCAATTCATTTAGTTCTTAATACATTCTTTAACGAATTTTAACAAATTCGTAAATTCAGAAATATCTGAATTAACGAAAACCCGTTTAACACATTTTTCAGAAAATTCGTAAATTCAAAAAAACCAAACTTATGAATTTTCGAATTTCCGGATTTCGAATTTCCGAATTTCAAAAATTCGTAAATTCCTAAATTCGTAAATTTGAAATGTGAAAATCCGAAAATCCAAAAAACCTGAAAATTCTGAAATGCGGAAGTTCAAAAATCCCAAAAATTCGAAAATAAAAGAAAATCCAAAAGAAGAACGAAAATCCGAAAACTTAAAAATCTGAAATAACTAATAATAACTTAGCTATTACTAACTATTCAATTATAGGTATTGGAATTTCCTTTCAAATTTGGCTGTTAGTGAACGTAACGAATACGATTTTATCTGAAGTTATGAATTTTCCGAAATAACGAATGCCGTATCTAAACGAATGGAACGTAATGAATTAATAATAATAAATAACAATAATAATAAAAACTTTTTAATATAGTTAATAATTAGTTCCATTCCATTTATTTAAATGCAACATTTGTTATTTCGGATAGTTCTTAACTGTAGATAAATTTGTATTCGTTACGTTCACTAACAGACAAATTTGAAAGGAAATTCCAATATCTATAATTTAATAGTTAGTTATTATTAGTTAGTTAGTTATTATTTCAAATTTACAGATTTCGGGTTTTCAAATTTCTGAATTTTTGAATTTCCAAATTTTCGAATTTACGAATTTCGGATTACTAGTAAACAAAAATAATAAAAATGCCATAAATCTATCCCCTATTTTGTAGACGCGATAACTTTTGCGCAAACCAATCAATATATGCTTATTGCGATTTTTTTACCAAAAATATGTAGCAGAATACATATTGGCCTAAACTGATGAATAAATTCTTTTTTTTTACATTTTTTTTTTTGGAAATGTTTTATAGCAGAATGAAAAAGATTTAGTATTTTTTTTCTAAATTGTCGCTCTTTTTTTGTCTATAGCTTAAAAATAAAAACTGCAGAGGTGATTAAATACCACCAAATAAAGGCTCTATTTGTGGGAAAAAAGGACATCAATTTTGTTTGGGTACAGTGCCTTATCCCAAAAAATGGCCTGGCCAGGAAGTGGGTAAATCCTTCCAGGGCTGAAGTGGTTAAAATCCAAGTAATTCAGTATTACAACAAGATGCTAATGCATTTCGATTACAAAGCCTTAAAGTGATTCTAAATTTTGGCAAAAAAAAAAAAAAGAAAATTCTATTCAAGTATGTATTCTTAACTCAGAAACATATCTTCAACGTCTGGTGGAAAAGAGATTTAATCTCCAAATACGGAAAGGTTTCTTCACAGTAAGAGCTGTGACAATGTAGAATAGACTACCTCAAGAGCTGGTTCTGACCAGCTCAGTATATTGCTTTAAAAAAGGCCTGGATTCTTTCCTAAATGCATAATATAACTGGATACTAACATTTTTAGGTAAAGTTGATCCAGGGAATATCCGATTGCAGTGACAGCTGGTGCTCCATTTTTTTTGGGGGGGGGAGAGGCACTTACCCCCATCCAGGTCATGGTGTTTCATCAGAATACGCCGAGCCTCTGGCCCATGTCTTGAATAAGGTTGGCTGCCTGCTGCTGGTACAAGAGCTCCTTGTCCAGATCCACGCCTGCGTGGCGGGATGGGCTACATTCTATCTGCTCCCGGGTGAAATACCGGCGGCCTGAGGGTGCCATGTCTGGGTGGGAGAGGGCGTTCAAATCGGGTCGCCTATTCTGACGGAACACCAGCTTCTCCTCCCGGCCAATCTGGTCTTAAGACCCGTCTCCTGTCCTGATTGGCCGGGAGTTGAAGCCAGAAGACAATATAGAATATTGATTCGCTAATGTCACAAGTGGGTGGACTCGGAGCGCAGTGCTCCGCGCCCCGAGCCGAAACTTCTTGAAGCCAATTAGAGCATCAGGTCCTAATCATGTGCTTAAAAAAAAAACAACTCAGAAATCTATGCGTTCGGCGCCCCACATGGAGATTAGGGGCCGGTATATGGAGATTAGGAGGGTGACTCCCCTGCGCCCCTAATGGACCGGCCGCCACTGTCCGATTGCCACTTGGGGGATCAGGAAGGAATTTTTTTCCCTGCTGGAGCAAATTGGATCATGCTTTGCTGGGGGTTTTTGCCTTCATCTGTATCAACTGTGGGTATAGGTGTCATGACCTTGCAGTAATACATTCATGACCTGTCTGTCTCTTACCTGGTCTGTGTATCAGCCTTGAGGCTTGTACTCTCACACCTGCATGCTTAAGTAATCTTCCCTCTGTGTGGCTCCACCCTAGCCTCAACGGGAATCACTATTTAACACCGTATTCTCCAAGCCTGCCTTGCCGTGCAATATTGTGTGTTTGGCTTCCTGTTTGCCATGTGCTCTAAGTTTGCCTCTGTCTCTGTTACCGATCTTGGCGTGTTCCCGACTATCCCTGTCTGCTTGTGACCCTGACCTTTGGCAGGTTCTCGACTATCCCTGTTTGCCTGTGACCCTGACTTTTGGCGTGTTCTCTGGTATCCTTGTCTGCTAGTCGCCCCGACATTTGGCTACCTCCTTACTATCCCTTGCTGTCCTGGGCTGCTGTTTCCACTCCATCCTCCTGTAGCCTACCGTGAGCGTGAGCTGGGAGACCCTGAGGGCCGCGACCTGGAGCCAGTTGCAGCCCAGTCCATCCTCACCACTAGAGGCTCTGGTGAACACCTGCTGGCTCTTAGACTCTGCACCCTGGGGAATCTATGCTCTAACTCACTGTGGCATCCGTGTTGGTGCTCCAGGGGACCTGCCTTCCTGAACCACCCCGAGTTCCATCCGCAGCAGTCAGCCTTAGGGTCCACTATCATAGCGGTGCACCCCTGACCCCAACTGGATACAGGTGACCTGACAGTTTGCACGTCTGATGTGCCGCTACCTACCGATGATCAGCTGCAGGGCATAGTCCACAGACTCGAGACCCAGGAATCTAATCAGACCCAGGTGATGCGATTCCTTCAGGATTTGGCTTCCCGCTTTGAACAACTTCAAGCCTTCTTAGGCTTCCACAACCGCAATCGGCTGCCGTATCAGCTCCGCTTACAGTCGCAGGCGCTAACCCTTTGCACTTACCAGCTCCGTCCCGTTACTTTGGGGATTCCAAGGCCTGCAGAGGGTTCCTTAGCCAGTGTACCATTCATTTCGAACTCCAACCCCAAAACTTCCAGTCTGATCGGGCAAAGGTAGCCTATATTATTTCTCTCCTGTCCAGTGAGGCTTTAGCTTGGGCTGCCCCTATGTGGGAGAGGAAAGACCCAGTGGTTTCAAGCCTCTCTAATTTTCTCAAACTCTTCCAGAATATCTTTGAGGAACCAGGTCGTGTTTCTTCAGTGGCCAGCGCCCTTTTACATCTCCGCCAAGAGTCTGCTTCTATGGGACAGTATGCTCTTGGTTTCCGCATACTGACGGCTGAGCTGAGCTGGAACAATGAGGCCTTAGTCGCAACCTTTCTGCATGGCCTTTCTGATAGAGTAAAGGACGAATTAGCAGGAAGAACCATCCCCACTGATCTGGATGAAGTTATCTCCCTGTGTAACCAGATTGATATTCGTTTTCAGGAAAGGACCCTAGACGCCAGCATTCCTTGGTCCTTAGTCAGCCCGAGCTCCCCTCTTTTCGTCCTGTGGAGCATCTCCTGCCAACTAAGGAACCCATGCAGCTGGGCCAGACCAGCCATTCCCCGAGGAACGTGCCAGGTGCAGAACTCTGGGCCTGTGTCTCTGCTGTGGGGGCAAAGGTCATTTTCATGACACATGCTCATTTCGTCCAGGAAAAGCTTGGGTAATACATCTGGAAGGTGGAGTATTGGACCCAGAAAAGTCATCTTCTCGTCTCCTTCTTTCGGTGTTTCTTCATGTTGGCGTTTCCTCCCACTCGGCCTTGGCTTATCTGGATTCGGGAGCCGCTGGCAACTTTATGGACTGGATAACTGCATCTTCCATGAACCTTACCCTTTTACCCCTCACCACTCCATTGGTGGTCTCAGCAATTGTTGGCACTGTTCTCCCAGGGGGCCCTATCCGCTTCCAGACCCCTCCTGTTAAGATGTCGGTAGGGATCCTCCACCAGGAGTGGATATCCTTTCTTATCCTTCCTAAGGTCTCAACCCCTATCGTATTGGGGCTTCCTTGGTTGCAGCTCCACTCTCCACACATTGACTGGACTTCTGGGCAGATCCTGGCTAGGGGTCCCTCCTGTTTCTCTTCCTGCCTACTCAAGGTTGCCCCTAAGGGGAAACTTCCCATGGCTACCACCTCAGTATCCTCTGCCCTTCCCGCTGCATATAGCGATTTCTGGGATGTGTTCTGTAAAAAGTCAGCTGAGGTGCTTCCTCCTCACAGGTCCTTTGACTGTGCCATTGACCTTGTTCCCGGAGCAACTCTACCCAGGAGTCGTACCTACCCTCTGTACATCCCAGAGACCCAGGCCATATCTGAGTATGTTGCAGAAAATCTAGAAAAAGGATTCATCCGGAAATTCTCATCACCTGCAGGAGCAGGGTTCTTTTTTGTTGCCAAAAAGGATGGTACCCTAAGACCCTGCATTGACTACCGAGGCCTAAACGCAGTAACGATCAAAAATCGATACCCCCTACCCCTAATATCAGAACTATTTGACAGGTTGAAAGGTGCCTCCATTTTTACCAAGTTGGATCTCAGGGGTGCATACAATTTGATCCGAATACGGGAAGGGGATGAATGGAAAACTGCATTTAACACTAGAGATGGGCATTATGAGTACTTGGTCATGCCCTTTGGTTTGTGTAATGCCCCAGTGGTGTTCCAAAACTTTGTTAATGAAATCTTCAGGGATCTGCTTTACCAATTTATTGTCATCTACCTGGATGACATTCTCATCTTTTCGGATAGTCTGTCGGTTCACAGAGACCATGTCCGGATTGTACTTCAGCGCCTTTGAGAAAATAATCTGTACGCCAAGCTGGAGAAATGTTATTTTGAATGTTCTGAAGTCCTGTTTCTGGGATGCTTCGTCTCTAACTTTGGTCTTCGTATGGATCCTGGGAAGGTCTCGGCCATTACCAACTGGCCTCTTCCTGCCGGCCTCAAGGCCACGCAGCGCTTTCTTGGGTTCACTAATTATTACAAGCAGTTCATTAGGAATTAGACATGTGCACACTGAAATATTTCGTTTCGGAATTTCATTTTCGTTTGAAAAATAAATGTATTTAGTTACTCCCGAAATTCGTTTTTATTTATTTAGTTTTTCGTTAAAAATTGCATTTGTCCGAAAATCCAAATTAAGGTCAAATCTGTCATTGAAGGCTTATGGTGTCTGTCGAATGTTCAAAGAATATTCTACGGAGCAGCTAAACTGTACGCCGCCGTTTAGTTTACCTGCTCCGTCGAATCTTCTTAGAACTTTCAACAGACACCATAAGCCAAAGTACGTGTGTACTTAGTTCTAGCTATTTTACTGCTCCTCCTCTTTTGTTAAAATCAGCCAATAACATTCATCATCATCATTATTTTTATTTATCTTTTCTCCCCTACGTCGAATCTTTTCTCCCCTACGTCGAATCTTTTCTCCCCTACGTCGAATCTTTCTCCCTTACGTCGAATCTTTTCTCTCTACGTCGAATCTTTTCTCTCTATGTAGAATAATCTTGGACTAATAGAGTTAAGGTTAGGCACATTTGACCACAGGTTTGATGGACACAGATTGTTATTGTCATCATCATGTCGAATCTCCTATCTATATCGAACTGTTGTAGCAACGAAAACGAAAATAATGCATTTGTTTATGTCGGATCTTTCGTTTTTCGGATTCTGCACTTTCGTTATCGTTTGTTAAAACGATAACGAAAATACCTGAAATTCGGACAAAAATGCATTCGGACGAAAATGAATGCACATGTCTATTAGGAATTACTCCTCTATTGCTGCGCCAATTATCGCCTTGACCAAGAAGGGTGCTAATGCCAAGGATTGTTCCCCAGAAGCTGTCTCTGCCTTTCATGATTTGAAACAGGCCTTCATTTCTGGACCTTTGTTGAGGCGACCTGACCCGGGGGATCCATTTTTTATTGAAGTGGACGCTTCCTCAACTGGGGTGGGAGCTGTGCTTCTTCAATCCTTTGGGAAAAAACGTCTATCATGTGCGTTTTTCTCCAGAAAATTTTCTCAGGCGGAGAAGAATTACGCTATTGGTGATCGGGAACTTCTTCCGATTAAATTGGCGTTGGAGGAGTGGCATCATCTCTTGGAGGGTTCCCCACATTCCATAACAATTTTCACTGACCATAAAAATCTGCAGTACTTACAGAATGCCAAACGATTGAATCCCAGACAAGCCAGGTGGAGTCTCTTCTTTTCCCGTTTTAACTTCACCATTACATTCAAACCTGGCTCCTGCAACAATCGGGCTGATGCACTCTCTAGATCTTTTGACATTCAGGATGAGGAGCCTACCATTGAACCTGAGCCGATTATCCCTACTTCATGCATCCTTGCCCATTCTACCACCCTGAAGTCAAAAATTCCTCCTGGCAGGACCTTCGTCCCCACTGAGCTAAGAGCTAAGATCCTTCGTTGGGGACATGACTCCAAGGTGGCAGGTCATGCTGGGTTTCTTCAATCCTTCCTCCTCATCAGTCGCCACTACTGGTGGCCTACTCTCCGTTCGGATGTCAAAGACTATGTTAAGGCTTGTCATGTCTGTGCCCAGTCTAAGTCCTCCACGCAGGCTCCTGCTGGTCTTCTCATGCCCTTGCCCATTCCCAAGGAGCCCTGGTCTCACATAGCCATGGACTTCATCACCGATCTTCCACCTTCTGAGAAGAATACGGTCGTTTGGGTGGTAATTGATCGATTCTCCAAGATGGCCCATTTTGTTCCTCTTCCTGGTCTCCCTTCTGCTCCTGCCTTGGTTCCCATTTTCGTACGAGAGATTTTCCGTCTTCATGGTGTCCCTTCCCATGTCATTTCGGACAGGGGTGTTCAGTTTACTTCTCGCTTTTGGAGAGCCTTTTGCAAATCCCTCAACATTACCTTGGATTTTACCTGCTTCCACTCATACGCTGATGATACCCAACTCTACCTCCGCATTACCGGTGAAAAAGACCAACTTCAGCAAATAGAAAAATGTCTCACTCTGATAGACAACTGGATGACTACTAGCTCTCTCAAACTCAACAGATCAAAAACAGAGCTTCTTCTCCTACACGGAAACCAAAATTCCAAAACTAAGACCCCATAGACACCTCCCACCATCTTTGGACAGACCATCTCGCCAAGCACCAAAGCCAAGAGTCTCTGAGTCATTTTTGACTCAGAAATGTCAATGGATGCACAAATAGGATCAGTAGTCAGTGAATCTCACCATCTCCTCCGCCTGCTACGTAGACTCATTCCATTCGTGCCAGAAGAGGACAAAGCAGCAGTAGTTGGAACAATCATCAATTCCAGACTCGACTACGCAAACTCCCTCTACATAGGAGTACCCCAATATCAGCTTACGCGCTTACAACTCATCCAAAACACGGCAGCAAGACTGTTAACAGGAAAAAAACCCTGGGAATCCATCTCCCCTTCCCTGAGGAGCCTACATTGGCTAACCGTAAAGAATCGGATCACTTTCAGGACCCTCTGCCTCACCCACAAATGTATACATGGAAACGCTCCTCAATACCTATGCGAGAAAATAAAACGCTACACACCCAATCGCAGTCTTCGATCCTCTAACCATAACCTCCTCCTTATTCCAAAAACCCGCTACAAAACAAAGGGAGAACGAAGATTCGCAGTCCAAGGACCACAGCTATGGAACGCTGTACCTACTCACATTCGCATGGAAGAAAACCATCAGGCCTTCAGAAAGAAACTCAAGACCTACCTCTTCTAAGAAGCTTGACAACACAGGACGCATCCAGCGCCTTGAGGCGATTCAGTTCGCAACTGCAGCGCTATACAAATCATTCATTCATTCACTCATTCATTCACCTCTTCTTACCATCCCCAATCCAATGGCCAGACTGAAAGGGTTAATCAGGAGTTGGAGGTCTTTCTCCGTACCTTGGTCTCGGCTCATCACGATGATTGGGCATCATTACTCCCGTGGGCAGAGTTCTCCTACAACAATCATGTCAGTTCCCAGAAGACACCCTTTGTCACTGTTTATGGAAGACATCTTCAGCTCCCTCTTCCTATGACCTGTTCTTCTGACATCCCAGCTTTGGCTACTGTTCAGGAATCATTCAATTCCTTGTGGGTTGATGTTCATGATTCCCTCCAGAAAGCTGCCAACAAGTTCAAAAGTTTTGCTGACCGTCGCAGGCGTAAGCCGCCTTCTCTGCAGCCAGGAGACAAAGTCTGGCTTTCTACCAGGAACATCAGACTCCGGGTTCCTTCTCTCAAGTTTGCCCCGAGATTCATTGGTCCTTACAATATAATTTCTAAGCTGAATCCTGTTTGTTTTAAACTCCAGATCCCTAAAAGCCTCAGGATCTCAAACTCCTTTCATGTATCCCTTCTGAAACCTTTAGTTTTCAATAAGTTCCCTCGACCTCTCCCTAACTTGGCTCCAGTCTCTGAAGATGATCAGGAGTACGAGGTTAGTCAAATTTTGGATTCTCGCTTCTATAAAGGTGTCCTTCAATATCTCGTGGATTGGAAAGGTTTCAGTCCTGAGGAGAGATCTTGGATTTCTGCATCTGAAGTCTTCGCACCTCGTCTTCTGAGGAAGTTCCATTTGAAGTTCCCCTCCAAGCCTGGTTCAAAGCGGGGGAGGGGGAGGCCTCGTAAGAGGGGGGGTACTGTCATGACCTTGCAGTAATACATTCATGACCTGTCTTTCTCTTACCTGGTCTGCGTATCAGCCTTGAGGCTTGTACTCTCACACCTGCATGCTTAAGTAATGTTCCCTCTGTGTGGCTCCACCCTAGCATCAATGGGAACCACTATTTAACACCATATTCTCCAAGCCTGCCTTGCCGTGCAATATTGTGTGTTTGGCTTCCTGTTTGCCGTGTGCTCTAAGTTTGTCTCTGTCTCTGTTACCGATCTTGGCGTGTTCCCGACTATCCCTGTCTGCTTGTGACCCTGACCTTTGGCGCGTTCTCAACTATCCCTGTTTGCCTGTGACCCTGACTTTTGGCGTGTTCTCTGTTATCCTTGTCTGCTAGTCGCCCCAACATTTGACTACCTCCTTACTATCCCTTGCTGTCCTGGGCTGCTGTTTCCTCTCCATCCTCCTGTAGCCTACCGTGAGCGTGAGCTGGGAGACCCTGGGGGCCGCGACCTAGAGCCAGTTCTAGCCCAGTCCATCCTCACCACTAGAGGCTCTGGTGAACACCTGCTGGCTCTTAGACTCTGCGCCCTGGGGAATCTATGCTCTAACTGTGGGATCCGTGTTGGTGCTCCAGGGGACCTGCCTTCCTGAACCACCCCGAGTTCCATCCACAGCAGTCAGCCTTAGGGTCCACTATCATAGCGGTGCACCCCTGACCCCAATGGGGTGCATCTGTCACCTGGATACAGGTAACCTGACAATAGGATTGTGCCTATGGGATTGTAGGATTTTTTCCCCCCTTTTATTGGTTGAACTAGATGAACTTTTTTTTTAACCTGACTAACTATGTAACTATTGTTCTCAGCCTCCTCCACATCTCCAATTTTTTTGTTTTTTTGCTGTGAACTGACTTCCGGTTAAATTCGTTCTCCATTGTCCCACTTTATGTGTAGCACCCTGGAATTTAGGCAGGGTTGCTCCTCAAATTTATTTGCTAGGAATAGTCACCTTGGCTAATTGTTAGAGATCAATTGATTTCTCCCTAATTTTGACCTTGTTGCACTTTTCTCTTCTACCACTTGGTGTCTGGGTACCTGGTGGTACTAGATACGAGAAGGGCATTGCAAGGTCGGATTCATGGGTGTCCGCAAGTAGGGGCGGGGGGGGCAATTGCCCCCCTGGAATTATCAAGATTGTGTTGGCGTTGCAGTTGCACTGTGTGTGTTGAAGTGTCCTCTGCAGACTTTTTTCTCGCTCTGCTACTCTGCTGGTTGATCTGACACTGACACTGTCCGCTCGGCAGCTTGGTCGTTCTGCTCTCCTCCTCAGCGATTGGCCGCCTGCCTGTGTAGTGTGTAGATCTGCCCACTCAGTGACTCAAGTGCAGTCAGCCTCTGTCCACTCCTGACACTGACGCTGTCCTCCGTTCGGCAGCTCGGCCGTTCCGCGCTCCTCCTCAGTGATTGGCCGCCTGCCTGTGTAGTGTGTAGATCCTCCCACTCAAGTGCAGTCAGTAGTCGATCCACCCAGTGATAAGCTGCAGTGTCAGTGCCTAGGCAACATAAGTACCTCAAGGAAGTTGGAACCACAGGTAACAGCAGTTAGGAGGATTTTTATAAACTAGAGAATATACATCTTTTTGTATTGGAATACATCTGTAGTGGCCATATTTTGATCTTGATGAAAACAGCTATACAGACTGTATAGCTGTTTTCATCAAAATATGGCCATAACAGATGTATTGCAATATAAAAAGATGTATATTCTCTAGGCTTGAAAGATATATGTGTTATATAAGAGAAAAGAGATCATATTCAGCTCCACATTGTATTTGAAGTTGCTCAGGCCAGGCGTGCGTACCAGTCCATATAAATATAGGCTAGAGAATGTACATCTTTTTATATTGCAAATTTGCAATGTATTTGCACTGTATAGCAAAACATGATCTGTTATGACCATATTTTGATCATGATGAAAACAGCCTATACTTATTATAGGCTGGGGCCTATAAAGCCCATTCTCCAGGTTTCCTCCATAAGACTGAAAATTTTTCAGTACTCACTATCATGGGGGTCAGCAACCTGTCGATCTTAGTCCACCTGTCGACCGCAAACGGGTTTCTGCGCCGCCGACCCCCGCCTTCTATGTGCCAGTCCTTGTCTCCCCTCCCAGCCTCCTCCGTGGCTCTAGGGTGGTGGTTCTAAGCAACCAATCACCAGCTTGCTAATATGAAAAAAGTCACTCTGCCAGCTCCCGCCCTCTGTCCAGAACTCTGCTGCCTCCCGGTCTCCGCTGTGGAAACAGGTAGGACACTGTGCTATGGCAGGGGAGGGGAGGGAAGGGGGGGGGAGGTTAGTGCTATAGGGTAAAGGGGGGGCAGAAGACACCACTGTGTGTGTGTGCGGGGGGGTGATGTGAAGGGGGCAGAGGACACTGTTATGGGTAGGGTCACCTCCATAGCAGTGTCCTGTAGCAGCCTTCATATCACCCCCCCCCCCCAATCCCTGCAGTCTGAGTGCAACCCACTCCTAAACTCTGCATTGTGAGTGCAACCCACTCCTAAACTCTGCATTCTGAGCGTAACACACCCCTAAACCCTGCATTCTGAGCGCAACGCACTCCTGATCCCTGCATTCTGAGTGCAATACACTCCGATCCCTGCATTCTGAACGCAATGCACTCCTGATCTCTGCATTCTGAGCGCAATGCAGTCCTGATCCCTGCATTCTGAGCGCAATGCACTGCTGATCCCTGCATTCTGAGCGCAATGCACTCCTGATCCCTGCATTCTGAGCACAACGCACCCCTGAACCCTACATTCTGAGTGTAATGCACTCTTGATCCCTGCATTCTGAGCACAACGCACTCCTGAACCCTGCATTCTGAGTTTATATCTTGTGCTGTGGGTTTATATTTTGTGCTGTGGTTTTATAGCTGGTAGTACTGTTTTTCTAGCGCTCTGGATCTTTATCTTGTGCAGTGAATCTATATCTGGTACTGTGGGGTTATTTCAAGTGCTGTGGATCTGGTGCCATGGGGTTATATCTATAGAGCTGGTGCTGTGGCAAGTCTTTTGGGTGCAATCTAGTGATGTAGCCAGGTGATGAACAGAGTACTTAATGATCCCCATTTCTTTTTAGAAATGTATATCCTCAAATTGTTTTCAAAACGCAAATTGGATGATGTAGAATCTGATAAAGGAGCAACACAAGAATCTAGATATGGCGAACAAGAGGCAGGATCAAGCACAAGCAGTTCTGCAGGTCCAGTTCCAGCTCCAATAGAATGTAGCCATGTTGATGCTCCTGTAAATCATATTGGATTGTATTTTAATTCATCAAACAAAATAACAGATGATCTTAAATACAATCTGCTAATAAATACATATAACCCACCAGAAAATTATGACTTCAAGAAGGATTCAACCGGACTACGCTTTTTCTGCCAGGTGTGGATTAATCAATATTCACCTTGGCTTAGCTACTCTCCACAACTGAAAGGTGCGATTTGCAAGTATTGTACAGTTTTTCCACAGCCAGTTCATCGTGGGAACCAAGGAGCATTTATAACTACGCCTTTCACAAAATATAAAGATTTCCATCAAGGTGCATGGGACCATGTTTCAACCTCTTGGCATAAAAATGCACAAGTGGATGCAACTCATTTTTTGGAGATCAGAAACAAACCAGAAACAAGTATTGTTTGCCAAATAGACAGCGCTGTGAAAAGGCGAGTTGAAGAAAATCGTAAAATTTATTTCCAATTTTGTCTACTATCTTATTTTGTGGAACACATGACATTGCTTTACGTGGGAAACAAAGTACAACTGGAATTGTGCACTGTGCCATTGCTGAGTGAAACAAGGTGGACAGCCAAATACAAAAGCATTCAAATTTTTAGCTCAAACTTAGAAGATATTTTTAATCAATTAAGCTTACTGGTCACTACAGAATCAGGTCCTCTTTTGCTTGACCATCATTTCAAATTACTCATCACGATTGGAATCAGTAAGGCCCCTTTCACACTGGGGCGGTTTGCAGGCGTTATTGCGCTAAAAATAGCGCCTGCAAACCGCCCCTAAACAGCCTTCGCTGTTTGTTCAGTGTGAAAGCCCGAGGGCTTTCACACTGAAGCAGTGCGCTGGCAGGAGAAGATAAAATCTCCTGTCAGCTGCATCTTTGGAGCGGTGAAGGAGCGGTGTATTCACCGCTCCTAAACCGCTCCTGCTCATTGAAATCAATGGGACAGCGCGGCTACACCGCGGTAATACCGCGGCTATAGCCGCGCTATACGAGGGGTTTTAACCCTTTTTCGGCCGCCAGCGGGGGGGTTAAAACCGCACCGCTAGTGGCCGAATACCGCTGTAAAACAGCGCTAAAAATAGCGCTGTTTTACCGCCGACGCCCCCTACCGCCCCAGTGTGAAAGGGGCCTAAGCCAGGCTCTCCAAGCTGTTCAGCTTGATATCTTCAACGTGTGTAATTACGTGCAAGACCTTCTGACTGTGTTCCGCGATCACAGAGAAAATGCAGAAGAACAATTTAAGGAAATTTCTTCAAATGTTTAAACGATGGCAGAAAAACTGAACATCGAACTTTGTATTCCCAGACAGTGTGGCAGGCAAGTATTTTGTTCTAATTTTGGTTCCTCTTCTGTGGAAGAATACTGTCTCCAGTCTATCTATAGATATTAAAGAGGAAGTAAACTCTGATGGGTTTACTTCCTCTTTATTTCCCTGGAAAGGTAAAGCATAATGGGCTACTATGCATCGCATAGTAGCCCATTATGTGTCACTTACCTGACACAGGAGCCTGCGATGTCACCGCTGTCCCCTCTGCTACGAAGCATCCATCTTCTTTCCGGGTATCGTTGCTCTGGTGCTGTGATTGGCTGGGGCCGCGATGATGTCACTCCCGCGCATGTGCATGGGAGCCGCCACTAACGGCATATCGCCGTTAGCAGCAGCATGCTCAGTGCGCCTGCGTGGTGCCTGTCTTTTTGCAAATATCTCCTAAACCGTGTAGGTTTAGGAGATATTTCTTGGACCTACAGGTAAGCCTTAATCTAGGTTTATCTGTAGGTCAAAGTGGTCTGTAAGGGTTTACAACCACTTTAAGCAAATGGGGTGAGTGGCGCTACCTATTGGCTATCGAGTGAGGGTCATGTAAAATGTATGTGCCAGATGTATCTACATAAGTGGGAAAGAGTATATATATATATATACCCTAATGGTGCAGGCACCGTGCAATCATAACAATGTGATAAATTAATTCAGAGTGATAAAAGGTACCCAATGGGCCTGACATATATTAATGTAAGTGTATGACAATAAATAGAAGTAACAGATAAAGGTGACCTAAATATGTCAATAGTTTACCAGATAATATGCCTCAGTAAGGGCCATAGACCATAAAAAAAGTATAAATAATGTGTCAATAAATCACCAAAAATTTGCCTCAAAGGGGAAATATACCATAGAACAGAGATGTATAAAAACTATATTATAAAAAACACATAAGTGCAGCAAAGTCCAAAAAAATATATATATGCACATAAAAAATCCTAATGAAAGTGGTCAGCGTGGACAGGTGAAAAACAAAAAACAAAAAATACAAAATAAGCAGTAGTGAAGCTCCAAAATGGCCAAAAGTCCAAAGTGTTCCGGTGACTCTTGTGTTCAGAGAATCCGGTGACTTCTGTGCTCCCCCTAGTGGGTCCCCACTCACCAGCTCCCTATACCCCTGCAGGGGTAATAGGCATGTGTGAGTATCCTGAGATGATATCCTGGTGTCTCTGCTCGGGGTCCGTATCTGACTCCTATGTTCTGTAGGGCCTTTACAGATCGCTCCACCCGGTTAGGATATCCAGAGGGGTCTTTACCAATAATCGATTCGTCAGCTAGTCAGAGATGGATCCACTTAGTCCAGTTCCACTTGGTCTAAGTTCTAGCAAACTCAAAGCTACTCATCTTTGTGTTTTGGCATTCTGGATTTGCTAAACCACACAGATTTTTTTTTCCATCAGTCCAGCAAGCAATTCTCATTGCTCTCACATTACCAGTGACAGTGATAATGACTAAGCCCCTCCCCTTCATGACATTGCCAAAAAGGGGTCGAGCATGGGTGTCCATAAAATTATGCCCCCCCCAAAAAAAGTTCTCCGGACGCCCATGGTCGGATTATGGGTATATGAAGTATCTCAGCCAATAGGCAGGGGTTTCCCTTGGCCTGCTGGGAGAACCTATATATTTGGGGGGAGTCAGGTGAACGGTGTTCTGTGCCACCTGGACGGCTGCCTGGGTGGACGTGTGTTGTATTGCACGGGCTGCTAGGCCGGAATTTGGGCCTATCCCGGGCACATCTGGCTGTTAGGCTGTCTGAGGGCCTATCCAGAATCAAGAGAGCAGCGCAGGGTTGGGATTGCGGCTTGCAGTCCAACCAGAAGTGACGGTTCTGCCAGCCGGAGAACCTGTCGTGGTCGGAGGTAAAAGGGAAGCTGACACCACTAAGGGACCAACCACCTTATTACCAGGGACCACAGTGAGTAACTGAAGCAAGTACCGGAGCAGCATTCTCATCAACTGGGGACGATGAAGAATCTGGAAACTTCAGTGGGTATCAAGCCAGGGACCCAGCTAGCGGAGGTGACGCTTGCAGAGCAGCCTTGTGTGTCAAGCCAGAGACCGAGCAGGCCAGTGGGGTGAAGCTTGAGAAGTATCTTGAGTGCCAAGCTAGGGACACAGCAGCGAGGCGGAGGTGGCGTTTGAGGAAGATACTAGTGAATCAACTAGTCTGGTGAGAGAGACTGGGAGCTCAGTGGGCTAAAGAACTACAAGGAGTGATTGTAGTGGAAGTAAGGAATTGTTACACTTTGTGTTAGGAACTGTTAAAGACTGTTGCTATAAGAGATAGCATACCTACACATGCAGATGTGGTGTCTTGCTGGCTGCCTTTCCCTGCATGGCTGTCCTCCTGTTGAAGTTTCGGAGTCTGCTAATTGAATTTGCAACTACCTAAGGGTGTCCTGGCCCAAACCCTCTCTCCCAAAGTTTTGTTAATAGAAATAAAATCTCTTTTGCATTCAAGACGTGTCTGGCGCCCAAACAATCTACCTTGCATTACACCCATTATGCCATGCAACCCACCATATACAGAAAGCTGTCAGCTATCTCTGGCCCTGGAGGTTCTCATTAGACTGAAGGAGGCCTGGGACTTTGCTACATATGTATGAATGTAGTCACCCTCTCATGCTTGCTTCCGAGATGTACTATGGCATGTGTAGTGTGCATAGAGCAGTACATATGACCCCAACAAACGGGGTCTGATCATTCCAAAGAAACAGGAGTCAGGGTGCAGGGGAGAGGTTCAGCAGCTCAAGGGGGACATTATACGGAAGCAGAAAAACAGTAAGAAATTATTTTGTGAAATATGCCAAAATTAAAAATCAGCCGCTACAAAAACTGTAGCTGCTGACGTTTAATAAACAGACATCCACCTGCCCAAGGATCCAGCGTCGTCCTCATCCAGACTGATTCTTCACTGGTCTTCGGGTCCCAGGCACCGGCATCATAACTGTGGGCAGCCTGCTGGTTTGCAACTTTACAACTGGCTGCCCACTGTGCATGCACGAGCTGCGCTGCGCTTTGTGAATGGTCCCACAGCCTTCTGGGACCTGTGACGTGTCCCAGAAGGTTGCGGGCAGGGAGGGGGAGAGCTTCTGCTCAGATCACCTATGATCCGAGTGGAAGTGGGAGTAGGTACTATGTCAAAACTAGGTACCCACTCCCCCCACCAAAAAAAATTATCCAAATGTTTCAAAGGAGGGGGAGGAGCAAGAAGAGTCGAACTTCCTCTTTTGGGTGAAGTTCTGCTTTAAGGAGTGGATGTGTATGGATTATGTTTAACCACTTGCCCACTGGGCACTTATACCTTCCTAACCAGGCCAATTTTCAGCTTTCAGCGCTCTCACACTTTGAATAACAATTATTAAGTCATGCAATACTGTACCCATACTGTACCCACAATTATTAAGTCATGCAACACTGTACCCATATTACATTTTTGTCCTTTTTTTCACAAAAATAGAGCATTCTTTTGGTGGTATTTAATCACTGCTTTATTTTATTTTTTTGCACTATAAATAAAAAAAGACTGAAAATTGTGTAAAAAAATGCATTTTTCTTTTTTCCTGTTATACAATTTTGCAAAGCAGTCATTTTTCTTCATACGTTTTTCCAAAATTTATACTGCTACAGTTCTCTGGTAAAAATAACCCAAATCAGAAAATTGATCACACCCGATGTACTGATGGCCTATCTCATTTCTTGAGACACTAACAAGCCAGCACAGTACAAATATCTCCCAAATTACCCCTTTTTGAAAAGTGTACAGTCCAAGTTATTTAGTAAGAGGCATGGTGAGTTTTTTTAAATTGTAATTTTTTCCCATAATTCTTTGCCAAATGAAGATTTGTTTTCTGCAAAAATTTTCATATTAACAGGTTATTTTTCTCACATGGCATATGCATACTTGCAACTACACCCCAAGACACATTCTGCTGCTCCTCCTGAGTATGGCGATACCACACGTGAGACTTTTTCACAGCGTTACTGTGACGGAATCCAGACACCCTAACTGGGTATCTCAGCCAAGAAGCTGCTTCCCAAAGCTCTGGAACACGAGACCAACAAATCTGGCTATTGTCACCCCAAGACAACACCAGTTTTGGAGAAAAAACAGAATAGGAACTCTTTATTTGAACAAGAATACAGGCTTTTATACACCCCAGGAGGACATCCCCCCTCCTGATTATATTAGCCTAACAATACAACCTGCGCACAGGAATATAATTACAACTGACATATACTATAAACATGACCTTAATTATACACCTGGATGACTCAGTGCTCACCGAGACTTTTCAGTCTGGTCAGACTTGCCGTCAGCAAGCGCACACATTACAATGCACATTATCATAAGTATAAACACAGCCCACAAGGGTAGTGTGCTAGTAGACAATGGTTAAGTTAATTAGCACAAATAACAGTGGGTGAAAGACCCTTAGGAGGCACACTAGACCTACTTGCAATAAACACATTATAGCAGACAACCCCAGACAGGTGGCTTGCTGATGACATCAGCATCTGCTATGAGTCCCACAGTTTGAAGCTATCCTTGCTGGAAATGTGGCATATAGGCCCTTAACATGGATCCCAGAGTCTGTGTGTCTTGGGGAGACATGGACTTGAATCCAAAGTAACATTACTCCAAGGGTCCGCAGGCATATGCCTTACAAAGAGTAGTGTTCCCTTAAAAGCCAGGGCGCATAGTCAGTAGGCAAGAGGCTAACATTCAGTCCCCTCCAAAAGCCTCTGTCCCGAATGAGTCTGTCACACTAACCACATAGAGAGGCCCAACATGCAGGACCGTCAGGTGTTCTAGCAGCATAAATTACACATCTAACTTCTTGACTACCTATCACACTTTTGAAGGCCCTGGAGCGGGAGGACAATGGAAACGCCCACAAAATGACCCAATTTTGGAAAGCAAACACCCAATCGTATATTCTATGAGGCATTATGAGTCTTTTGAAGGTGTCATTTTTTTCCACAAGTTTTTGGAAAATGTGGAAAGAAAATGAAAATGCAAATTTTTTTTACACCAAGTTGTCCATTTATAAGATATTTCTAACACATAGCATGTTCACCCCCCAAAATACATTCTGCTACTCGTCCTGAGTATGGTGATACCACATGTGTCAGACTTTTTCACAGCCTAGCCACATAGAGAGGCCCAACATGCAAGGATCACCGTCAGGTGTTATAGGAGCATAAATAACACATCTCATTTTCTAACGAAATATTACACTTTTGAAGGCCCTGTAGCACCAGGACAACGCCCACAAAATGACCCCATTTTGGAAAGCAAACACATGTCATTTCTTTCCACAAATTTTTGGAAAATGTTGAAAGAAAATGAAAACACATTTTTTAAACTAATTTTTTACATATTTTTACGGCACTGACGGGGCACGGATGAGGATCCACTGATAGAGTGGCACTAATAAACACTCACTGATGGGCACTGATGTGCACTATTGGGTACTGATGAGTACTTTAGTGGCACTGATGAACACTTTAGTGACACTTATGAGCATTCACTGATGGCACTGTAGGGCACTGATGTGCACTGTGGGGCACTGATGGCACTGTAGGTCACTGATGAGCACTGATAAGCACTCACTCATGGCACTGATTTGCACTGTAGGATACTGATGTGCACTAATAAGCACTCACTGATGGGCACTGTAGGGCACTGATTAACACTGTAGTGGGACTGATGAGCACTGTAGGGCACTGATGAACACAGCAGTGGCACTGATGAACACTGTAGTAGCACTGATGGGCACTGATGTCACTGTAGGGGCACCGTAGGATACTAATGAGCACTGTAGTGGCACCATAGGACACTGATGAGCACTGTAGTAGCACTGATGAGCACTGATTGCATTGTAGGGGCACTGTGATAGCACTGTAGGGACACTGATTAGCACATTGATGGCACTGTAGGGGCACTGATGGCACTGTAGGGGCACTGTGATGGCACTGTAGGGGCACTGTTTAGCACTCTATGGGGCACTGATTAGCACTGTGATGGCACTGTAGGGCACTCGGGATCGTGCCTGCTTGTGCTGCTGTAGTGTTTCTCTCTCCTCTCCTCACAATGATACAGCATGCGATGAGAGAGAAACTGCGAGCTTAACTGGCCACGATCCTGGTTTGTTGACAAGTGATTGCTCCATCATTGGACGGAGCAATCACGTGGTAAAGAGCAGCTGTGATTGGCCCATTGCCACGATCTGTGATGCGGATCACGGACACTTCTGGGTGCGCGTCCAGTCATATGACGGCCTCCCAGAACTAGCCGGCCGCGCCGGAGCCATCACTTGGCTATAGAGCAATCAGCAAGTGGTTAAGAATTTGGATAGCGTTTAGCCCCTGGTTCACACTATAACCCGAATATGAATTGCACAGGAACAGCACCACGTTTCTGTGCAATGCACATGAGATTCAGTGCAGTGCAATTTGAGCTCATTAATTTTGAATGGGCTCAAATAACACCGCATCGCATCAAAAAAGTGCTGGAACATTTTTGTGAGCCACACCTCAACCGAATCACACGGCCATTTTGTACCATGCATTCCGGTGCAGGCAAACCATTCCATGTTTGTGATGCATTTGGGGGCTTCGTTAACTTTGTGCTATTGCAATGCGGTGCTGGAAACTGGCTGCGTTTTTTGCACCTCATATGTGTGAGCCTAGGCTTATTAGCTGTAGTCCGCTTTCATGTTTTCTCATTATAAACTGTTCAGGCACATCTAAATGCACTTCAAGAGCAATTCTCATTATCATTCTCCCCTTGTGTGACTGGACAGCTTTTTACAAACCAGGGAAATAACCTACAAAAATACTAACATAATAACAACATTTAAAAACTAACTCCTGTGCATAGGTACAATGCATATTCTGTATAAGAAGATGTACCCAAAACAAGAAAAAGTATATCTATGAAAAGGAAAGGGTCTGATCACTTGAGCACAGACACACAAAAAATAACC
Source organism: Aquarana catesbeiana (assembly GCF_042186555.1). Lineage (NCBI taxonomy): Eukaryota > Metazoa > Chordata > Amphibia > Anura > Ranidae > Aquarana > Aquarana catesbeiana. Next base: position 85,474,905 of record NC_133334.1, on the reverse strand, counting down.
TAATAGAGTACTTCCACAACAAGATAAAGTGTATTAAATATTATAATGTATCTCAAACACTTCTCCATATTGGTGACCAAGGTCATCTTACATAATGATGAAGAGATTATTTATTATTAATAAAGTAGGAAAAGATCTAAGGGTCCATTCACACCACAATCTGTGTGTTGAGTGTGTAGCGCTACCCCACTGTTTAAGATGGGTCCTCTGTTCTTTATAGGGGCCTCTCTGATACACCAAGTTACAATAGAAAGAGTGTGTGAGCTAACTCAGTAAATGCTTTCAACATCAAAAAACAGGAATACTCAGATTGGATTATATACTGTATATTAGAGCTGCACGATTCTGGATAAAATGAGAATCACAATTTTTTTTGCTTAGAATAAAGATCATGATTCTCTCACGATTCTCGGCATAACATCAACTTTCAAATTATACATAAAAATTGGGATAACTTTACTGTGACATAAAATATTGCAATGACCGCTATTTTATTCTCTATGGTCTCTGCTAAAAAATATATATATACATAATGTTTGGGGGTTCTAAGTAATTTTCTAGCAAAAAATACTGATTTTAACTTGTAAGCAACAAATGTCAGAAAAAGGCTTAGTTTCAAAGGAGTTAAACTGACCTCATTTACAGACTGAAGTTCATCCCTTTGTTCTAAAAGAACCAAATGATACAATGTTTCTTTTTATCTCAGCACTGAGCAACCTTGTGATAAACTTTGCCGGGTGCCTTTTTTTTTTTTTTTTTTGACAGCTGTCAGCTGTGATCAGAGAACGGCTCTACACTGAATTGCCGGATTGGAAATGCCGGATTAAGATTGTGAGAGGGGCTGAATGGAGATCGCAATTTTTTAATGATTAATCGTGCAACTCTACTGTATATATTGTTTCTAGGAAAATGTTTGTGTTAGAAGAGACAAAAACTGCTGAAGTACCCCTTTATAGGCACAATACTTCCCGAAATGATATTATAGAGCAACTAAAGGCAGCTGTTGCAGTATCGAGGGATATACTGCTTTTACATCTAAGGTGACCCACGCAAAATTCTTCCTCCAATGCAAATTCCTTGCATCAAAAAATAACCACTTTTGGTATATAATTCAGAAGTCATTGTACAAGGGCTTTCAAGTGGAGATCTACCTATTCACCAAGTCTCTCAAATAGAGCACCAGTTCCCGCTTTTATTGGGGGGTCCCTCCAAGGGAATATCCAACTTGTGCAATTTGGGTAGATGGTAAAAAACAGGGATAATGGGTGCCTCCTCTAGAAGATAGTCTACAGTTATTTTTTACTTAGAACTCCCTTGCACTAACCTACTCTCAGGAGTTAAATATTTTTAAGGGTATAGTGGGATCCTCTCTTAACACCTTATAAACCTCAGGGTCCCTAAATTGTCATAGATCCTCTTGTTCTTTAGCATTGAGAATCACCATCGTCCCTCCTTTTTCAGCATTTTTAATTACTAAATCTTTTTTATTTTTCAAGCTGTTTATCACGGCACCCTCCTCTGTTGTAACTTTCATTCCTTTCAATTTTACCAGTTCCTGTTCTTCTCTTTACTGAAATATTTTTATAACAGCATTCCTGACCTGTGTAGAATAGTATTATGTATTTGTTAAGCTTATCTGTATCTCTCTTCCCATGTACTGCACCTTCTGTCTCTATTTTTAGTTGTTCCAACATTAATTTGACTCACATTTCACAAAAATTTAGAAAGTTAAATTCATTCTGACCCTGGGGTTCATGTTACCAAAATGCTTTTAAAGCACCACATTTTTCACAAATTTATTTGCATCTAATAATGTGCTAAAACAGCAAAATGGTACAGGAGTTAAAGAGTGAGAAACATCATCCCCTGTTAGCTCTATTTCTGATACATTCAGCACATCAAAATGGAAGTAAACTCAAAACCTAACTAATTCTAAACCTACTCTCAGCCTAATGCTAAGCCTAATCTATCTAGCGCTGTGCAGCAAAAATCGCTATACTTACCTGTTCTGCAGCAGCTCAGGTCCAGTCCCAGGATCAGCTGTCAGCGGCAGCTTCAGTGTGTGGGAGTGTGCAGGAGAGGCAGCCGACAACAGAAGCCCTATAGCAACTCTATGGTTGATGTCACTTTCCAAGCATTTCACAGCTGGTTGTCCGTTCTCTCCTGCATACAACAGCCAAGCAGCCACCTCTGGATACGAGATCGGATCAGCTGCAGAACAGGTAAGTATAGTGATTTTTGTTTAACAGGCCTAGATAGATTAGGCTTAGAATATGTCTGAGAGGTAGTTTTAGAGTTAGTTAGGTTTTGATTTTACTTTAAGTCCTGTATCTATTCCTTCATAGGCTTCATGCACACCTGAGCGTATCGAGTTACTGGTGTTTTTCTGGCGTTTTTTGAAGCTTTTTTTGCAGCTTTTTACAAGCTTTTTAAAACATTTTAGAAGTATATTACAAGTGTTTTACAGCTTCAGGTATCTTTGTTTAACCAACATAAAGCACTACACTGTAAAAAATATTGTGCTGGGTCTGCTCAAAATAAAGCTTTTTAAGTACTGTCAACTAAACTTATTTTTGTCTGACTCGTTAGATTTTTTATGTTTTCAACTTTGTTGTTTTAAGTAAAGCCAACTTAAATATTATTTTTTAGTTTATAGACCATAGTGTTTTAAGTTAGGAATACATACCTTAACTTGTCTGGAACTATAGTATTAAGTAAAGCCAACTCAATTTTTTCAGTTTATAGACCATAGGTTTAAGTAAAGCTTACTCAATATTTTCAGCTTATAGACCATAGGTTTAAGTAAAGCCTACTCAATATTTTCAGTTTATAGACCATAGGTTTAAAGCGGAGTTCCACACAAAAATGGAACTTCCGCTTTTCGGAACCCTCCCCCCCTCCGGTGTCACATTTGGCACCTTTCAGGGGGGAGGGGGGTGCAGATACCTGTCTAAGACAGGTATTTGCACCCACTTCTGGCATAGACTCCCATGGGAGTCTATGCCTCTTCCTGTCCCGACCGCGCTGTCTGCTGGGAACACACAGCTCCCAGGAGAGAGCGGGGACCACTAGGGACGCGCAGCGCGACTCGCGCATGCGCAGTAGGGAACCGGGAAGTGAAGCCGCAACGCTTCACTTCCTGATTCCCACACCTAGGATGGCGGCGGCAGCTGCCGAGAACCAAGCGGGTTCTCGGCGTCCCCTGCCGACATCGCTGGACCCTGGGACAGGTGAGTGGGCATGTATTAAAAGTCAGCAGCTGCAGTATTTGTAGCTGCTGGCTTTTAATATTTTTTTTTTTTGGCGGTGTGGGTGAACCCCCGCTTTAAGTTAGGAATACATGTATATATTTCTAACTTAAACCTATGTTCTATAAACTGAAAATATTGAGTAGGCTTTACTTAAACCTATGGTCTATAAAATGGAGAGATTGAGTTGGCTTTACCTAAAACAAGGTTGAAAACATGAAAAGTCTGATTCTGACAAAAACAAGTTTAGTTGACAGTATTTAAAAAGCTGCCGCAAATAGTTGCCTCAATTTTTTTGAGTAGACCCAGCACAATATTTTTTTACAGTGCATTAACTTGTCTGGAACCATAGTTTTAAGTGATATTAACTTATTTTTTATTGTAACCTACTCAATTTTTTGAAGTTGGTAAAACTTATTTTCCAAATGTATTTGATATACTGTATGTTTGAAGGGTTTTATATAATAATAATAATAATAATAATACAATATTTTTTTTTTTTTTAAAAGAATAGTCCCATGAAACAGGCTTTCAAAACAAATTAAATGTTAATATTTATAAAGTGTTACAAATGTAATATTATTAAAGCAGCATCAAATGTAAATGTAAACATCTTTTTTGAAAAAAAAATTATAAATGAAAAAAAAGGCCTCTTTCACAGCTAACAAATCAAACTGAAATACACACATGTAACATACAGTATATTTGTAAAGAACATAGAAGACAGAATGTATTAACTTTTTTCTTTAAGCCTTTTAGGAAAGTAATTTGCACTTTAAAGGGGTGTTCCGGCCGAGATTTGTTTTTTTTTTAAAAAGTCAGCAGCTACAAACACTGTAGCTGCTGACTTTTAATAAGGACACTTACCTGTCCAGCGAGCCCGTGATGTCGGCTCCCCCAAGGCTGATCCGTCCATCAGATCGGCTGCCAGCGCCGCCATCTTAACGAAGGGAAACAGGCAGTGGAGCCTTGCGGCTTCACTGCCTGTTCCCTACTGCGCATGCGCGAGTTGTGCGGCGCTTTGTAAATGGTCCCGTTGTGTTCTGGGACACACACATGTCCCAGAAGGCAACGGGGCCGCTCGCCGAAGAGGAGGAAGCGCCGCAGAATAGGAAGAGGCAGATTAGAAAGACTGCCTAGCAACAGGGCCCATAGCCGAATGACGGCTGCAGGGCTGTTGGATAACTCTGGGTGGACGTACTATGACGTCCTCCCAGAATTCCCCTCTCGCGCGCCCCCTGGGGCGCGCACCCGAACACATCCGTGACCGCCGGGTCCAGGGGACCCGGCGCATCACGGATCCCGGTAAATGGCCGCTGATCGCGGCCGTTTACCATGTGATCGAGCCGTCAAATGACGGCGCGATCACATGTAAACAGACCGGCGTCATCTGATGACGCCGGTTCCTCTCCTCCCCTCCTGTGTACCGATCGGTACACTGTGGAGGAGAGGGAGATGGATGGATGTCTGCAGCGCTGTGGGCTGTATGTGTAGTGCCCACAGCGCTGCACAGAGACATCCATCCATCCATGCTCAGCCATCCCTCACTACTAATGCTGTGCAATACTCTGCAATACCCAGACAATACTCTGCAATACCCCCACAATACTCTGCAATGCTGTGCAATACTCTGCAATACCCCCACAATACTCTGCAATGCTGTGCAATACTCTGCAATGCCCCCACAATACTCTGCAATACCCCCACAATACTCTGCAATGCTGTGCAATACTCTGCAATGCTGTGCAATACTCTGCAATACCCCCACAATACTCTGCAATGCTGTGCAATACTCTGCAATGCCCCCACAATACTCTGCAATGCTGTGCAATACTCTGCAATGCCCCCACAATACTCTGCAATGCTGTGCAATACTCTGCAATGCCCCCACAATACTCTGCAATACCCCCACAATACTCTGCAATGCCCCCACAATACTCTGCAATGCCCCCACAATACTCTGCAATGCTCCCACAATACTCTGCAATGCTGTGCAATACTCTGCAATGCCCCCACAATACTCTGCAATGCTGTGCAATACTCTGCAATGCCCCCACAATACTCTGCAATGCCCCCGCCATACTCTGCCATGCCCCCGCCATACCCCGCCATACTCCGCCATACCCCGCCATACTCCGCCATACCCCGCCATACTCCGCCATACCCCACCATACCCCGCCATACTCCGCCATACCCCGCCATACTCCGCAATACCCCGCCATACCCTGCCATGCTGAGCCATGCTCAGCTGTACTCGGCCTCTGTATGTGGCCAGGCTGTGGAAGTCTCACACATGTGGTATCGCCGTACTCAGGAGGAGCAGGAGAATCTATTTTGGGGTGTCATTTTTGGTATGTACATGTTATGTGGTAGAAATATTGTATAAATGGACAACTTTGTGTTAAAAAAAAAAAAAGCGTTTTAACCACTTCCCGCCCGCCGGCCGTCATACAACGTCCTTGACTTTGTGCGGAGATATCTGAATGATGGTTGCAGCTACAGGCATCATTCAGATATCAGCTTTTTCAGCCGGCGATTCCCTACACCATGAGAATGATCATAGCAGCTGTTCCACTGCTTGATCGTTCTTACGGGAGGCGAGAGGGGACGTCCCCCCTTCCCGCCGCCTTGCGGTGCTTCTACCGACTCACCGCTACGATCGAAGCCAGGATCTTTTTTTTTTTTTTTTTTTAATTTCAGGCTTCCCAGCCTAGAGATGAGATGTGGGGTCTTATTGACCCCATATCTCACTGTAAAGAGGACCTGTCATGCCATATTCCTATTACAAGGATGTTTATATTCCTTGTAATAGGAATAAAAGTGGTCAAAATTTTTTTTTTTGGGAAAAAAGCATCAAACTAAAATAAATAAAGTAAAATGAACAATAAAAAAAAAATTTTTTAAAGCGCCCCTGTCCCTGTGTGCTCGCATGCAGAAGCGAACGCATACGTAAGTCCCGCCCACATATGAAAACTGTGTTCAAACCACACATGTGAGGTATCGCTGCGATCGGTAGAGTGAGAGCAATAATTTTGGCCCTAGACCTCCTCTGTAACTCAAAACATGTAACCAGTAAAAAATTTTAAAGCGTCGCCTATGGGGATTTTTGAGTAGCAAAGTTTGGCGCCATTCCACAAGCGCGTGCAATTTTGAAGGGTGACATGTTGGGTATCTATTTACTCGGCGTAACTTCATCTTTCACATTATGCAAAAACATTGGGCTAACTTTACTGTTTTGGTTTTTGTAAAGCACAAAACATTTTTTTTTCCAAAAAAAACGCGTTAAAAAAATTGCTGCGCAAATACCGTGTGAGATAAAAAGTTGCAACGACCGCCATTGTATTCTCTAGGGTCTTTGCTAAAAAAACATATATAATGTTTTGGGGTTCTAAGTAATTTTCTAGCTAATAAATGATGATTTTTACATGTAGGAGAGAAATGTCAGAATTGGCCTGGGTGCTCCAGAACGCCTGAAGGTGCTCCCCTGCATGTTGGGCCTCTGTATGTGGCCACGCTGTGTAAAAGTCTCACACATCTGGTATCGCCATACTCGGGAGTAATAGCAGAATGTGTTTTGTGGTGTAATTTGTGGTATGCATATGCGGTCTGTGAGAAATACCCTACTAATATGACAATTTTGTGGAAAAAAAAAAAAGTAAAAAAAAAAACCTTGATTTTGCAAAGAATTGTGGGAAAAAATGACAACTTCAAAAAACTCACCATGCATCTTTCTAAATACCTTGGAATGTCTTCTTTCCAAAAAGGGGTCATTTGGGGGGTATTTGTACTTTTCTGGCATGTTAGGGTCTCAAGAAATGAGATAGGCCGTCAGTACTTCAGGTGTGATCAATTTTCAGATATTCGCACCATAGCTTTTGGACTCTATAACTTTCAAAAAGACCAAATAATATCCACCGATTTGGGTTATTTTTACCAAAGATATGTAGCGGTATAAATTTTGGCCAAAATATATGAAGAAAAATTACTAATTTGCAAAATATTATAACAGAAATGAAGAAAAATGTATTTTTTTACAGATTTTTCGGTATTTTTTCTTTTACGGCGCAAAAAATAAAGAACCCAGCAGTGATTAAATACCACCAAAAGAAAGCTCTATTTGTGTGAAAAAAAGGACAAAAATTTCATAAAGATACAGTGTTGCATGACTGAGTAATTGTCATTCAAAATGTGAGAGCACCAAAAGCTGAAAATTGGTCTGGTTAGGAAGGGGGTTTAAGTGCCCAGTTGTCAAGTGGTTAAATATTTTTTTTCAAATTTTAAGAATATTAATGCTATTTTTTTTTTTTTGGGCGGTACTCCGCATTAAAGTGTGAACATTGAATGTCCAATATCTCAAAAACCAAAAGTTTGTTTTTGTGGTACAAATCTGCACAAACGCAATGCAAGCAAATGGCATTGTCACGATCAAGGGGTCAGGCTCGAAGACCAGTTGCTCTAGCAATGGAAGCTCACACAGGAACCAGCAGGATAGGAACACAGACAGACACCTTGGCAAATGTCACAGGCTCACTTGAGGTGGGGAATCTAGGTACTAACCGGTGTTCACCAGAGCTCCTGATGGTGGAGATGGACTTTGCTGCGTGTTGGCACCAGGTCGCAGTCCTCAGGATTGCCCCACCAGGAGGTGAGCAAGCCGGGGTCCAGTATCAGATATAGCAGATAGGGATAAAGCAGAAGCGTAGTCAAGGAAGAAGTGGTTGATAACGAATAGTTGCAGGTTGGGATTAAGCAGAAGAGTAGTCGAGAAGCAAGCCAAATGTCAGTAACAAATAGTAGCGAAGATACAGACAGCAGCAGGAGAGTCAAAGCGAGCTATTGGCTAGAGAAGGCACAATATTCTGGCAACCAGGAAGTGCAGAGACATGGCATAAATCAGGAAGTTCATGGGAGGAGCAAAGAGTTCAAGGTTCAAGGCAAATAAGATTCACAGCAGGATCATTCAACGAATTGTCCAGGGAACTGTCCAGCATTCCAGGTGGCTCAGCAAGCATTACCATACACAGCTGAGGTCCCAAGTTCAAGTCCAGGTCCTTATAGGTATAATTGTTTTTAAAATGTAACAACATGTGGTGCAAAGCGGGAGAGGTTTCATGAACTATAATGCGCAATATCTCTGAAACCAAAGCAGCACATACGTTCGTTTTTGCAGCACAAATCAGCACAGATGCAGTGCAAATGATTGCTATCTTTGTTTTTAAATTTTAATAACACTGGGTGCAAAGTGGGCAGGGCTTGAAGTTACATAATCTGAATTTGAATTCCAATATCTCAAAAACCGAACCGGCTGAAACATTCATTTTTGTACACGCTGAAGACCTAGAGAACCAGAGCCGCCGCCAAGATATGTCTTTGGGGATCTTGGCTCCAGATCGCCCCTCCCGATTGGAGTAGGCTCAGAGGTTTATTCTGGGAGCCCCATCAGTGGAAGTCCACGGGAGCCCCATCAGTGGAAGTATACCCCTTCGACCGCGATACAGCTGGTGCTGGGCTGGGCGGCTATAGTCTGTCATTACAGTGTCCCTGGGGGGCTAAGATCTGCTATGGGGGCAATGTTGTTGCTGATTTAACTTTTCCTTCTCTATAGCTCAGAAATGTCTGTATTTATGCTTGTCGCTGAGGTGTCCTGCCATTACTCAAGAGGGGGCTAACCCCTGCTTGCTGATAGCCCGTCCCACCAGATTGGTACTGGAGGCCCCTTTGGGGACTCCCCGGTGCCGTTCTGGTCCGGACGCAGAGGTATTGATCCACAGGCGCAGGGGGTTCTCCTGGAACAAAGTAAGTTAGAGTTACTGGTTTGTTTTATCGTTATTATTAGTTCTAAACTGTTTGGGTCTGGATAGGGAGCTCCTGACCCCTGCTGTATTTAACCACCTTCCCCACATAGGGCAGCACCCCATCGAGGGCTCGGCTTTGGAGCCTTGGGGGTGTACAGAGACTAGGTCTCTACCATGCCAGTGGAGTACTAGCCGTTAGGGCTTACTGACCTATCAGTGACCCTACTTCTTTCTACTCTCTATCCTACCTACTCCCCCCCTTATTTTTTTCCTCTTTCCTCCAGTCCCTGCTTGGACCATGGGATCCCCGGAATCTCTTAGACTCATGTCTTTTAATGTGAAGGGGCTTAACACCCTGGAGAAATGCACTATGGTGCTATCTAACCTGAGACATATGAAAGCGCACATCTGCTTCCTCCAGGAGACCCATTTTCGTGCCGATAGAACACAGAGACTCCATGATCGCTACTTCCTGGCCGCCTATCACGGATGCTCTTCCGAATCTAAGTCTAATGGGGTCAGTATATTGATACGTTCTACGACTCCGTGGGCGCTGCTGAACCAGTGGAGCGACGATGAGGGGCACGCCCTGTTTGTGAAGGGGCCCTTGGGCAGTTCCTTGGTGACACTGGTGAATCTATATCTCCCTAACTCGGGCCAGATCGGATTCCTGGAATCCATTCTGACCAAGTTACAGGACTTTGCAGAGGGAGCAGTGATTCTGGGGGGCGACATAAACTTCACCATGGACCCCTCCCTGGACGCATCCAGACAAACATCCCAGATTTCATATGCAGCGCTTAAGCGTCTGAAGAAGAATTTCTATGCCTTTCATCTGGTAGACGTCTGGAGGGTGTTGAACCCGACCCAGGGGGACTACACGTTCTACTTGCACCCTCATGACTCTTACACCAGAATTGATCTCTTTATGTTGCCTCAATCTCTCCTTACAAGGGTGCGGTCCGCCTCTATAGGTTCCATCACTGTCTCGGACCACGCCCCGGTCTTTGTCAATATAGATCTATTACGCCCGCGCCCAAACAATGGCAATGGAAGCTTAATGACTCCTTGATCCAAACTCCCGAGGTCCTGGAGGAAGTGTCCAGGGAACTGAGAAGTTTTTTCTTTTCCAATGCGGACTCAGACAGTGCTCCCCTGATGGTCTGGGAGTCCCACAAGTGCACCATTAGAGGACTCCTGATAAAGATTGGCTCCCGCCTCAAGAAGGCAAGAGCCCAGCAAACTCTCGACCTTTTAGACAAAATTAGGGCCCTGGAAGCCACTCACAAACAATCCCTAGCCACCCAGGCACTGGTGGACCTCACCATCCTGAGAATCCAACTGAGATCCCTGGCCTTAGTCAGGGCTAAGACCGTTATCACAAAATGTAAACATACCTTTTACGAACACAGCAACAAATGCGGTAAACTGCTAGCGAGGGGTCTGAGAGCACAACATGCATGAGCCTTTATTCCTGAACTAATGGGGGACGGTAACACCAAGGTGCATACCACCGATGAGATCGCTAACCAGTTTTGCAAGTATTACACCTCACTGTACAACTTGCCGCGTCAATCCTCGGAGCGGGAGAAGTCCCTAGAGCGAGAGGCCATACGGGACTATATTCAAAAGGCAGGCCTACCTAGGTTGTTTGACGAGGCACTGACGACATTGGAGGCGCCTCTTTCTGGGGAGGAGGTGACTCTAGCCATAGCCCGAATGCAAAATGGTAAGGCCCTGGGCCCTGATGGATACTCGCTTCCATATTACAAGACCTTTGGTGATCTTCTGATACCACATTTTCTAGCAGCATATAACGACGCCGGGGAGGGAGTGCTTCCCCTTGAGGATACCCTACGAGCCTACATTACGGTGATCCCCAAAGGAGAAAGATCCTCTTCACTGCCAAAACTATACACCAATATCCCTCCTCAACGTGGACCTAAAGATCTTCTCTAAGGTCCTCTAAATTGTTTGACGGCGTTGATCCTAACGCTTATTCATTCGGACCAGGTGGGTTTTGTACCCTTGAGGGAGGCGAGGGATAACACCATGAAGGCGATTAACCTTATCCATGCAGCTAAAACACGGGGGACGCCGATGCTGCTCCTCTCGACCGACGCCGAAACAGCGTTTGATAGGGTCACTGGCCTTTTCTGTTTGAGACCCTCCGTAATATAGGACTAGGCCAGCGGATGATGAACTGGATACAAGCTATCCACTCCCGACCCTCAACTCAAGTAAAAGTGAATGGCCACCTGTCCTCCCCCCTTGGGATAGCTAATGGGACGAGGCAGGGCTGCCCCCTGTCTTCCTTGATATTTATCTTGACCATTGAACCATTCCTCCGTTTGGTGAGAAACAATCCCAACATATCGGGTCTTCGCCTAAGTGACACTCTATCCAAAAATTTCAGCTTTTGCTGATGACCTATTGTTTTTTGTAACCAATCCCCTGGTATCTATACCAAACTTGATGACAGAACTGAAGAAGTATGGAGCGTTGTCCTTCTTCTAGGTTAATTACCAGAAATCAGAGGCTTTAAACGTCTCCATCTTTCCTCTCAACTTCCCCCCCTGTTGGCGGACATCAGAAAAGACCTTCTGACTTGGCAGAAGGGCATGTTCTCCTGGTTTGGACAATGCAGCATAATAAAAATGAACATTATGCCCAGGCTACTATATCACTTGCAGGCCCTCCCAGTTAAGTTCCTGAGTGCCTTTCTTAGAGCGGCAAATCGAGCGCTTGTCATGTTCATCTTGGCCCAGAAACCCCCACAGCTGGCCCAGTCGATTTTACGACTCCCAAAGCTACTGGGCGGAATGGCTCTTCCAGATGTGAATCTTTACCACATGGCCTGTCATATGACGCGAATCATAGACTGGTATCGCCACGGGATGCTAAAACAATGGGTCCAAGTGGAGCAGCTCCTGATGGGAACAGAGTTGGAAGGGTTACCTTGGTGTCAGAAGAATTTACCAAACCGGGTCATAAATCATCTTACGATGGGTGAGACATGGAGGATCGCCCAAAAAGCTTTTCGCGCTCACTCAGTCACGCCCATACCCTCACCGCTTATTCCCATAATTGGAAATCCGGCCTTCAGCCCGGGACTTAGCGATCCCAGATTCCAAAAGATATTGGAAGATCTCAGCTCCGCCACTTCATCATCAATGGAAAGTGGATGTCCAGGGAAAACATCATGGAAGACCCTCTTTTAGGGAACCAAAAGCTCCAGCTTTCCAGCTACGGTGTCGTTAGCATGCCAACTACTCATCGCACCCTCCAAGGGGTCCAGACCTCCCTACATCGCCAAGTGGGAGCGAGATCTGGGACTCCAGCTAACTGAGAGGCAAGTGAAGAGACTATTTCTCTTCACATGTAAGACCTCCGTGTGCTAGCCATCAGGAGGCAGGTTTCAAGGTATTGACTCAGTGGTACTACACTCCAGTCAGGATACACCGGATGTTTCCTCAGAGTTCGGACTTATGTTGGAGGTGTGGGGAGGAACCAGGCTCCCTACTACACATTTTCTGGGCATGTCAGGCCCTGACCCCCTTTTGGACAGAGGTCCACCGCATTATACAGAAGTTTTCAGCCCGGGAACTGCCCAGGACTCCCGAGTTCTTTCTCTTACACCACCATGAAATCCTGAGTAAAGGCCTACAGGAAATCCATCCTACCTCTCCTGGTCACAGCAGCGAAAAGTTGTATTCCCCTGTTTTGGAAGTGGATGGAGCCTCCGGGAGTGGCCGTCTGGTTGAAAAAAGTAGCTGATATTAACAAAATGGAGGACCTGGTGGCCACAGATAGGGGACTCAGAGAGAAGTTCCTCAAGAAATGGTTCTATTGGCTCGAGTTATTCTACTCGGAGGAGTATGCAAGGCTGCTGGTTTAATTCTTCCGCAAATGCAGAAGTCTGGGACGAGTACCAGGATATTGATGGAGAGACTGGAGGAAGGTTCCTTTCCCCTACCCCCTCTCCTCCCCCTTTTTCCTACTTTGCTTCCTTTCTTAGTTCGTTTTATGAGCTGTTTGACCTGTGGGTCGCACTCATCTCCCTTGCTATTAAGAATAAATTGGTGCTAAACATCTAAAATTATACGGGACACAGCTAACTTCTAGACCCCGAGTTCCGCTACCCAGTTTATGAGTATTTGTTAATGTAACCAGTTGTACCATGATGTCTTTTTTAAGGGGTCGGACTCGTCGAGGTGAACTTAAATCCAAACAATGTTGTTTTGATCTCTGTACCACCGTATGCTTTTGTTTTTTTCAAATAAAGAATTAAAAAAAATTAAAATAAAAAAATAAAAGGTAAAATAAATTAGAATTTATTTTTTAAACGCGCCCCCTCTCGCTGAGTTTGCGTGCAGAAGCGAACGCATACGTGAGTAGCGCCCGCATATGAAAACGGTGTTCAAACCACACATGTGAGATATTGCCACGATTGCTAGAGAGAGAAAAATAATTCTAGCCCTAGACTTCCTCTGTAACTCAAAACATGCAACCTGTAAAATTTTGTAAACGTCGCCTATGGAGATTTTTAAGGGTAAAAGTTTGTCGCCATTGCACAAGCGGGCATAATTTTGAAGTGTGACCTGTTGGGTATCAATTTAGGCGTAACAATATCTTTCACAATATAAAAAAAAATTGGGCTAACTTTATTGTTGTCTTTATTTTTAATTCAAAAATTTTTTTTCCAAAAAAAGTGCGCTTGTAAGACCACTGCACAAAGTATTGCAACAACCACCATTTTATTCTCTAGGGTGTTAGAAAAAAAATATATAATGTTTGGGAGTTCTAAGTAATTTTCTAGCAAAAAAAAAATGTTTTTAAGCACTTCAGCACCGGAAGGTTTTACCCCCTTCCTGACCAGAGCACTTTTTACAATTTGGCACTGCGTCACTTTAACTGATAATTGCGTGGTCATGCAATGCTGTACCCAAACAAAATTTGCGTCCTTTTTTTCCCCACAAATAGAGCTTTCTTTGAGTCCATTTTTTTCCCACAAATAGAGCTTTCTTTTCATGGTATTTGATCACCTCTGCTGTTTTTATTTTTTGCGCTATAAACGGAAAAAGACCAGAAATTATGAAAAAAATGATATTTTCTACTTTTTGTTATAAAAAAATCCAATAAACTCAATTTTAGTCATACATTTAGGCCAAAATGTATTCAGCTACATTTATTTGGTAAAAAAAATGTCAATAAGCGTATATTTATTGGTTTGCGCAAAAGTTATAGCGTCTACAAACTAGGGTACATTTTCTGTAATTTACACAGCTTTTAGTTTATGACTGCCTATCTCATTTCTTGAGGTGCTAAAATGGCAGGGCAGTACAAACCCCCCCCCCCAAATTACCCCATTTTGGAAAGTAGACACTCCAAGGAAATTGCTGAGAGGCATGTTGAGCCCATTGAATATTATTTTTTTTGTCCCAAGTGATTGAATAATGACAAAAAAAAAAAAATTACAAAAAGTTGTCACTAAATGATATATTGCTCACACAGGCCATGGGCATATGTGGAATTGCACCCCAAAATACATTCAGCTGATTCTCCTGAGTACGGGGATACCACATGTGTGGGACTTTTTGGGAGCCTAGCCGCGTACGGGACCCCGAAAACCAAGCACCGCCTTCAGGATTTCTAAGGGCGTAAATTTTTGATTTCACTCCTCACTACCTATCACAGTTTTGAAGGCCATAAAATGCCCAGATGGCACATCCCCCCCCCCCGCCCCCCCAATAACTCCATTTTGGAAAGTAGACAAAATGCAGGTGCTAGCAGGTATATGGGCTGATCCCGCTAACACTGCGTTTTTGGGAAGTCTCTAAACTGCTGCGGACGCTAGTATAGATCTGATCAGATCAGATATTGATCCGCTCAGATACTATACCACTAAGGGAGGTGTATGGTGCGTGTGTGGGTGTTAGCGGTACTGGCGCTAACCTGACGCTGCCTGGGGTGACGCAGACCCTATCTTACACTAAAACCTAACTTGTATCACCGCCGGGCAATCAGGGGGTTAAATCTTTACTAGTGCCCTGACACTATAAAAAATAAACTAACTAACCAGCGTCACCAGTAACACTTATACGGTGATCACTGGTGAAAGGGTTAACTAGGGGGCAATCAGGGGGTTAAAACCTTTATTAGGTACTATATGGGGGTCCCTGACACTATAAAAAGCTGACGGCGAACCTAAATACTTACCTCTCTAACTAGCGTCACCTGTGACACTAATACAGTGATCAGAAAAATGATCGCTTAGTGATACTGGCGACGGGGGGTGATCACGGGGTTAAACCTTTATTGGGGGGGTTAGGGGGGTACCTTAGACCTAAAGGGGCCTACCACTAACTGCCCTTCTACTTATAACTGTCACAAATGACACCAATGCAGTAATAGCTGTCAAGTATTTTATTCCTGCGCTACCATGCGGAAAATTAATAATAGGGGAAAAGCAGCTCGCACCGAATAGGGTCCAGCCTGGCCCTAGAAACAGACGTAAGTTCACAAGTGGGAGTGGTGCTGCCACGTGACCCGTGACGCCACGCGTAGGGACAGGCACCTTCCACTGTCAGCAGTGTACGAGCTCGCCGCTCGTTTGGATACATTTCACCCTCTGTCACATTACAGTTATACTGAATGATAGTCCGGAGCCCAGGACCCACCCCCACAGGAGACACCACAAGCGCTGATTGTTTTATGCTGTAACCTCAGTATAATGAGGTAAGGGGCCACTACCTTCCAGTGTAGGATTTCTGCATGAAGAGGACTTTCTTTATACACTTCACATGTCCACCTATGCTAGCAAATGATGCAAGAATCCTACTATTGCCTATACACTCTCACTGTTTGGCACGTTTGAAGAAGTATTGGAGCAGGTTGCTGCTGCACAAGTCACTTTTATTTCATAGTGTTTTGCTACTGCACAAGTCACCTTTTCTTGAACTTTAATATTGCCTTTATATAATTGCAAGCACTTATTGTTGGCACTGGACACTTTATTGCATCTGAAATTGATCTCCATGGACATTCATTGTAACATTGCACTTTTGTGTTTTTTGCTTTTTTATATTTTTTTGGCTCCAGCAATCTATGTACCTATGTATTTTTATTATAGATGAAGTATCTATACTGCACAATGTGTATACCTATGTCAATATTTTGATTCAGCATTATTTAGTCGTTGCCTGTTCTACTGTAATGTGTAGTGTTGGTGCACTTACTTGGATGTCTTCTCTCCTCGACGCAGGAACGAAAAGACAGACATAAGGAGAGATGACATCACTTCCTCTGCCGCTGTTTACATTACAGCAGCAGAAGAAGATTTTCATTCGCCGGGAGCGATCGCGAGGGGTGGCCACCCCCTCAGCACGGATCGCTCTCCTAACAATGCCGACCGCCTCAGGCACCGGGGGGGGCGCGATGTGCCCCCCACCCACGAAAGGCAAATCACGTATCAGATACGTGATTTTGCCTGCCCGTGCAATTCTGCCGCAGTATATCTGCGTTAGGCGGTCAGCAAGTGGTTAACTTGTAAACACCAAATCTCAGAAAGAGGCTCGGTCCTTAGGTGGCTGAATTTTAATAACATGGGGTGCAAATTGGGTGGGGCTTGAGGTCACATAATCTAACATTTTATATGCAATAACTTCAAAACCGAATGGCAGAAACATTCATTTTTGTTGTACAAAACAGTTTTTAAGCGCAAACTTTGCGTGCCACAAGTAAGTTGTCTCAATAGGTGTATACAACGGATATACATCCATTTATTATAAATATATTAATCAGCAAATAAAATAAACATTTTGGATGGCATGTTAAGCAACATTTAAAGCATCTGAACGATAATTTGTTCAATGTTCATTCTATACCATTCAATGTCATTGCATGGCTTTGTAGTGACTTGGAAAAATTCTTGTCACTGGTGGCGCTCTTTTGTCCTGATGGGCCTCAAATGTAGGGGAACTGCCTTGTTCAGGTTTTCAAAGTTTCAAAATACATCAAACTCTTTAAAATTACAGCATCAAAACTCGTGCTGTTGCACGTTTGGCAAACATCTGCTTAAATTTCAGTCAAATGAAAAAATAATTTTTTAAGTAAATGTAACTCAATTCGGAAATGCAAAAACCTTAAAAGTTTTGTCTAGATTACTCAGTGTTATACATTATTTTTGTAAATGTAAAAGGTGTGTTTTAAGAACTAATGAAAATTAAGTAAGGTACTTAAAATATCAATGTAAATTATTTAACATTTATTATTTGGTGAAAATGATAACATTTTTATGTTAAAATTACAAGCCAGCAGAATCATTTTTATCAGTGTACTGGGGATGATGGAAAGCTTTCTCCTTTAACCCAGCTCCCTTTTGCACTCTGTCCCTTTTACCTGGAGTGTGTCCCTTGCCTTTTACTAGCCCTAGTATGTAGTACTTCAGCACTGCAAGCTGCGCTAAATCTATTTGTAGCAATTGTTGCCTTGGGAATTTTACTATAGAGGGTGCCTTGGTGAAGCTGTCAGGTTGCTATAAAGGTGCAAACTGCACATCTCTAGTGACACCCAAGGGAGCAGAGGTTTATGGGCAGTACTATAGCCTCAAAGGTTGAAAGGAGGCCTAAAATGACAGAATAGACTAGAAATGTCCAAAATTTTGCAGTCCTGACTGGATGTAACTGGCCTGTAAATGGGTTTGGAACCAGCTTGTTGTAGAGCCTCATGATTGGAGTAGTCAGTGGGCAGTGTTGTCAGGGGAATAATGAGACCCTTAGTTGGGAAATGCAATCTGAGCTGATGGTACAATATGAAGGAGCGTCCTTATTCAGCCTTTAAATTAAAGAGGTTGTAAAGGCAGAAGGTTTTTTTATCTTAATGCATTAGGATAAAAAGCCTTCTGTGTGCAGCAGCCCCCCTCAGCCCCCAACACTTACCTGAGGTCCCTCTCTGTCCAGTGATGTCCACCAATGTCTCAGCCATCCGAGATTCTCCTTCCTGATTGGCTGAGACACAGCAGCGGCGCCATTGGCTCCCGCTGCTGTCAATCAAAGTCAGCTAGCCAATCAGGGGAGAGAGCCAGGAGCAGCGTAGAGGGACCCGAGAAGAGGAGGACCGGGGCTGCTCTGTGCAAATCCACTGCAACAGAGCAGGTAAGTATAACATCTTTGTTATTTTTATAGGAAAAAATGCGAGCCATTACAAACACTTTAAGTAACTATGTGAATCGGGTCTTACCATATAAAGGGGTACCAAAGAATTAACTTTTAATAAACTAAAAGTAAACAGTTTCCAGACACACTACCAGATATCCATCTGTAATCACAGTAACTGATAAAAAAAGTTTTTAGAAGGCGTATAATTTCCATTTTAACTAAGGTTGTCCCGATACCGATACTAGTAGGGACTGATACTGAGCATTTGTGCGAGTACTTGTACTCGCACAAATGCTACCAATGCCAGATCCGATACCTGGGAGAGATTAGGTGACCCGGTGCAACCGGAAGTCAGCGGCCGGAACAATGGAAGTGATGCTCCGTGTCGACGTCCCGACATCCCGACGCTCATCTTGGTACACCCTGCACTCGGCCACAGTAAGCCAGCAGCGGACATCTTGTTACACCCAGCCCATATAGTTCGGGCTGGGTGTAACAAGTGACCGCTGCTGCTTTTATGCGGCTGAGTGCAAGGAGTACCAAGATGGGCGCCGCAGGCAGCCTTTCCGCATGGCATTTCAGTGCCTGCCCAACAGTGCCCATAAAATGCAACCTATCCGTGCCAAACACCCATAAGTGCCGCCTATCAGAGCCAGCCACCTGTCAGTGCCATCTATCAGAGCCAGCCACCTGTCAGTGCCACCTATCAGTGCTATCTATCAGTGCTAGCCAACTGTCAGTACTAGCCATCTGTCAGTGCCAGCCATCAGTGCCATCTGACAGTGCTAGACATCAGTGCCATCTGTCAGTGCCAGACATCTATCAGTGACAGCCATCAGTCAGTGCTCATCAGTGCTGCATATCAGTGCCACCTAATCCCATCAGTGCTCATCAGTGCTGCTTAATCAGTGCCACCTAATCTGTTTTGTGCTTTGACATTAAAAAAAAGTAATCGGTAATCGGTATCGGTACTTGAAAAAAAGTATTGGTACTTGTACTCGGTCTTAAAAAAGTGGTATCGGGACAACCCTAATTTTACCTATTAAATATTTAATTGCAGCTGTAAGGAATACATAAAATGTTATAATATAGCTCTGAAACATTAAAGTGGTATTAAAACCCAAGGCAAACAATTCTTAGATCTGATGGCTGCATTAGTTTTCTTTTTTAGCCTTTCTTTCATCTTTTTTTAGCTGATGATCTAGCCAGTAATCAAACAGAGAAGAGCCGAGATCCTGATGATCATGGCTGATCTCTAATGCCGCGTACACACGATCGGACTTTACGGCGTACCGGATTTCGTCGGACAATTCGATCGTGTGTGGGCTCCAGTGGACTTTGTTTTCTCAAAAGTTTGACGGACTTATGCCCTGTACACACAGTCGGACATTGATCGGACATTCCGACAACAAAATCCTAGGATTTTTTCAGACGGATGTTGGCTCAAACTTGTTTTGCGTACACACGGTCGCACAAAGTTGTCGTAATTTCCGATCGCCAAGAACGCGGTGACGTCAATCACGTACGACGAGACTAGAAAGGGCCATTTCAGAACCAAGCGCGGCACCCTTTGGGCTTCTTTTGCTAATCTCGTCTTAGTAAAAGTTTGGTGAGAGACGATTCGCGCTTTTTCAGACTCGTGGCTTTCAGATCGTTTTCTGCTGTTCAGTTTGTGCTTGTGGGTTTGTATCTGGTCTTCAGTGCGTGCAAGCAAGTTCCGCGTGACTTAGTCATTGTGTTCTTGTTCGTTCGTTACTATTTTTCAGGTCGCTCTTCACAGGCCTTGCTGTTCTTCAGTGCGTTCTGTTACTTCGTTCTGAGCAGCCGACCGTTTTCTAGCCATGTTGCGTATGCGTACTCCTCGTAGAGTTCGTGCTGTGCGGGGGCTTGGTGTTGGGGTCCTGACCTTGACACAAGTCCAGTCCATGAACAGGGTGGGGAGAAGTTCATGGACCAAGAATTGGTTGCTTCAGCGTGACCAGTTCTCTCATATGCCTTTGCTCCGTGAGATCCGTGAGAATAATCCTGATGATTTCAGGAACTTTCTCTGGATGACGGACCCCATATTTCACCGTTTGTTGGCTTCGCTGACCCCCTATATCAGCAGGCAGGATACGTGCATGAGGCAAGCCATCACTCCGGAGCAGAGGATCGTCGCTACCCTGCGGTACTTGGAGACGGGGAGAAGCCTGCAGGACCTCAAGTTCTCGACAGGCATCTCCCCCCCAGGCTCTGGGGATCATTATCCCAGAGACCTGTTCTGCCATCATCCAGGTCCTGCAGAAGGAGTATATGAAGGTAAGATTTTTATCCTTTAATATCAGATTTTATTGTATATAATGTTTGCTAATATATTGTATTTCTTTCCTCATTCCCTAATTACCATGATTGTAATATGCTGTGAATGTCCCCTTTGTTCTCATGCATGCTGGAATTTTATGTAATTTTTTTTTGGTCCTTCATACATATTTGCCTTCACTTACCTCCCCAGCATGGTCTCCGGGCCCTATATTCACCTCATGTAGTCACTTAACAATGTATTTTATCAGCTCCATAGTAGTGCTTTACCCCAAACATCCCCTAACATTTTTAGAAATGTGATTTGTGCATTAAATTCAGGCAGAGTGCCAGAGGCTTTTTTTGTGGTGTCCCCAAATCATTTTTAACCCTCCCTCCCCCCAACTGCTAAGTCAGCTGATACCAATTCTCTATCTATCCTCAATCATCTATCTGCTGACTTTGCCAAACCCATACACACTATACCCATCTCTTTTGTGGTCAGATTTATTGATGAATTCCCCAAAGCATGTAGTGCAAGGGCCTGCCGGTATACTTTCAAATGGTACTGTTTAAAGTTTTTGTATCCTATTATTATCTTGATAGGTAATAGCAGAATGTCCAAATGTGCTCAAATGTGTACAGTGTGTATTTCTATCTTTGTATTATGACACTTCTTACCTGTCCAGTGGGCTGCCAATAGTGTAACTAAGGAGGGGCTGTTCCAAGTAATACCCATTATTTAGGCATTCATCTCTCAATGAAGTGGAGAGGGTTACCTGTCCAAGATCCCTCCCCCTATAATGTTAGAAATGGCCCATGAGGGGGGGGGGGGGAATATGATAGGTGTACCTTATACTTTGCCCTCCCTGAGTGCCCGTGATGTCCGGCTAAGATACCTTGAGTTCTTTGCGGGTAGGGGGGGCCATCAATATGCCAGACAATTTGTGAAACCTTGATCAAATAAAAAAAATTAAGCAAATCTTTGGTGACATTTACTGCTTGTGTTTGTTTTAGCTGACCCTGACCGAAATGTGGTGAGTCCTGAAAATGGCGTGATTGTGTAACCTTATACAAAGCACTGTTGGGTGTTATTTACTAAAGGCAAATACACTTTGCACTACAAGTGCACTTGAAAATGCACTGAAACTGCACTTGTAATGCAAAGTGGATTTGCCCTTAGGAAATTACACCCATTGTCACAGAAAGCAGCAATTATATCACCACAAAAGTGTTGTAGCGTTGAGACAATAATCCACACATTCTTGATTAACAATCTTTTTAATACCTGCACAATCACATGTGCATTTAGAAAAGGTTTTTAAAACAAACCAACATGTTTGTTGTATAAAAATTTTTGTGGTGGCATTATCAAAAATAGAAATGTCCATTTAAGATAAAACAGGCATGTTTCAAAACAACAAGAAAGACACAAATCTTGAACTTACAAAGTTCACATATGGTAAAACTGGAAGGCAATATCAGACATGAGTATTTAGGAACTGTGTTTGATATTGCGTTCAGATGGGGTGAAGTCACCCCAGGAAAAGCCAAATTTTGAAGATGCACGCAAATAGCCGAATGTCAACATGTGCTACCTGCCATCATGGGGGATCAAGGGACGTGTTTTGGGGGAGCAACCCCTTCCTCTCAGCTACTTTATTATTGAGGAAGGGGTTGCACCCCCAAAACGCGTCCATTGATCCCGTGATGGCAGATAGCACATGTTGACACACTGTGTGCATCCTCAAAATTTGGCTTTTCTAAAAATCGCTAAAACATTTTTAACATTATAGCACACAAAAAAACAACGGGATTTGGAGGGGTTTTAAACTCTCCCCAAAACATCAATGATGTTATTATTTTTTTGAATAACATCATTGATGTTTTTCTTGAGGTTTTCCAATGCTAAATTACACCCCATGATCTCCCCGATCAGGATCTCTGCACTTTCCGAGGTTAAATGCCCTGGATCCACAACATCACGATCACCTAAAAAGAGAGAAACCAAAAAAAAAAAACAGGTATTATAAATATGCCGGCATCCATCTCTTACCTGAGCCTGTGGTCGCAGACACTCACCTGTTGTTGTGCCTATTTCCACCACGTCTTCTTCCTCCTCCTGCTCTTCTTGGGTTGGGGGTATTTCCCCTTCTTCCCGAGGTGGGGGATCTGTGGTCTCCTCGGATGAGGGGTGTCCTCCGAGTCTTTTCTCCCCTATGTAAAACAAAAATGGTATACTTAGCACACAGATATTTGATGGCAGAAATATAAAGATG
Source organism: Aquarana catesbeiana (assembly GCF_042186555.1). Taxonomy (NCBI): domain Eukaryota; kingdom Metazoa; phylum Chordata; class Amphibia; order Anura; family Ranidae; genus Aquarana; species Aquarana catesbeiana. Next base: position 85,452,148 of record NC_133334.1, on the reverse strand, counting down.
AATCATTGCTTGGAAGTGGTGTACAATTGTCTATTTTTGCAGAGTTCCAAGATGTAGAATTTTTATTGTCCTTTGTCAAGCTTCAATACTTTACCTGTTTTGTACAAGCTTCACAGAAACCCCGAAATTTCCGGTGCAGACTTTTGACCACTTTCGCCATGATCTTGGCCTTTCTGATATTGGGGTTGGGGTAAGGTCCATACTTTCCGTCATAGTCGGCCTTCTTCAGGATATCGACCATCTCCAACATCTCACCAAAGGACATATTTGAGGCCTTAAGAAAGAGAAAAAAACCCTCAAAAAATTGGTGGGACTTTGAAGGCAACAAAGTAGTAATAAACAATTTTATTAATACAAATACACAGATATATAAATATACAGTATAGGGAACGTCTAATACATTTCACTACATAAACAATAAAATAAATAAGGATATGAATATGCTGATGTAGAATTCGAATGTATATTCGTGTAATCTTCAACCTTGGGCCTACGCGTTTCGGGACTACCTACAGAATCCCTTCATCAGGGAAAACTTGTAGGAGGAATCACACTACATGATGAAATGTAAATTTAAGATAATTAGAATCATATGCATTAAACATATTGTTTGCATCCTAGATCATTCTGTATAATTGGACATAAAAAAACATGAAAATTAAAATAAAGGTGAAAATAAAAATAAAAATACATACCCTAGCATATTCAGTCAAAGAAACTCACTGCCAAGGTCCCGGAGGCGAGTACGTGCAAGGCGCCCAGAGCATCCAAAGGAACGTCGGGCGTATTACTGGCCCCGCCTTATCCACACTGGTCCCCCTGTGCAACCCCAGAGGAGTGAAGCTCAACAGGGTCAGCACTGTCCCAAAGGGACCTGGACAGGGTAGAGACCAAAAGGGGGCATCTGAAACAAAGAAAAAAAGAAAAACACCCAATAGGCTGGTGTACCTCTGCTAGTAAAAGAGACAATATAGAAATGATGACCACAGCGTGGACACCGGTCCACACATCCACCATACGGATCCGCGTTTAAGCGGAGCATACAAGTAAAATAACCTTATGACCATGGCTTACCCTAATGATAGTGCATAAACAAAAATTCCCAGAGATCGTAGAGGGGGAACCCCAAAGTCAAAAAGCGGAGCAAGAGACCCTTAAATGCACAGGCAGCTCCAGAGAAGGTACAATAGGATAGAGATTGTCTGGAAGTACAGGATCTGTAATATAAGACAAAAAAAAGACCTGGTCACAAAATGCAAGAGTATCTATTAAGTATAGCAATATATAGTATATATTGCCAAAAACCGCAATCCAAGACAGGCAGCATCAGAAGCCTACAGCAGATTGCAACTATAAAAGGCAAAAGAAACAGGAAACAAAATTACCGTATTAGTCACAGAGCTGTATCTCTGTGCAATAAGGGAGCTCCGTTCGTAAAATCCATGAACGCCGCCGCAGAGCAGGACAGTGTCACTGACTCGGTGTGTGCGGCAGCTTAATAAGCAGTCAGATGGGGAGCCGACAGGTGCGGCGCTGATTGGCGTGCGGAATCCGCACGTCATGACGCCGCTCTGTACAAGGAGAGGAGAAGGGGGGGCATGGTAACCGCGGAGGAGCGTAATGATTACGACATCCTCCTGTCAAAACAAAAACAACACAGACACGTGCAGATCTCCTCCCCCGCCAGTGTGATCGGAGACACACACACAGCCTCAGTATTACAACCACCACGGAGGAGGAGACAAAAAGCAAACAACTCGCAGACAGTTCCATATATAGTGGGGCAAGAAAAAATAATAAACAGGGGAGCCTAGAGGGTGGATGAGTAAACAACAGGGGAGGGAAGAGAATATGAGACACACGGGATTATCTGGAGTAATCCCAGAATTGCCGTATGTGATAACCGCCCCGCACCCGCATTGATCACTTCCAGATGCCAATAAGGTGAGGGGACCCTGAGCCACCACTGCACGGCACCCCCCACAGCCAGATTGGCTGTGAGAGGGGTCATGCAACCGCCGCCCACCGACGCAAAAAAGGCAACCGAACCCATGGCGAGGCCAGGCAACTAAACGCTGCCTAACGTCCACCCAGTGAAACGGGCGCCAAACAGAGGCCCCCAACAGGACAGACATTGGCATCTATTATACTCCGACCCTACCCTACGCCCACATCTATCCACACTACCCGTGATCACCTATCGACGTACCAATTCCCTGCGGGACCACTTGGTCCACAGCGAATTTGTCGGCGAGTCTCGTGGTGACCCTTGCAAGAGGTTTGGGACTTTCACTTGTGGGGGATGCCCCATATGCAGATTTATGAATACCAAACAGAATGTGACTCTCCCCAACGGGCGTCCATATAGACCGTGTCACTTTTCTAACTGTAAGACTGAAGGTGTTGTATACCTTTTGGTTTGCCAATGCCGACAATTTTATGTAGGCAAGACGACACTAAAATTTTCATTACGAGCCTCACGACATATTACTGCCATGAGAAAAGCGAATCCCGACTTCCCATTGGGAAGACACGTGGCCAACGAGCATCAAGGCAATTTTCCTGATATTTACTTTCTAATTCTCGATAGAGTCCATCCTAGCCCGAGGGGCGGGGATTGGAACAAGGCCCTTCTACAGCGGGAAGCTCGCTGGATTATGGACCTTTCTGCCACCTCACCCCCTGGGCTAAATGATCATCTGAGTTACAGACCCTTTTTAGAGGGCTTCTCCTCCGGGGTATGTGAAAAAGATTTATAAGCCGTCCAACTCTAAACCCCTATTCAGTTCAACCTGCTCCTCCTTTTTCTGTTTTGATGATGTGTACTAGCAATGATAGGTGATGCTTTATGTGGGGCCGATTGCTTGATTGCTTATTGTTATTTCTCCAACATACATTCTCTGCTGTGTGAGGCTACCCATTACTGTTCGTATACTTGTTCCCCTTTGCAGCCCTGTATAGATAGCTACACCTTTTATGTATTGAGGCTCTCTGCTGGTCCCGGAAAAACGATAATAAAAACTGTGCTGTAAAATATGTGAACAGTTAATAATATAAAGAATATAAAAAAGCAGCAATCCCAACAATATACATCAATTGTAAGGTTAAACATATAAAAATAAAAGAATTGCGCTAATTAAATGTGTAATTTTACATACATGACATAAGTGAAAAATATTATAGTATGTGTAAAAGAGGATAGATGCAGATGATAACTGCATATAATCCACAAAAGTGTCCCATCAAGTGAGAAAAGGCAAAATAAAATCAAGTAGTGACTCCAAATCGCCCATAAAAATCAAAAGAAAGTCCAAGTGATAAATAATAATTAATCCGTGACCACCAAAGAGGATCCACCACCGGAAATGGAAGGGGTAGCTTCTTACCGAATGGATCACAGCTGGCAGGCAAACTTTAAACAGACTGTGGGAACTTCTATCAGAATCCACTAGGGGTCATCACACCGTCAGCAATAACAGCAGAACTCGTAGCAGAGATGCACCATAGAAACACAAAAGGGGCTCACATAGCGTAAAACCATAAGGATTTATTAAAATTCATATACATAAAATGAACACTTACAAGAGTTCGAAGAATAGATAGCCTGACGTCCGGTTCCCTGGCCACAGGAACACGGACAAACCCGTCCTACTTGGAATGTAACACAGCTTAGGGGCGACGTCAGCGCGTCGTCTGGCTCCACCCTACGTGTTTCGTGACATCATCACGTCTTCCAGGGGCACTCTGCCGGTCCCGTTTATGGCGAGTATTGTTGAGTTACATCTTACTGACCTCTCCTTGTCCCGCCCGGCGCACGGGGGCCTCCTGGGATTTGCAGTCCTGTTGGGGGGCCTCTGTTTGGCGCCCGTTTCACTGGGTGGACATTAGGCAGCGTTTAGTTGCCTGACCTTGCCACGGGTTCGGTCGCCTTTTTTGCGTCGGTGGGCGGAGGTTGCATGACCCCTCTCACAGCCAATCTGGGTCCCCTCACCTTATTGGCATCTGGAAGTGATCAATGCGGGTGCGGGGCGGTTATCACATACGGCAATTCTGGGATTACTCCAGATAATCCCATGTGTCTCATATTCTCTTCCCTCCCCTGTTGTTTACTCATCCACCCTCTAGGCTCCCCTGTTTATTATTTTTTCTTGCCCCACTATATATGGAACTGTCTGCGAGTTGTTTGCTTTTTGTCTCCTCCTCCGTGGTGGTTGTAATACTGAGGCTGTGTGTGTGTCTCCGATCACACTGTCTGTGTTGTTTTTGTTTTGACAGGAGGATGTCGTAATCATTACGCTCCTCCGCCGTTACCATGGCTCCCCCCTTCTCCTCTCCTTGTACGGAGCGGCGTCATGACGTGCGGATTCCGCACGCCAATCAGCGCCACACCTGTCGGCTCCCCATCTGTGATTAAGCTGCCGCACACACCGAGTCAGTGACACTGTCCTGCTCTGCGGCGGCGTTCATGGATTTTACGAACGGAGCTCCCTTATTGCACAGAGATACAGCTCTGTGACTAATAAGGTAATATTGTTTCCTGTCTCTTTTGCCTTTTATAGTTGCGATCTGCTGTAGGCTTCTGACGCTGCCTGTCTTGGATTGCGGTTTTTGGCAATATATACTATATATTGCTATACTTAATAGATACTCTTGCATTTTGTGACCAGGTCTTTTTTTTGTCTTATATTACAGATCCTGTACTTCCAGACAATCTCTATCCTATTGTAACTTCTCTGGAGCTGCCTGTGCATTTAGGGGTCTCTCGCTCCACTTTTTGACTTTGGGGTTCCCCCTCTATGATCTCTGGGAATTTTTGTTTATGCACTATCATTAGGGTAAGCCATGGTCATAAGGTTATTTTACTTGTATGCTCCGCTTAAACGCGGATCCGTATGGTGGATGTGTGGACCGGTGTCCACACTGTGGTCATCATTTCTATATTGTCTCTTTTACTAGCAGAGGTACACCAGCCTATTGGGTGTTTTTTCTTTTTTTCTTTGTTTCAGATGCCCCCTTTTGGTCTCTACTCTGTCCAGGTCCCTTTGGGACAGTGCTGCCCCTGTTGAGCTTCACTCCTCTGGGGTTGCACAGGGGACCAGTGTGGATAAGGCGGGGCCAGTAATACGCCCGACGTTCCTTTGGATGCTCTGGGCGCCTTGCACGTACTCGCCTCCGGGACCTTGGCAGTGAGTTTCTTTGACTGAATATGCTAGGGTGTGTATTTTTATTTTTATTTTCACCTTTATTTTAGTTTTCATGTTTTTTGATGTCCAATTATACAGAATGATCTAGGATGCAAACAATATGTTTAATGCATATGATTCTAATTATCTTAAATTTACATTTCATCATGTAGTGTGATTCCTCCTATAAGTTGTCCCCGATGAAGGGATTCTGTAGGTAGTCCCAAAACGCGTAGGCCCAAGGTGGAAGATTACACAAATATACATTCGAATTCTACATCAGCATATTCATATCCTTATTTATTTTATTGTTTATGTAGTGAAATGTATTAGACGTTCCCTCTACTGTATATTTATATATCTGTGTATATTTGTATTAATAAAATTGTTTATTACTACTTTGTTGCCTTCAAAGTCCCACCAATTTTTTGAGGGGTTTTTTCTCTTTCTCCTGATATCAGGGATGGTGGCAATTCATATGGCCTACTTGGATGGTATTCCCCTTTTCAGATATTTGAGGCCTTAAATCGTCTCCTTCTGGATCCGGACGTTTCCGGATCCGGGCTTTCCTCCTCCTCCTCCTCCTCTTTGCTATAATTAGCACGCACCTGCTCTGACTCCGCCATGTGCTCTTCACCCACTACGCCGAACGAGGTGGGGAATAAACTAGAATGAACGTCAGGGGCGGGCGGAGTTACACGCATGTGCAGTGTGTATAAAGCGTAACACGCGTGCGTAGTACGTACGATCTGTGAGCGGAGGAAGGAGTATCAGAGGCGCCGATTGTGATAATGAAGGTAAGAGCCAAACTTGGGCCTATACTGCTTCTAGATTGAGGCCTATATTGTAACTAGATTAGGAGAGTTTTGCCTGACATTAGGGTTTGTCTTGTGTTGTGTCTTGCAGTGAAAATGGATATCTTGAAAGATACCGACTTTATGGCAATCTTCATAGATATGTTCAGGGAGCTACCTTGTCTTTGGGAGATAAACCACCCTGAATACAAGAACCAAACAAAGAGGAAGGCAGCACTGGATCAATTGCTGGAAATTGTGAAGCAGGTGATCCCCACGGCAGACATGACCTATTTGAAGATCTATTTGAAGATCCTAATAGGGAGCAAAAGAAGGTCCAGGATTCCCAGAGATCCGGAGCAGCAGATGACATCTATATCCCCAGGATGTGGTACTATGACAGGCTGCATTTTCTGTCAGGCCAGACTGAACCCAGGTCATCACTCTCCAGTCTTCCTTCCCCCCCAGCTGAGGCTTCTGACGCCCAACCTGGGCCTTAAAGGCAGCAACATGTGGAGGAGCTTGAGCCAGCCAGCTTGAGCCAGGTATTGCATTCCTCTAAATATTTCTGCTTGTCCAATCAATGATGTTAACTAGATGTTAGTTTGGAGTACTAATTTATGATTGGGATTGATGATGCAAAAACTAAAACCATGTCCCTTTTTCATACACAGGGAAGTCTCAGCCAGGAGGTGGCCGGCCCAAGCAGGCTGCCTGATATCCAGGTCCCTCCCAGCCACCTGCAAATAGAAAGTGGCAGGAAGAGGAGTACCCTGGAGGAGGCTTCCATAGGCCTCTTTTGGAAGGCTACAGAGGCCCTGACAGCCCCCCACACAGTGTAGGAGAACTTTGCTGGCATAATTGCCTGCAAAATGCAGCGGATGGAGGAGGGCCAACAACTCATGTGTGAGTCCTTAATGTTGGAAGCTCTCAAAAAGGGGTTGAGGGGCCAAATAACATCTGCTACCCACATTTGTGACCTCACACATGGTCCTCCTCCTCCTCCTCCAGGTCCTACTCCTCCTCCTGCCACATCTCCAACAGCAGAGCCACAGCCAGGAAGGAAGCAATGAAAGAAGACCAGAAAGTGATGACCCTGGGTCCAGTCTGGTCTGGCAAAAGATGCAGGCTCTTGTAGTACCACAGCCTGGGGACACAGATGTCATCTGCTGCTTTCCGGATCTCGGGGACTTCTGGACCAGACTGCACTCCCTTAGATATGGTCTCCTCAGGCCACCAATTTTGATGTTAAAGAATTGATGTCTGCCGTGGGGGTCCAAGGCTTCGCCAATTTCTGCTGTTTCTCCAGCATTGCCTCCCTCTTTGTTTGGTTCTGAGCCCTTAATAAAGGAATTTTTGTTTCAATTATACTCTGCTATGTGTGTTTTCCTTCAAAAAGGACAGTTTGTTTGTGAGGATTCAGGTACATTTCTAAAGTACAATGTGAAATTAACAAGAGACACCAACACCAAGCAATCTCCTTGAGATTAAATAATACAAGATATCAATGGTGTTGTGGTAACTTGACACACAAAACACACACAAAAATATTCTGGAGAAAACTAAAAATAAAATAAAACAAAGATCAGCCTTAAAAAAATACAAACCTAAAAAAAATTTGAAAAAATTATGCCTTAAAAAAAATAAATAAAAATAAAACAACCCTAAAATAATTTTGTCAGATGTGACAAATCAAAATATATTGAGGGAATCCAGATAAAGAAAGAAGTTTGTGAGAAGTCTGTGTCAATCTGAGCAGCAAAACTACTTCATTCTTCTCACATTATAAAGAAGAAGAGAGTGCGCTGTATTAAACCATTTTTAACATTGCACCATGACGAAAGTGTTGTATCCATTGCGAACGCTAATTTTACCAGACCGAGCGGTTCCGTCTCAGAATTTCTTCTGAGCATGCGTGGCACTTTGTGCGTTGGAACTGGCCACACACGGTCGGAATTGACGCGATCAGATTTTGTTGTCGGAAAATTTTATAGCCTGCTCTCAAACTTTGTGTGACGGAAAATCCGATGGAAAATGTCCGATGGAGCCCACACACGGTCGGAATTTCCGACAACACGCTCTGATCGGACATTATCCATCGGAAAATCCGACCGTGTGTACGGGGCATTAGATTTGAAATTTCAAATCTATCCGATGGACTCGAGTCCGGTCGAAAAGTCCGATCATCTGTATGCTAGTCCGACTGACAAAAACCGACGCTAGGGCAGCTATTAGCTACTGGCTATGAACTTCCTTGTTTTAGTCCGGTCGTACGTCATCATGTACGAATCCATCGGACTTTGGTTGATCGTGTGTAGGCAAGTCCGTTCATTCGGAAAGTCTGTTGTAAAGTCAGTCAAAAAGTCCGGCGGGCAAAGTATGCTGTAAAGTCCGGTCGTGTGTACGCGGCATTAGGTGTGCCAGTTTATGAAGCTGAGATGAGGAGTGGAGAACATGTTCTTCACTTCCCATCACAGAACACACCCTTCTGTCATTCACTTTTACACAGATGACCAGTTTATGAAGGTGAGATCTGAAGATCTCACTGGACATCTCTGTAAAATATCTCCGTCCCAGATTCTCCAGTTTAGAGGTGGAAAATATGGTTGAGAAGCTGCTGTGATGTGAGGAAGGAGGCTTCTTGTTTCCTAATATCAGCAGCAGCAAGCTTAAAGGATGATATAAATAATAACCATACGGTATATGTTTATGTGTGATATATATATATATATATATATATATATATATATATACACACATACACACTGTATATACCATAGGTTGGTGACTCTATAACTTTCCTACAGACTAAATAATATATACTGATTTGGGTTATTTTGACCAAAGAAACAGAAAAATAAATTTTGGCCTAAATGTATGAAGAAAGTTTATTGATTTTTAAATGTTATAACAGAAAAAAAGGAGTTTTTTTCAAAATGTTTGAGTTTTTTTGTTTGTTTATTTAGCGTTGCATGAGCGTGCAATTGTCATTGCATTGTTTAGTGAAAACAATATAAGGGGATATGGGAAATGATTTTCCTACACATGCACCTAAACAGGTTGAACTGGATGGACTGTTGTCTTTACTCAACCTTACCAACTTTGTAACTACCGTATATACTCGAGTATAAGCCGACCAGAATATAATATAATTTTACCACAAAAAACTGGGAAAACTTATTGACTCGAGTATAAGTCTAGGGTAAGAAATGCGCTGCTACCGTAAGTGAAAAAGAGGGTCAACAATGCCCATTTGCAGCCTTACTGTGCCCATTTGCAGCCGTAGGTCCCCCAAACTTCAAACTCGGTAGTTAAGGGTTCCTAGATGCCCCCTAGCTGCAGCCAAAATTTGGGGTCTCTGGACCCAAAGGGTCCCGAAATGGCATTGCTGCAGATGGACACAGTTGACTGACATTGGGGCCCCGTATCTTGGGGCAACTTGGTGCTAGGAACCCCAAATTTGGTGTGCAAACCCAGTGGAACTAGCACTACAACAAACTGGGGTTCCTAGCACCAAGTGGCCCTGAGATACAGGGCCCCAAAGTCGGTTCGGAAAATGTCAAGCACTTTTCTGCAGCAGAGAATGACATTTTCTGAACCGACTTTGGGGCCTCGCATCGCAGGGTCACTTGGAGCTAGGAACCCCAGCTGAATATGTTGTAGTGCTAGTTCCACTGGGTTTGCACACCAAATTTGGGGTTCCTAGTACCGAGTGGCCCTCAGATACGGGGCCCCAAAGTTGGTTCAGAAAAATGTCATTCTCTGCTGCAGAAAAGTGCTTGACTCGTGTATAAGCCGAGGGAGGCATTTTCAGCACAAAAAAATGTGCTGAAAAACTCGGCTTATACTCAAGTATATACCGTATGTAATTATGTCATTCAGTGTGACAGTGCTGAAAGCTAAAAATTGTCATGGTCAGGAAGGGGGGTGAAAGTACCAGGTATTGAAGTGGTTAATGACTGGGTTAGAGGGGTGATTGAAGTAGCAAGGGGGTTAGGGATTAGGTGGGATGGCTGTAGGTGGTTGGGACTTGGTGAGGAACCCCAGGAAGGATAATGCCCCAGAGGTTTGGTGGTGAGAAGGAGAACTAAGTAGGCAGTCTGAAATTAGACAATATTGGGCAAACACTCCAACCCTACATCATTTAAGTATTTATGAATTTTTAGGGATTATCTCTCAATGCAGCTTGGTGGGTTATAGGGTCTTTGAAGGCAATTTTCTGAGTAGGTTGTGATGGTGTTGGGGACCCGTCTTAGGTGTGGAGCCCCATGCTACACTGTTTTTCTAGGTTAAGAAATGATGATGGTTTGCTGTTACATATTGCAACTTACCAGTCCCTAGATGTAGTGGCTGCATTGTTTTTCTTATTTGAAAACTTTCTTCTTTTTATTTTCAGCTGGTAACCTTACAATCACATAACTTCCTGTTCCTTCATGTGTACTATTTTTTTCCTCAATGTATCAGCCATGATTGCCACACAGGCTAGGCTACAACCATGTCTTTTTTTTTTAAAGATGTTTTATTGAGAGTTTTGCTAGAACAGCAAACTACTACCATGTCTTTACTTTAGTTTATGACAACACACACATGCAATGTGCAGTGCATGTCACGTTGAAACAGTGAAATAATTAAAAATGGCATCCCCACTCATATACCGTGCATTGTGTAGTCATGCGCTGCAATGAAGAAGTGCTAGTTTTCCTTCTGTGGTCTGCATCTGCAGCCTATTCTAACCAAATGGACTGGCTTATTTAAACTCACATTTAAACTCACATTAGAAATCAGTAACTTAGTGGAATAGTGTAGGGGTGCTTAAAGTGGACCAAGTAGCATGTTAAATATATATTAAGTAATCTGTAAGTTTAATGCCACGTACACACGGTCGGATTTTCCGACGGAAAATGTGTGATAGGACCTTGTTGTCGGAAATTCCGACCATGTGTAGGCTCCATCACACATTTTCCATCGGATTTTCCGACACACAAAGTTTGAGAGCAGGCTATAAAATTTTCCAACAACAAAATACGTTGTCGGAATTTCCGATCGTGTGTACACAAATCCGATGCACAAAGTGCCACGCATGCTCAGAATAAATAAAGAGATGAAAGCTATTGGCTACTGCCCCATTTATAGTCCCGATGTACGTGTTTTACGTCACCGCGTTCAGAATGATCGGATTTTCCGACAACTTTGTGTGACCGTGTGTATGCAAGACAAGTTTGAGCCAACATCCGTCGGAAGAAATCCTAGGATTTTGTTGTCGGAATGTCCGATCAATGTCCGACCGTGTGTACGGGGCATAACAGTTTCAGCACAATGAATAGAGGACCTTTCATTTATCCGGCTATCATCCATTCAAATGTAGCACCCCCTAGCGTAGCTAGAGTACTAGAATTAGGTTTTTGTGAGTGTATGTAAATTTGTGCAGGCTTGGCCTGTGTGTTTTCCTGGGTCAGGGTTTGAGTGACTCAGGGAGGCTGGTATGACTCACAGGCAGCATCTTCTAGAAACATGCAGAACATTCTAGAAGGGTGGGAGTGGAGAGGAGGAGGAGCTGCTTGGGGTATTCATGAGGGCCCTGACCAATCCCCAACAGCTGGGTTGGCAGGGGGAAGGCCTCCTCAAATACTCAGGGTCAGCCTAGCTGGGGGCAGTGGAGTTCGGGTGGAAGCTGGAGATGGAGTGTTAGGTGTTGGAGGCCTTTGAGAGTAATCCCCTAGTTTGGGGAAGGGGGGTTTGGGTGTGAACTCAGGCCTGGGCTTGGGTGCAGAAGGGACCCTTCTTCAAGACACAAAAGGGAATCCTGACCAGGAGGCAAGGAGGAGGCAGCAGGAGGACACCTTAGGAAAATATCCAGGAAGGAAGACAGCCAGGTGGGCTAGTGAGTGCAGTCAGAGGACTGAAAGGCATGCCTGAAGGGACTGGGTGGGAGCAGTCTGGGATGGATGCAGAGTCGGTCTGGGAGGATTGTGGAGTCTTAGCTAGGAGGGCTAGTGAAAGGGGCAGCTGCAGCCGGGTGGGCTGGCAGTGCCTGAAGAGGTGGTACTGGGATCAGTAGCCACAGGAATAGGACAGCTAAGCACTGGGACTTCTTTTCTGCTACACTACCAAAGGGGCCCGCAGCCCCTGCCTGCAAAGGGCATTTGCTACAGATCTAACTGAGTCTTTTACAAGCAACATTGTGCTGGAGGTAGAAGGAGAAGTGTATATACATGCTGTATATAGTTCATGTACCTGAAGAATTCTGTCTGTGCTGATCAAGTGGGCATCCCATAATACCCCATCCAAGTTCAACTCCCATAATAAAATACAAAAAAACAAAGCTGCAAAGACTGATTTCTGACTCCAGCGTGTATGGAAAATTCATGTGCCTGGGTGTGCAGGGTGGGAGATATCAACATTCACTGGCGACTCCTATGGGGGTTAGCACTACACATAGAATACTTTTTATTGTGGGAAGTAATAGTACAGGCTCAAAGAACAGAGCATGGAGGCAGAAAAGGCAGGCATAGTCGGCACTTTTGACATTGCCCGTGATAGGTGGAGCCATTTGTATTATCTGTGATCTTCCAGTGCTGTGGGGGTATCTTGGAGGGGGGGGGGAAGGGAGTATTTCCAGGAACAATGTAGTGATTGGCACATGGGACACTCGTCATTAAGTACTATCCCTGGTGCTGGTTTAAAAAAAAAATCTGTAAAAAATCCATCTCTGTGTCTGGAGTACAAGACTTCTTAAAGTGTTTGTTACCCCACCATTTCATATTCTCATATTCCAGATATGTGCCTGCTGTACCATGTACTTGTATAAAAAGTTTCCTGTTCTCTTTGTATTGCTTCCTTTGAGTGAAATCCCTGGTGTTCCTGCCAGTCCCTCTACTTTCCTATTAAAACTAACCACACTAAGCAAAAGGACACATTGTGGTCAGTTCTATAGCTATGCTGGGAACTCAGCCTGTTCTCCTCCAATGATCAGACTTGTCCTGATATGCCCCCCCTGCACAGCCATTTACTGGGAAGCTCAGTGTGCTGCTGCTTCTTCTTCTCCCCCCAGCTCTTATGCAGCTGAAAACAATGGGGATGTGATCGCTTCTAAAAAAAGGGGGGGGGGGGTATTTAATCTATAATGTTTCTTTTATCTATACACAAGTGTTTTACCTTTCATTTCAATTTTAAACCTAATTTGGGTTGTTTTACAAGCTGATCATTTACAATCACTTTAAGCTTGTATTTGTTTCATCTGTACATTTAGTTTAATGCAAACATTCTATGCTGCAAACAAACCACAAGCACTACAAATGGTCAGCATACCAATCATTTATTTATACACTGATCAGCCATAATATTATGACAGGTCTAGGGTGCCTGGGCACACCCTAATCACCCCGTGCACCTAAAAAAAAATGTAAAAAAATAATAAAATAAAAATTAAAAAAAAAATACAATAAAAAAACTACTGACACCAACCTGACATGCCCACTGCCCTACTGACACCAACCTCTGCCCTACTGACATGCCCACTGCTCTACTGACACCATCCACTACCCTACTAATACATTTTGAAACATTTTTCACATTTATTTATAAATGTGTATACACACACACACACACACACATTCACGTGTGTTTGAGCTTTGGGGTGCACAGCCCAATGCAATAGGCTGCGCACACCTATGTGAATTACATGAATTATCTTGTTACAATGGCATTTGAAATTTGGTGGGGTATATTAATATATATGTGTGCAAATCCATGCTTAGATTAGTAATGTATCAAGAAATATGTGAAAAAAACAGGAAAAGCTGCTAGCACAGGTTTAAAGATACTAAATCTTCGGCGGACATCAATATACAGCATGCAGCACTATTATTCAGACACACATGGAACAATATATTGAATAAAATATACACCGCTCCTCCACCGTCCCTGCCCATTGAAATGAATGGGCAGCGCTGCCGAAGCGCCTACAAAGTGGGTGCTGTTAACCCTTTCTTTGGCCACTATCAGGGGTTAAAAGCACCCCCTCTAGCGGCCAAAAAGCGCTGTTATAACAGCGGTAAAGTGCCGCTAAAATGTAAAAAATTTAATTAAAATTAGCATCGCTTTACCTGTAACGCCCGCATCGCCCCAGTGTGAAAGGGGTCTTATAGTTATCTGCTATGTTGTGATAAAACTTGGCAGGCTGCCTGGATTTTTATTTTTTCAGCTGTCAGAGAACTCTCTGCACTTGTTGATTAGAATTGGGAAATGCTGTTTTAAGATCGGGAAGGGAAAAGAATCGTGATTTTGATTCTTAACGATTAATCGTGCAGTTCTACTTTACATGCACATGAATTTTAATGGCATCTCAGTCTTAGTCCGTAGGGTTCAATATTGAGTTGGCCCACTCTTTTCAGCTATAACAGCTTCAACTCTTCTCAAAAAGCTGTCCACAAGGTTTAGGAGTGTGTCTATGGGAATGTTTGATCATTCTTCCAGAAGCGCATTTGAGAGGTCAGGCACTGATGTTGGACGAGAAGACCTGGCTCGCAGTCTTCGCTCTAATTCATCCCAAAGGTGTTCTATCAGGTTGAGGTCAGGACTCCGTGCAGGCGAGTCAAGTTCCTCCACCCCAAACCATTGACCTTGCTTTGTGCACTGGTGCGCAGTGATGTTGGAACAAGAAGGGGCCATCCCCAAATTGTTCCTGCAAAGTTGGGAGCATGATATGGGTTCAAAATGTCTTGGTATGCTGACACCTTAAGAGTTCCCTGCACTGGAACTAAGGGGCCAAGGCCAACCCCTGAAAAACAACCCCACACCATAATCACCCTTTCACTAAACGATTTGGACCAGTGCACAAAGCAAGGTCCATATAGACATGGATGAGCGAGTTTGGGGTGGAGGAACTTGACTGGCCTACACAGAGTCCTGACCTCAACCCAATAGAACAACTTTGGGATGAATTAGAGTGGAGACTTGCGAGCCAGGCCTTCTCATCCAACATCAGTGCCTGGCCTCACAAATGCGCTTCTGGAAGAATGGTCAAACATTCCCATAGACACACTCCTAAACCTTGTGGACGGCCTTCCCAGAAGAGTTGAAGCTGTTATAGCAGCAAAGTGTGGACCAACTCAATATTGAACCCTACGGACTAAAGGCCAGTACACACGATACGAAAATCGGAAGAAAAATTTAGCCCGAACGATCTGCCGATTTTCAGATCATTAGTATGGTGCTTGCGACAGCCGATTCTGGTTTTTCGTCAGACAAAAGCTGGATGTGCAGACTATAAGATTTTTGTCGTATGTGAACTCAACGTCTGACTTTCGTTTAATCAGTACGGTTTTTGTACGAAAAAAATCATAAGAGCAAGACTCCGCATGCTCAGAAACAAAAGAATTCATACAAAACTACTCAACACATGACGTCACTTCTGAAGTTGTATTCTGTCATACGAGAAATTTCGTATGGTGAGTAACCTCTTCACTTTCGACATGAGACTAGCATGCAACAAAAAACGGACCAACGGTTGTCCGAAAATCCGATCCTGTGTACGAGGCTTTAGACTGGGATGCCATTAAAGTTCATGTGTGTGTGTGTAAAGGCAGGTGTCCCAATACTTTTATAAAATATAGTGTGTGTCATCTATGGGAATCACCAAACTGCTCAGCTAGTATTACACATTTACAAGGACACAGAGCAGTTGCCAGTACTTATGTATCGAAAACCAATAACAATAATTCAATAATTGCAGTTTATCAATCCTTTTTTTCATTATTTTCACCTGCAGCACACATCCTGTCCTAGGGTGACAACATTCACTCCCTGCTCATAGAGGAGCAGAATTGTCACCCTAGAGATACAAAACACTTACCACTCTCCTTATCTACATAACCATGCATGCAGTTGCACTGCACTGGTTTGACAATTGGGGGGTTAAACAGGCAGTGAGGAGGTGACATATCACCTTCTGTCAAACACTCTCTGAAAAGTAATCCACCACAGATGGCTTTTCAGAGGGGCTGCAATGATAACCACAAGTCTGAACGAGCACCAAGAGTAAACCTCCGACAGCAACACAACCAAAAATCGAAATACTTTTTTTTTTTTTTTTATTGCTTGTTGCAGTCTATTTGCTCACTCCCTGTCTAGTGAAACCATTTAGATTAGAATAGACAGTGAAAGGAAACCTCTCTAATGGAGTGTGGAATGACAGCCAAAACCTGACAAAGGTTATAAGCCTTCCCCACTCACATTTACCAGACCAATAAAAAAAAAAAAAAAAAAAAAAAAAAAAGGGCTTTAAATTATATTTTTTTTTAGTCTTGACACCTAATAGTAACTAAAAAAAATCAAAACATACAAAACTACTATACATTCCTGTTCATATAAACTTTTATGAGCACCGGAGCTAACATAGATGGTTAATTTGTGGTTAATCTGCCTATTTATTTCTGGCATATTTTAGCTTAATATTGTGTTAGGAATCTGTGCTCATTGCTGGGTGTGTGTGTCCGGTATTCTATATGATTTCCTGTGCCTGAAGGATGTGGGTTCACATATCAAATCAGTTGCAGTGCCTACTCTACATAGAGAGAGGCATGGATGAAGTAAGAAGCTAACTTGGTGAACTATGACTCATTATTCAATGTAATAATGGTATTCCCACCTTTAGCACATCCGGGACTTCCATGTATTTATGAATAAAAAAGAACTACATGCATGTAGGCTGCGTGGGCGGGTAGGTGGGGCCTACAGAGGTAGCTGTGTGGTTGTTTGTCACATCCTCCATGTTTCCCAATGAACGAATTGGGCACCAAGTACTGGGTCACATGGAAGGCCTTCCCCCGTGGGTTCTTCTGGTCTACGTAAGGCACTTTGTTACAGGGTCACTTTACTGCACACGTGGGGGTACCGTTACTTTGTGTCGTCTTCAGTGCTGGGACAAGGTCACTTAAAGCTTAGGGCGAACATGTCAAACTGCGCCCCCCCCCCACAAGATGTATGGGCATTATGTGTTAGCAACCCCCCCAAAAAAAAGAGCACTAATTTGCATGCTTAACCCCTATTCATAAATTCACCCTCTTCCGAGGATAAATCTGCCCCTCTGCTGAAATACTTCCTCCCAGCACAAATCGGTGCCCCCCCTACCAGCTCAAATCCTCTCTTTCCACAAGTCCCCCCCCCGCCGTCAAAAAAAAGTCACTCCTCTTGGCACAAATCTTCCACTCAAATCTCCCCTCCAAGTATAAATCCCCCCCTCCCAGCACAAATCCCTCCTATTCCCCCTTCTAGCACAAATCCCCCCCCTCAACATTTACCAAGCACAAATACCCTCCAATCATCCCTACTTGCACTCCCCCATAAAAGAAAATTCCCCTCCTAGCACAAATTCCCTCCCCCTTTTACCAGATCTCCTCTTCTCCCATCCCCCCCCCCCAACACAAATCCCCCAAATCACCTTTCCTAGCCCCCCCCCCCCCCGAATTTACCCTCCTAGAACAATTCTTGAGCCCTGTTGCCCACCAAATTCCCCCACCCAACACAAGTCCCCTCCCCCCAATCTCCTTCAACTCACATGATACCACAGTGCCCAGAGCAGCCACCCCTCCTGCCCACCCCTTGTCCTAGCCCTGGTCGTCTTCATCAGTGACAGGGACAAGGCTGAGGCTGCCGTGGGGGAATACTCAACCTTAAGGCGGGCCTCCACTCTAATGCCCTGAATACACGATCAGACATTCCGACAACAAAACTGCTCCTGGTGGAGTGATCTTGCGGACCGCAACCTGGTAATAACATACAGCAAAATCTGTTAGCACGGATGCCCCGTACACACGATCGGACTTTCCGACAACAAAACCGTTGAATTTTGTTCAAAGGTTGTTGGCTCCAACTTGTCTTGCATACACACGGTCACACACATGTTGGCCAACAATTACGAACGTAGTGATGTACAAGACGTACGGCAAGCCGATAAAAAGGAAGCTCAATAGTCATATAATATCTCCATTACAAACACTAGTTTTACAAGACCGAGCGCTTCCAGCTTGTACTTGATTCCGAGCATGCGTGAACTTTTGAGCGACAGACTTGTGTACCGCTGGTGGAAGGAGTGCCAACTTCTCCCCCTCTGCTAGAGGCAGTTCCACCTATAACAGGTGACAGCTATCAACAGTCTGCTTGTTAAAAAAAGAAAAAAAAAGAAGGGGGGAGTGGTGCACTTATTCAATATAATGTGCCGTTATTATAAAACCCAGAAATAAACTAAAGTGCAAAAAAAGTCCAAATAAAAACAAATGGTCCAGATCAGTTCATATATATAGATATATCTATCTATATATCTATAGATAGATATATCTATCTATAGATATATAGATAGATATATCTATATAGATATAGATATATCTATATCTATATAGATATAGATATCTATCTATCTATATATATATAGATATCTATATATATATAGATATCTATATATATATATATATATATATATAGATATCTATATATAGAGAGACGTCTCATGGAACAGTAACTTGATAGAAGGAAAACAAAACATAAATCCAACATTGAGTGTAAAATTTATAGATTGGCCGCTCACCTCCAGCGATGACCAAAAGGTCAAACAAGGCTCATCAAATAGCAAATGGGGAATCCTGCTGGTGGATCTGCGGAGACATTCCGGTCCCAAACGAAGACAAAATGCTGCATGGAATCTCAGCACCAACACATCCTGCGCTCACCACTGGATAGTTCTATATATAGAGAAAAACTCGCTCCAAAAAGGTACTATTTCTTGTGTGGATAGCACTCAGAGAAAACAAAACAACCATAATGCAATATTAACAAATAAAGTAAAGCTTGTTTAATAAAAAACTTCTTACATCAAATAGGAACAAAATCCGCAATATAGAATGGGAGTAGTGACACACTCGCCTCCTCACCATGCTTCCGCTCTCAATAGGGACCGAAAGTGACGTCACAAGGCTCCACCCGACGCATTGCGTCACGTGACTTCCTCAGGAATCATCCACACAAGAAGTAGTACCTTTTTGGAGCGAGTTTTTCTCTATATATGAAACTATCCAGTGGTGAGAGCAGGATGTGCTGGTGTTGAGATTCAATGCAGCATTTCGTCTTCGTTTGGGACCGGAATGTCTCTGCAGATCCACCAGCAGGATTCCCCGTTTGCTATTTGATGGGCCTTGTTTGACTTTTTGGTCATCACTGGAGGTGAGCAGCCAATCTATAAATTTTACAATCGATGGTAGATTGATGTTTTGTTTTCCTTCTATCAAGTTACTGTTCCATGAGACATTATATATATATATATATATATATATATATATATATATATACACATACAGTGGGGGCGGAAAGTATTCAGACCCCCTTAAATTTTTCACTCTATGTTGCAGCCATTTGCTAAAATCATTTAAGTTCATTTTTTTTCCTCATTAATGTACACACAGCACACCATATTGACAGAAAAACACAGAATTGTTGACATTTTTGCAGATTTATTAAAAAAGAAAAACTGAAATATCACATGGTCCTAAGTATTCAGACCCTAGTATTTAGTAGAAGCACCCTTTTGATCTAATACAGCCATGAGTCTTTTTGGGAAAGATGCAACAAGTTTTTCACACCTGGATTTGGGGATCCTCTGCCATTCCTCCTTGCAGATCCTCTCCAGTTCTGTCAGGTTGGATGGTAAACGTTGGTGGACAGACATTTTTAGGTCTCTCCAGAGATGCTCAATTGGGTTTAAGTCAGGGCTCTGGCTGGGCCATTCAAGAACAGTCACGGAGTTGTTGTGAAGCCACTCCTTCTTTATTTTAGCTGTGTGCTTAGGGTCATTGTCTTGTTGGAAGGTAAACCTTCGGCCCAGTCTGAGGTCCTGAGCACTCTGGAGAAGGTTTTCGTCCAGGATATCCCTGTACTTGGCCACATTTATCTTTCCCTCAATTGCAACCAGTCATCCTGTCCCTGCAGCTGAAAAACACCCCCACAGCATGATGCTGCTGCAACCATGCTTCACTGTTGGCACTGTATTGGACAGGTGATGAGCAGTGCCTGGTTTTCTCCACACATACCGCTTAGAATTAAGGCCAAAAAGTTCTATATTGGTCTCATTAGACCAAAGAATCTTATTTCTCACCATCTTGGAGTCCTTCAGGTGTTTTTTTTAGCAAACTCCATGCAGGCTTTCATGTGTCTTGCACTGAGGAGAGGCTTCCGTTGGGCCATTCTGCCATAAAGCCCCGACTGGTGGAGGGCTACAGTGATGGCTGACTTTCTACAACTTTCTCCCATCTCCTGACTGCATCTCTGGAGCTCAGCCACAGTGATCTTTGGGTTCTTCTTTACCTCTCTCACCAAGGCTCTTCTCCCCAATAGCTCAGTTTGGCTGGACGGCCAGCTCTAGGAAGGGTTCTGGTAGTCCCAAACGTCTTCCATTTAAGGATTATGGAGGCCACTGTGCTCTTAGGAACCTTAAGTGCAGCAGAAATGTTTTTGTAACCTTGGCCAGATCTGTGCCTTGCCACAATTCTGTCTCTGAGCTCTTCAGGCAGTTCATTTGACCTCATGATTCTCATTTGCTCTGACATGCACTGTGAGCTGTAAGGTCTTATATAGACAGGTGTGGCTTTCCTAATCAAGTCCAATCAGTATAATCAAACACAGCTGGACTCAAATGAAGGTGTAGAACCATCTAAGGATGATCAGAAGAAATGGACAGCAACTGAGTTAAATATTTGAGTGTCACAGCAAAGGGTCTGAATACTTAGGACCATGTGATTTTTCAGTTTTTCTTTTTTAATAAATCTGCAAAAGTGTCAACAATTCTGTGTTTTTCTGTCAATATGGGGTGCAGTGTGTACATTAATGAGGAAAAAAAAAGAACTTCAATGATTTTAGCAAATGGCTGCAATATAACAAAGAGTGAAAAATTTAAGGGGGTCTGAATACTTTCCGTCCCCACTGTATATATAACTGATCCTGACTATTTGTTTTTATTTGGACTTTTTTTGCACTTTAGTTTATTTCTGGGTTTTATAATAACAGCACATTATAATGAATAAGCGCACCACTCCCCCCTTCTTTTATTTTTTATTTGTTTATGCAGTGATTATGAGTACACTCCTAAAGTGGTTGCAGCTGTTCACATTCATTGTTTTTTTTTTTTGTTGAGTTATTTCTATTTCACAATATTCATTGGAGTTTGACGTTTTATTTCACTGTAAACTATACATAGCAGCACGCAAGTTCCATCTCTATAACACAGTCTGCTTGTTAAACTTCCGTTACTCTAGGTAGCCATTTCACATTACTCCAAATCGATGTCGTCATGCCCCAATATGTTTAAGACCCACTTGGTGACTATGTGTTTGCCAGTTACTTACACTACACCCCTTTCAGTAACTATAGACAAGAAAAAGGATAATGTTTCAATCCTTTACTTAAAGCGGAATTTCAGTCACTTTTTTTAACTTTCCATCTATTTAATCTTCTGCCCTTGTTGTTTTAACTTTGGTTGGTAAAACATTTTTTTTCTGCCAGTAATTACCTTATACAGCCCACTTCCTGTGACTTATGCACAGCACAGAGTTTGCCAGGAAGGGGGGGGGGGGGGGGGTGAGTCAGAAGAGGGCCAATGAAAGCTGCATTGCTGCAGAGCTGGAGGTGTGCCTCTGTGTAAATCCAGGAAGTGAACAGGCAGCAGCTTCAGCTGCCCACAGTTACAATGGCTGCAGCCAGACTCAGTGGAGGAAGATTTCTGCAGCATATTTGGCAAGTACAGAATCACAGTATATATAAAATAATATGCAAAGTGGTTGGAGGGAAGCTTCAGAATGACAAAGATGTTTTTATCACAAATTATGTGAGCAGACTGCAGTTCCTCTTTAAGAAAGTGCAAAATGAACATCTCATAGTCCAAAAGATAATGTCATTATTCTTTCATAGTTCCCCAACTCTAACTACAGGCTTGAGTGCTGCCCTGGCATATCTGCTAAGGCACATGTGTCAAACACAAGGCCTGGGGGCCGAATCCGGCCCTCAAGGCCATTTTATAGGGCCCTCGATACCTCTCCTGCAGCTGCGGCAACCCCCTCATTGTTGTCCTCATATTGTTTTAGCAGTCAGCAGAAGATAGGACAGAGCTCTTCCACCAGATCCTGCACTTCTTTATGCAGCCACCAAGAGGCTCGTATCTGCCCCCACCCCTTCCCTGTCTCAGCAGTCGGCAGCAGAGAGGAAGACAGAACTCCTCCTACAGATCCTGCACCACCTCCTCCTCTTCACCTCTCCACCCCTGATCTCAGCATTAAGCTGACTCCAGCCCTCCTCTGGTCCTCCTCCAGACTCTTCACTTTATGCTTCCCAGCTCCACCCCCAGCTTCTTCTCGACAGCAGCACAAGGTAAGGGGGGGTGCACTGTGAAGTAAGGGAGGAAGGGATAACTCTTGACTTCTAATGATGGGAGGAGTGGAGTACTCTGATATCTTGTCTTATAGGTACAACCGGCCCTTTGAGGTTAACCATAATGCTGATGTCAATAGAGTAAAAGGGTTATTCCCGCGCTAACAGGTAAAAAATTATAATAAAAGTACTACGGAAAAGCTGCATACACCGAGAGGTGCAAACCAAACCTTAAAAGATCATATATATATTCAGTGGTGCTGCGCTAATCCTGGACACCCTAATTAGGAGCTTTAGGGTGATAGTAAGTGACTATAAAACTATAAAGCGCCAAAAAATGTCGGCAATAATCATACAAAATCCCACTCATAAATAAACAATAGTGATGGCTAAAAACAAATCAATGTGAGAATAAATAAACTATAAATTCATTCATAAGTAGTGCCTTAAATCATTAATCCATAATTGTAACCATGTGCAAAAAAACAGATTATCTTTTTTAAGTGTAAACAATCATCACATCATAACACAAAATCTATGTGACTAAAATGAAGTGGCACAGGGAATAGCACGTAAAGTGACAAAGTGCAAGATGAAAAAAATTAATATACAACAATAAATAAATGTGAACCAGTGCAAAGTTTAGGGATAATCCGGAACTATAGCAAGCAATGATAATAAATAATGTGACTTGGATAATTTAGCATGCACCAGATGTGACAAAAAAGTTCTTTATAAATAGTAATGGTAGCGTCCTGGCATGCAACAGTCGCTCCGTGGTGTTTGATGTAAATCACACGGTGCTCAGCTTCGTGTAAGACCACTCATGTAAAAGATGGCCCCTTACCTTAAGGTAATAGGGCAAGCACATCTAACCAAGATCTTTACAGGGGTCCTCCTTGACGCAGTGCAGTAAGTGCATATGACCAAGAATCTTATGGGGGGTCCTCCTAGGATGCAGAGACCTATCCTCGCGGTCCTAGTTTCAGGGGGGTGGTTCCCTCGGTAATACAGGGGGATAAAAAACACACGGGGAGCCCCAATAGCGTAATACTATTTAAACCAGTAGCTTTATTAGGTAAAACATGGGTACTCACATAAAAACAAACAATCTTGTTCCTATCTCCAACGAGCGGCGGGCTCGTGACACTATCACAGCATGTAAAGCCTGTCCCGTCCTTACGCGTGACGTCACAACACGTGATCCTCTGATGAAGTCACGTGTTGTGACGTCACGCGTAAGGACGGGACAGGCTTTACATGCTGTGATAGTGTCACGAGCCCGCCGCTCGTTGGAGATAGGAACAAGATTGTTTGTTTTTATGTGAGTACCCATGTTTTACCTAATAAAGCTACTGGTTTAAATAGTATTACGCTATTGGGGCTCCCCGTGTGTTTTTTATCCTCCTGTATTACCGAGGGAACCACCCCCCTGAAACTAGGACCGCGAGGATAGGTCTCTGCATCCTAGGAGGACCCCCCATAAGATTCTTGGTCATATGCACTTACTGCACTGCGTCAAGGAGGACCCCTGTAAAGATCTTGGTTAGATGTGCTTGCCCTATTACCTTAAGGTAAGGGGCCATCTTTTACATGAGTGGTCTTACACGAAGCTGAGCACCGTGTGATTTACATCAAACACCACGGAGCGACTGTTGCATGCCAGGACGCTACCATTACTATTTATAAAGAACTTTTTTGTCACATCTGGTGCATGCTAAATTATCCAAGTCACATTATTTATTATCATTGCTTGCTATAGTTCCGGATTATCCCTGAACTTTGCACTGGTTCACATTTATTTATTGTTGTATATTAATTTTTTTCATCTTGCACTTTGTCACTTTACGTGCTATTCCCTGTGCCACTTCATTTTAGTCACATAGATTTTGTGTTATGATGTGATGATTGTTTACACTTAAAAAAGATAATCTGTTTTTTTGCACATGGTTACAATTATGGATTAATGATTTAAGGCACTACTTATGAATGAATTTATAGTTTATTTATTCTCACATTGATTTGTTTTTAGCCATCACTATTGTTTATTTATGAGTGGGATTTTGTATGATTATTGCCGACATTTTTTGGCGCTTTATAGTTTTATAGTCACTTACTATCACCCTAAAGCTCCTAATTAGGGTGTCCAGGATTAGCGCAGCACCACTGAATATATATATCATAATGCTGATGTGGCCCACAATGAAATTGAGTTTGACACCCCTGTGCTAAGGTTTGTCCAAGCACTGATAAGTCCTTTTACAGGAATCTCCATGTAGGTACAAGTCCTTCAGAGGCATACTCCAGTGCTGGTGTCTTCAGGGCAAACCACAGGTTCAGATGACTTTACATTCTGATGCTGATAGATGGCCTCCTTCTGCTCCTCGTGGGTGTCATTCTCTCTCAATTACGGGTACATGTTCTCTCTGGGGTTCTCGTTAGGGGGAAGCCCTGAACTCTGTCTGTACCAGACCACTGTCCGTTTTTACATCACACAGGACCAGTGGGCCAGACGCAGAGAAGAATCTGCCAAAAAGACCAAAGAAATAGGAAAGGCATTGACTCCTATCCTCCCAGCTGGGACAGCACCTAACTAACTATTTCAACCTGCCCACATGTGATCTAAACCACTGCATTGCACTGCCGCTGTGGTGCAGAGAACAAAATGAAATGCCACTTTTGACATTTCAATAAACTTTTAACAAAAAAATTAAAAAAAGAGTGTGATGCACTGGGATGTAAGCTCCATTGGCTTCAGTGGAGGGCAGGTAAGGCATCAGGGGGTCTCATTAACCACTTGACCTCCGGAAAGGTTTTACCCCCTTCCTGACCAGAGCTTTTTTTTTTTTTTTTTTGCAATTTGACACTGCGCTGACGGAGCCTCTTTCTGAGATTTGGTGTTTACAAGTTAAAACCATTTTTTTATTGCTAGAAAACTACTTAGAACCCCCAAAAATTATATATATATTTTTTAACACCTAGAGAATAAAATGGCGGTCGTTGCAATACTTTCTGTCACACTGTATTTGCACAGCGGCACTTTTTTTGGAAAAAAAAAATTTTTAATTAAAAAATAAGACAACAATAAAGTTAACCCAATTTTTTTTTTATATTGTGAAAGATAATGTTACGTCGAGTAAATTGATACCCAACATGTCACGCTTCAAAATTGCGCCCACTCGTGGAATGGCGACAAAATTTTACCCTTACAAATCTCCATAGGCGATGTTTAAAAAAAATCTACAGTTTTGAGTTACAGGGAAGGTCTGGGGCTAGAATTATTGCTCTCGCTCTACTGATCACGGCGATACCTCACATGTGTGATTTGAACACCATTTTCATATGCGGTCGCTGCTCACGTGTGTTTGCTTCTGCACGCGAGCCCCTTTTTGGAAAGTAGACACCCAAAGCTATTTGCTGAGAGGCTTGTTGAGTATTTTGCAGCTCTCGCTTTTTGTCACAAAGTTTTAAAAATGTAAAAAAGAAAAGAAGAAATACATTTTCCTTTTCTTTCTTCATTTTCCCAAAAAATTGTGGAAACAAATGAGATCTGCAAAATACTCACCATGCCTCTTAGCAAATAGCTTGGGGTGTTGACTTTCCGAAAAGGGGTCATGGGGGGGAGGGGGGAGTTTGTGCTATCTTGGCATTTCAGGGCCTCCAAAACTGTAATAGGTAGTGAGGAAGTGAAATGAGCAATTTACGCCCTTAGAAAGCCTGAGGAGGTGATTGGTTTTCGGGGTTCTGTACGCGACTAGACTGCCAAAAAGATTCACACATGTGTTATCCCCATACTCAGGAGAAGCAGCAGAATGTATTTTAGGGTGTAATTCCACATATACCCATGGCATGTGTGAGCAATATATCATTTAAGTGACAACTTTGTGTAAAAAGAAAAATGTAAAAAAATATATAAAATATTCCATGGACTCAAAATGCCTCTCAGAAAAAAGCTTGCGGTGTCTACTTTCCAAAAAGGGTTCTTTCTGGGATTTTTTTTAACTGTCCTAACATTTTATGCCCAACATTAGAAGCTTATGCCACACATCACCCACTCTTCTGACCACTTGAAGAACAAGCCTTTTCTGACACTTATTGTTTACGTGAAAAAAAAAATTTTTCTAGAAAATTACTTACCCCAAACATTATATATACATATTTTTTAAAGCAGAGGCCCTACAGAATAAAATGGTGGGCGTTGCCATTTTGTTTTTCAAATAGTATTTGCGCAGCGATTTTCCAAGCGCAATTTTTTTGGAAAAAAAAACACTTTTTTAAATTTGAATGCAAAAAAACACAATATATTGCCCAATTGTTTGGTAGAACATAAAAGATAATCTTATGCCGAGTACATAGATAGCAAACATGATATGCTTTAAAATTGCGCACACCCGTGCTGTGGCGACAAACTACATTTTTAAAAGCCTTTACAGGTTACCACTTAAGATTTACAGAGGAAGTCTACTGCTAGAATTACTGCCCTCGATCTGACATTCACGGTGATACCTCACATGCATGGTGCAGAGGCTTTTTACATATGACATGAGATCGATGCTTGCTTTCCCCTTTGCACATGAGCATGGAGGGACAGGGGTGCTTTAATTCATTTTTTTTTCACCGTCCCTTTAATTTTTTTTAATCACTTTTATTGTTATCACAGGGAATGCAAATATCCCCTATGATAGCAATAGGTAGTGACAGGTACTGTTTTTTGAAAAATTTGGGGTCTTTTAGACTCTAGATCTCTCCTCTACCCTTAAAGCATCTTACCACACCAAGATCGGTGTGATAAGATGCTTTCCCTATTAAAAATGGCGCTGTTTATATCTGGTAAAACCAAAGTGATAAAATACTCATAGCTTCTGGTTTCTTAGGCCATAGAGATGATTGTAGCCATTCTAGTCTCCGATCAGCTCTATGGTCAGCTGGCAGAACCACCTGCTGCATTCTCGGGTTCCCCAGTGGGACAGGAGAGCCAGAGAAAACCGTGGAAGGCGGCAGGAGGGGTGGGGGCATTCCTGTAAAAGCAGTATAGCGGCTAATTAGCCACTAGGATTGCTTTTACATGAAAGCTGACCGCTGGCAGAAAAGTCAACACCAGCTGAAAAGTTGACGTACCAGTACATTGCTGGTCCTTGGGCAACTTTTTTTTTATTGCAATCTGTGCCAAAAAAAGAGTAAAAAAAATATATAGTGAAGCATAGGGGCGATCCGCCCTGTGTCCACCCAAGCCCATATGCTTCACCATATATGCTCTAACTGCAGCGGTGAAATCACCTTCTACAGCGCTGAAGTCACTGATTTATGTATTGTGAATAGACACAATACAGAATAGACAGATCAGTGCTGCAGCTGAATGCCGTACCTGCTAAGCAAACAATGGTTAACAATAAAACACAGTAACAATAAAACATTAAATATAGCAGTATTGTATACAGTACAGTAAAACAGTAGAATGGCATACCTGCAAAGCAAACAATGGTTAACAATAAAACACAGCAACAATAAAACATCACAGTATAGCAGTATAGTATAAAGTACAGTAAAACAGTAAGAACAATAAAATAAAACAACAAATATTTTTGGCTTTTTAATGTTTTTTTTTCCCTTTTTTTTTACACTTTTTTTGTAAATATAAAAACTTTAAACATTCCAGGCTAGGGTCTCTCAAAATGCGATAGCCATCTAACATCTTTCGAGACCCTGTGTGAATGTGTGCCCTAAACTGTGTCGTGCTGTACCCTTTACTAATACTCCACTAGTGTGTGGTAGCAACAGAAACAGTCCTTGATGCAGAGACCAGGTTGGCCAGGACAGGAGGGACAAAGACAGACAGGACATCTATTTTGGAGTGCTCTTTGGGTAGGGGTACCAGGGAGGACATCCGGAAAATGCCTCTCATGCAGCCGGCTCCTTGCATCTGGATTGGGAAATTGGGTCAAAGCACCTTCTGAATACATAAGGGCTGTGATGATCTCTTCCTGGAATTTTAGGAAAGATCCACTTCTTTCTGATGTTTTGTATAGTACATAAGCGTTGAACAGAGCCAATTGGAATAAATATACAGACACTTTCTTGTACAGTTGTGCTCATAAGTTTACATACCCTGGCAGAATTTATGATTTCTTGGCCATTTTTCAGAGAATATGAATGATAACACAAAAACTTTTCTTTCACTCATGGTTAGTGTTTGGCTGAAGCCATTTATTATCAGTCAACTGTGTTTACTCTTTTTAAACCATAATCACAACAGAAACTACCCAAATGACCCTTATCAAAAGTTTACATACCCTGGTGATTTTGGCCGGGTTTTCGCATGATGTGTGAAAACCAATGTTTCCCTATGGAAGCAGTCTTAACTGGTCCGACACAAGTCGGTCCTACTTTGAAAATGCTCCCTGTACTACTTTGGTCCGACTTTGATCCTACTTTAGCCCATTGACTATCATTGAAGTCGGATCAAAGTCAGATCGCCGTCTTGCATGATCCGACTTTGGCATGCGTCTTGTGCTCTGATGATCATGAGGGGGAACTCCATGCCAAATTTTAAATAAAAACTGGCGTGAGTTCCCCCTCCAAGAGCATACCAGGCCCTTGGGTCTGGTATGGATTTTAAGGGGAACCCCCTACGCCGAAAAAACGGCGTGGGGGTCCCCCCAAATCCATACCAGACCCTTATCCGAGCACGCAGCCTGGCCGGTCAGGAAAAGGGGTGGGGACGAGCGAGCGCCCCCCTCCCGAACCGTACCAGGCCGCATGCCCTCAACATGGGGGGTGGGTGCTTTGGGGCAGGGGGGCGCCCCGCGGCCCCCCACCCCAAAGCACCTTGTCCCCATGTTGATGAGGACAAGGGCCTCTTCCCGACAACCCTGGCCGTTGGTTGTCAAGGTCTGCCCCCAGATCCCGGCCCCCCACCCTATGTGAATGAGTATGCGGTACATCGTACCCCTACCCATTCACCTAGGAAAAAAGTGTCAATAAAAAAACACACTAGACAGTAATTTATTAGGCAGCTCCGGGGGTCTTCTTCCGACTTCGGGGGTCTCTTCCTTCTTCTCCGCGCTCTCCGGCCTCTTCTCTGCACTCTCCGGTTCTTTTCCCTCTCTCCGGTATCTTCTGCCGGGCTCCTCCGCTATCTTCTGCTCTTTTGCCGGCTCTTTTGCAAGCGGTGGCTGGTCTTCTCCGTCGTCTTCTTCCCTTCGGTCTTCTTTTGATGTTGACACAACGCTCTCTCCCGCTGTAATGCCGTGGGGCGTGGTCACTGGCTGATGTCACCCGGTGACCCCGCCCCCTTGTGATGTCACAGCCCGTGGCATGATGGGTGGTGACGTCATAAGCAACGCGCACACAGCATTACAGCGGGAGAGAGCATTGTGTCAACATCGAAAGAAGACCGGAGGGAAGAAGACGACAGAGAAGACCGGCCCACTGCTAGAAAAAGAGCCTGCAAAAGAGCAGAAGATAGCGGAGGAGCCTGGCAGAAGATACCGGAGAGCACAGAGAAGAATGAAGAGACCCCCGAAGTTGGAAGAAGACCCACGGAGCTGCCTAATAAATTACTTTAAAAACCTCTAGTGTGCTTTTTTATTGACACTTTTTTTCCTAGGTGAATGGGTAGGGGTATGATGTACACCATACTCATTCACATAGTGTGGGGGGCCGGGTTCTGGGGGCCCCCTTATTAAAGGGGGCTCCCAGATTCCGATAAGCCCCCCCGCCGGCAGACCCCGACAACCAATGGCCAGGGTTGTCGGGAAGAGGCCCTTGTCCTTATCAACATGGGGACAAGGTGCTTTGGAGTGTGGGGGGGAGCCGCAGGGCGCCCCCCTGCCCCAAAGCACCCACCCCCAGTGTTGAGGGCATGCGGCCTGGTCAGGTTCAGGAGGGGGGGCGCTCGCTCGTCCCCACCCCTTTTCCTGACCTGCTCGGATAAGGGTCTGGTATGGATTTGGGGGGGACCCCCACACCGTTTTTTCGGTGTAGGGGGTTTCCCTTAAAATCCATACCAGACCCAAGGGCCTGGTATGCTCCTGGAGGGGGAACCCATGTCAGTTTTTTTTTTTTAATTTGGCGTGGAGTTCCCCCTCAAGATTCATACCAAACACAGTGCCTGGTATTGGCGGGGATCCAAGTCGGATCCCCATTCATTGAAAGTCGGACATATGTCGGCTTCAAGTCACAGGGCAAAGTCGGATCCAAAGTAGGACAGTTGTCGTGTCGCACCAGTGTGAACCCGGACTAAAAAGTCAATGGGTTTCTGGACTCCTGACAGACCCTTGCATCTTTCATCCAGTGCTGCACTGAAGTTTCTGGATTCTGAGTCATGGGGAAAGCAAAAGAATTGTCAAAGGATCTGTGGGAAAAGGAATTTGAACTGTATAAAACAGGAAAGGGATATAAAAAGATATCCAAGGAATTGAGAATGCCAATCAGCAGTGTTCGAACTCTAATCAAGAAGTGGAAAATGAGGGGTTCTGTTGAAACCAAACCATGGTCAGGTAGACCAACTAAAATTTCAGCCAGGAAAATTGTTCAGGATGCAAAGAAAAACCCACAAATAACTTCAGGTGAAATACAGGACTCTCTGAAAACATGTGGTGTGGCTGTTTCAAGATGCACAATAAGGAGGCACTTGAAGAAAGATGGGCTACATGGTTGAGTCCCCAGAAGAAAGCCACTATTACGCAAATGCCACAAAGTATCCCGCTTACAATACGCCAAACAGCACAGAGACAAGCCTCAAACCTTCTGCCACAAAGTCATTTGGCGAGATGAGACCAAAATTGAGCTTTTTGGCCACAACCATAAACGTCACATTTGGAGAGGCGTCAACAAGGCCTATGATGAAAGGTACGGAGGTGGATCGCTGATGTTTTGGGGATGTGTGAGCTACAAAGGCACAGGAAATTTGGTCAAAATTGTTGGCAAGATGAATACCGTATGTTATTAAAAAATACTGGAGAAACATTTGCATTCAGCAGACAGGAAGCTGCGCATGGGACATATTTTGACATTCCAACATGACAATGATCCAAAACACAAGGCCAAGTCGACCTGTCATTGGCTACAGCAGACTAAAGTGAAGGTTTTGGACTGGCCATCTCAATCTCCTGACCACAATATCATTGAGCCACTCTGGGGAGATCCCAAATGTGTAGTTCATGCAAGACAGCCCAAGAATTTACCGGAACTGGAGGCTTTTTGCCAAGAGGAATGGGCAGCTTTACCATCTGAGAAGATAAACAGCCTCATCCACAAATATCACAAAAGACTTCAAGCTGTCATTGCTGTTAAAGGGGGCAATACACAGTATTAAGAACTGGGGTGTGTAAACTTTTGATCAGGGTCATTTGGGTAGTTTCTGTTGTGATTATGATTTAAAAAGATTAATCTCAGTTGATTGATAATAAATGGCTTCAGCCAAACACTAACCATGAGTGAAAGAAAAGTTTTTGTGTTATCATTCATATTCTCTGAAAAATGGCCAAGAAATCATAAATTCTGCCAGGGTATGTAAAATTATGAGCATAACTGTACCAGCGTCTGGCCTTATAGGCAATTAAGTATGGGCCCAATCATCTGGTCGTTGAAGTCCACCCCTCCCATTTTAAGGTTGTAGTCGTGGATACAGAGGCGCTTCTCAACACCAGTCGTCATTGCAGTTTGGACTGTCGTATCTGCGTGAATGGAAAACAGAATGAAAACGTTCCATTTGTCTTTCCGCCTCACTGCGAGCAATTCATTACTTCTCAAGCAGGCTCTCTCCACATGTGCCAATTCCAAATTCAAAAAGGTGCCTAAAAAGTGGCACGCTTGTGTAATAATTATCCATGTATAAATGGTACCCCTTTCGGAATAAAGGTGACCCCATGTCCCAAACAATTTTGCCGCTGCTCCCTATGTAGTCTGGGTAGTCACGGTGCTCCACCCAGCTATCTTTTCCCTCGTAAATCGGGAAACTACATGTATAGCCTGTTGCCCTGTCACAGAGCTTATACGTTTTCACCTCATATCTGGCACACTTGCTGGGGAGAGACTGTTTGAAAGCAAAGCAGCCAGAAAACTTAATCAGGGACTCATATACGTAGACAGCTTGTGTGGGGGGGGGGGGGGGTATACAAGGCTTCAATTTTGTGAAGTGATTTACAGAGGGGGCCAAATTTTGTGGAGCCGATCATATCCAGGGTCACCCTGAGGATGACAGGGTTCATTGTCGCTAAAGTGCAAAATACTGCAATACTTGCTCGTATCTAGTCCTGGCCATGGCAGCAGAGAACACAGGCAGAACACAGGCATATGATGAATTGGGTAAGTGCACCAATAGGACCGCAACTCATTCTTTTTAGTAATGCCCATGTTGAGGGATAGGCCCAGAAAAGTCTCAAATTCGGAAACAGTGATACGTTTCCATGCAAATTGTCTGGCAAGGGTCAAGTTTGGGTTTGCTGGCCTTGTTTATTTATTTTTGTTAAAATTTCTGGCTGCTATGGCTGGCCCAGGTTTGTTGTACAAATAACTTGGACTATTTTACCAATGGAAATGCTATTCCAAAAAGCGGTCTAGTGCGTATTATCCTGATCTGTACTTTTGATGGGCTCTGCATAGCTAGCTTTAATAAATCTATCCCATAGTTTGTAGACACTATAACTTTTGCGCAATCCAGTCAATATACGCTTATTGTGATTTTTTTTTTACCAAAAATATGTAACAGATTAAAGATTGACCTAAATTGATAAAGAAATTAGATTTTTCCATAATTTTATTGGATATGTTTTGTAGCAGAAAGTAAACATTTTTTTTTTTCAAAACTGTCAGTCGTTTTTTGTTTATAGCGCAAAAAAAAAAAAAAAACAACAAAAAAAGTGCAGAGGTGATCAAATACAACCAGAAGAGAGCTCTATTTGTAGGGAAAAAAGGCCTGGTCAGGAAGGGGGGTAAATCTTTCAGAGGTCAAGTGGTTAAGGCTACTATCACATTTAGGCCAGTACAAATAGCAGCAGCAGGAATCAGAGATAACTGCTGTGGCTTTGAGTGGCTAGATGCAGCCGGCAGGACTGTTCACTATAATGGCAGTTTGCCAGAATCTGCAGCTATTAGCAGCTCTCTGCACAGCCAGCGATGACCTGCTGTAATCAATGCTGGAAGCACCTTCTATAATCACTGGCTGTGTGGACAAATAACTGCGGCCATTGGCTAGTGGCTACCTGTCATTAAGCAACCCCCCCAGAGGTCCGGCCCTTCACTTACTGGGCTGTTCTGTACTCTCCTCCTGTGTCTCCTCAAGAGTGCAGGCAGCAGCAGCGGCGGAGGTGTCCATTCCTCCAGCGCGTGCCTCCTCTGGATGTCTCCTCTTCCTAAGCGCTGGCATCCAATAGGACCGCCCGTCGCTTTGGCCAATCGAGAAACAGGTCTCACTAACCTGCCTCCTGATTGGCGGGGAGGCACTGTAGTGTGAAGATAGTGAAAATTAATTTGCTATAGTCACGCAATTGGGTTGGATCAGGGCTCATTCTCTGCGACCCGAGCCCACCCTATTTTGAAGCCTATTAGAGCCTCTGGCTCTAATCAGGTGCTTAAAAAAAATCCCCTCTCACCCCGTAATAGGAGTCCATGCGTCCGGCGTCCTGAAAGGGGCCGGGCGCATGGATAGGGAGGGCGGTGGCAGGGATGTGGGGGGGCGGCGCCCGTGCGCCCACAATGCATGGACCGCCCCTGGTATACTAAACAGGGCCAGTGGCTGCAACTAGCTGCTCAGAGCTGCAGCAGGAATCTCTGATTCCTGCCACTACAATTCACACTGGCCTAAATCACCAGTGTGAATGTAGCCTAAGGCCCCTTTCACACGGGAGTCTCTGTGAAACGGATTCCACTTGCTTAGCAGGGGATTGCTTTGCTGATCGCCACTGAGCAGGCAGGTGACAGGTCCATCTCCGCTCACTGTGCAAAGTGGACACAAACACAGTCCCACTCTCCCCTACGGGGAAATTGGATGGAAATGGACCACCTGTCCGTTTCCATCCGATCTTATGCGATCTGATCCACCAGACTGATGGAAAATAGGACCACCATCTGTATGGATTTTGCAGGCAGGATCGGATAGCGGCGGATGTCATCGAACATGTCCCCGTTGACATCCGCCGCTCCATAGGGGAGACTGGAAGGTCTAATCAGGTCCGCCTGAAAAACTGACAAACGGACCTGATCGGACAGCCTGTGTGAAAGGGGCCTAAAGCTTGACAAATGCCTCTAATAATTTTGCAGTTTACACTGCTCTTATATAAGTTAAAGCCTGTGCGAAGTTGGCTTGACAGGGTCAAAAGATCCCTTGGCTTGGCTCTGAACTCCTTGACTCCTTGGGCTAACACCTGTTATGACCTGGCTCTATTTTAAGAGACTTGTTGATGTGTACCGGTGAAAAATGTCAACTGGAATTGAAGCAGTTAACAAAGTCTTTTGGTAAATACGATGTCGCACGGCTGCAATGGAAAAAAGCTAACATAGAAGAATACTCAGATTTGCATGAGGCTTGGAGCACACAAATTGAGAACCAGGTAAACCAGTTTTCCTTTTACCAAATGCTGGATTTTTTTTAGAGCATACTATGCTGAAAAACCTAGTTTGTCTTGAGCAATCCTTAACTCACCATGGTCAAGTAACGGTTAAATTTAATTCTGAATTTACTGTTCGGTACAAAGTTCATTTTGAAAACATCCTGTGTTCCATATCCAAACCAAATAACAATTTCCTTCCTTGTGTCACTTACAAACATGATGACTCTATTCTTTAGAAAAACAAAAAAATAACGGGAAAGCATGTCCACTCTTTAACCCATTCCTGCCTGGACCCAGGGGTAGGGACCTCGTATTGGGTCTTGGCAGCATACCATGGGCACAAGGCCCTCCAGGGAAAACCATCCTTCTCTACTCTGTGTGTGAAGATGCCTACAGGCAATTTGTCCTGGATATCCTGTTGACAGTCCTCTCTTCACCTGCTTTAGGCCTTACACCAACAAACCCAAAACTCTATGTTGCCCCGAGAGCTAAAGTTTTGGTTGCAGGATATCTAGAGTTTAGGTGAAGGAGGAACGCCTTTTAACAGTTTACTGAATCAACAGAAGCAAGGGTGTTTACTTATTTTAGTCATCTGTTGAAGTTGGCCGCGTCAGCTTAGCCCGTTCCTCCCCACCCTGACAGCGGGAAGGATCGGTGATCATGTAATTGGCTGTCACAGTGGTCACATAATTGGGAGCCGGTCTTGCTGGCTACTGACCGTTAGTGGGAAGCAGGAGCTTAGTCTCTGTGCTGGAAACACACTCTCAGCACAGAAACATAAGCTTCCTAGTGCTGCATATATACAGTATGGTGTGTGAGCTTTAAATCCCACCCTTTTATTGCCGCACATATGTTTTATATGAGCGGCAAGAGAATAAAGTAAAACTAAAATGTTTGCATTTCATTTTGGATAGAATGTAGAGGGATTAGAACACCTGTCAGTTTTTTTTTTTTTTGCTATCTGTGCCCTCATTAGGGAGATTCACCCTCTCAATTGGTCCTGTATAGAAAAACTTGGAGTGTCACTCAAAGCACTGCAAAATTTCCCCCTGCAGTCCAAAGCACAGACCGGGTGCTGACGTTCAAATAAGCTCATCCAGACTATCTGAAACAGATTGGAAAACAGAATGTGGAAACATCGCACACCGGCACCCAGCCACTACATAGAGAGGTAAAAATATGGCTTTAGCCTGAACTGCTCCTGGCTATGCTCCTCTAACATGTTTTGCCCCACCTACGGGGCTTAATCATAAATTCTGATCTGTGATTAAGCTCTGTAGGCGGGGTGAAACATGTTTGAGAAGAGCATAGCTAGGAGGAGTTCAGGCTGAAGCTGTATTTTTAACTTTCTATATAGTAGCTGGGTTCTGGTGTGCAGCGTTTCCACTTTCTGTCTTCCTCTCTATTTGTCCTGTTTACTGTTATTACCAAGTGAAAGTGAAAGAAAATTCCAAATTTTGGGTTGTCACCAGAACAGGAATAGAGATCTTTCAATGGGGATGCTAGTTCTGGTGACCTTGGTGGCAAATGGGGATTTCCTTACTTGAGAGATTTCCTCTCATTTCCTGTTTTCCTACATGCTTATCTGGTGCAGTCCTCCCACAGAAAGAACGGTAATCACTTTCCTTGTGGCAGCTACCTCAGGAGGCTTTGTGCCTTCACAATATACCCTTACCCAGCATGCGCCTCTAATAAGGCATGGCTGACACTAGGGATGAGCTTCGAGTCGAACGTAAAGGGGGTAGGAGGCAGGGAAAAAATATGTTTTCATTTAGGGTGAAGGTGTGCTTTAATGTTGCATTCTGGGGGGAAAAAAATCATACCGTATACACAATCAGTTGGTTGATACTAATGTATCATTATGTGAGCAGTAAGTGCCACAAAAAAAAAAAAAAAAATTGTTGTGTACAAGTGTGCAATACTATAATACCTCAAAACCTGTGCATATAATCATATGCCCAATACTGCTGCATACACTCCGTGTTCCCACAGCTAACAAATAAACAAATATATTGAATAGTGCGACCCAGTACTCTATAAAATGAACCTGTATAATACCACAAATGACACATCCAATAGTAAAGAGTTCAGTGCAAATGTGCATGTCCAATAATAGTTAATAAACTTTCTTCAAGAAAGTTTGTATATCTCTCTTCAATATATTTGTATATATACGCAGCAAAATGCACGGTGAATAGATAATTTTGTTTCAAATTCTGCCACTATGACAAAATGAAAAAATAATAACATATAATAATAAGATGAGGTTCAGGTTTGCCTCTACCATGGGTTCAAAGCAAAATCACAGGGATTGAAAGGTATGCGAATCGAAAACTTCTGTCCGAAAGCATCGCAAACTGGTGGCCAGAAATAAGGAACACCAAATGGCCAGAATTGAAGAATACAGTTCACCCTCACTAAGTTTGGGAAATTCTAATTTTGGGCAAGATTCCCAACATTTGCAAATCAAACCCAAGCAGATTTACTTATTAATTGCATGTTTTGTTCCTTCATGCCTCTACTTGCTTTCAAATTATATCTAAAGGCAAAGCTTTTTTTTTTTTTTTGGATAGTAGAGAATGGAATGGTTTCCTTCTGTGTCACATTGGGGAGATTATTCTTTACTTCCTGCCCTCTGTACACAACAGGAGTTAAGAGGAAACCTTGACCAGTGTAGTCCAAATGTTCCCATATTATTATCACTGTTATCCACCTATACTCCAAAACCCCCATTACTTACCCACCTAAAATGATGAGACCACACCTTTACTTTTTGTAGTAAAATGGCCATAACAGCCTTTTATTAAAACAATTCAAATAAATAACTCCAATAAAATATATATATATAACAAATATATATAACATCGATAACACAACTTGTTCAACCCCAGTCTGATGGTCTCTGACGGCGACCCACATTCCACCACATATACCACCAATACACTGTGGGACCTTTTCCAACCTGATAGGCCTCCAGCCGTAACCGCTCGGAGACAACCCCCTTGCCGCAGTGCAACCATTACAGTATTCCATCAACCTTTTTGCTTGAAAACTCCGGAGGGGCACATACTACCGATGAGCCCCCCACCCCTTTTTCATCACCTCCGTTTACTTCCACCATCAAAAACCAACAGAAAATACAGCCACAGCCCGAAAGGGTGACAACCTTACACTTGAGGGCATCTCCACACCCGCAGGGC
This sequence comes from Aquarana catesbeiana, assembly GCF_042186555.1. Lineage (NCBI taxonomy): Eukaryota > Metazoa > Chordata > Amphibia > Anura > Ranidae > Aquarana > Aquarana catesbeiana. The sequence goes on along the minus strand of NC_133334.1, from coordinate 85,414,013 downwards.
CCGTTGGATCCCCTTCTGTAACTCCATAGACCAGAGGTCAATCCCCACATCAGAGAGGTGAACTCCATCCCTCCTCAAATAGAGACCAGCATTCGTCTCTAACTCTCTGTGCCTGATCACCATACCCCCATTCTGAGAAACAAACCTCCCCACTACTTTATTAATGCGGATGCGGGTCTTTTTAATTTGCGCCACAGACCTAGCCCTGCGCCATGTCGTCCGAGCGATGATGTCAGAACACAGCAGCAGAGTGCTAGGGAAATCCGTGCGCAAATGTACAAAATCTGAATTGATGTCCGCGATCAGGTCCCTGACCGGTCGGACCCCCAAATCATTCCCTCTCGCATGTACCACTAAAACATCAGGTAGTCTATCCAACCTCGTGTACCTCTCCACCTTCGCTACTACTCTGCCCCACATCATCCCGGGCATTCCTAACCAGCGCACATAAGCCTCCCTCCTTGAAATACCCATTTGCCTGCCATTCAGTCTTACATCCCCTCTCCTGGCCCCCCAACAAGCATAGGAGTAACTGAGGATCCAGACGAGGTGTACGGAACCTCCATCTGAAATGAAAAGACGACAACATAAAGGTAGCATCACTCAGAACAACATACTTTTAAAACCACCACATCACAGCATGCAAATCCAACCCGGGCAAGGAACTCCTTCCTTCTCTGCGCCCGGAGCCAGCTCTCTGAACTTGTCCCACTGAAATCGAGACAAGGAGTCAGCCAGCGAGCTGTCAACGCCCGGGATATGCACCGCATAGATAAGAATGTTCAATCGCAAGCACCTTAACACCAACTGGCGCAAAAGCCTTATGACCGGTTGTGATGATGCTGACATGCGATTGACCACTTGAACCACGCCCATATTGTCACAATTTAGTCTCAATTTCAGGTTCTGGCATGCCTCCCCCCACAGCTCCATAGCCAGCACCACTGGAAAAAGTTCCAATAACACAAGGGGTACCGAAGAAACCCGGCTTCCACCCAAGACTGTGGCCAAGGTTCCGTGCTCCAGCACCCCTGGAAAAATGCACCGTAACCCATGGAGCCTGCCGCATCCGTGACCAATTCCACATCAAAATGACTCACCGGGCCAGACATCCACACAGATCTGCTGTTGTATTCGGCCAAAAACTCATACCATACCTTCAAATCCTCCCTGTGTTCCCTGGTCAGGGGAATATAATGAGTCGGGGCTTTAATCCCCCTGTAGCTGCCCACAGCCATCGGCAAAAAACCCTCCCCATCGGGATGATCCTACAGGCAAAATTCAACTTACCCAGCAATGACTGCAAAGTCATCAACTGTACTTTCCGCAGTCCGTGATTCTTTCCGTATGTCCTCTAACTTACCTCTTGGCAGGCGGCACTCCATCACCACTGAATGTATCACAATACCCAAAAAACTAAGTTCCGTCGTCGGGCCTTCAGTTTTCTCGGCTGGCAATGGCACTCCAAACCTGCCTGCCATGTGTTGCAACGTAGAGAGTAAAATCGCACACACAACGGAGGCAGGGGGGCCTATGCACAGGAAGTCATCCAAATAATGTATGACTGAATCCAGGCCGACACATCCCTAATCACCCACCTCAGAAAAGAACTGAACGCCTCAAACATGGCACAGGAAATGGAGCAACCCATGGGCAAGCATCTGTCCACATAAAACTGCTCCTGCCAGCAGCATCCCAGCAGCCGTAAACTATCTGGATGCACCGGAAGCAAGCGGAACGCAGATTCTATGTCTGCCTTTTCCATAAGCGCCCTCTGTCCATAGCGCCTAACCCACCGGACTGCTGCGTCAAATGACGTGTAGGACACTGTGCACGCTTCAGGGTCAATGAAATCATTGACCAAACCCTCCTTTTGGAAAGGATAAGTGATGAATAAGGCGGAACTTGTTTGGTTCCTTCTTGGGCACCACCCCCCAATGGTGAAACCACTAGATCCTGCAAAGGCTTTTTTGCAAACGGCCCCCCCATGCGACCCATGGCCACCTCTTTTGCCAATTTTTCCTCCACCACCCCACGGATGCTGTAATGCAGATTTTAGATTCCTTGCCATCGGCGGCACAACCGCCAATGCACATGGGATCTTAAAACCGTCCCGAAACCCTGAAGCCAGTAACATCAAGCCGTTTCCCTGTCCGGATACCTATTTAGGAAAGGCTGCATCCTTTCCCCCCTCAGCGGCATCATCCCTTTTGTAAGCAGGCTCGCCGGTACACTTCCCTCTCTTGAAGCACCATGACACTGTATGGGCTCCCCCACACCCTGAACACTCGTGCTTAAACTTGCAGGACCCCTTGAACTTACAAGAGCCCTCATTGTATTGCCAACACACCCCCCACTTTTTTCCGGCCGGCAGTCCTGAGGAATGTGTACCCCCGGCCCCCCCTGAAGAAACTGAGGCGGGGCCCTCGCTGATGACATAAGCCGCATCCAGAGACTAATATCTTTGTGGTCCCAGCGCAGAGACTGGCGAACCGCTCTGCGCTGTCAGAACAGCTCGTCATATCTAAGCCAAGCTGAACAACCGTATACCCTGTGTGCCTCTCCGACAGCGTCCATATAGCAGAACATCGCCGAGCGAATGCTTGTAGCCAATTAACAAATGTACGTCGGATCAGCCTGTACCTCCTCTTCTCCTCGTCCTCTTTTTTGGAGTCATCAGGTTTCACCCTGTCCAAGTTAAATTTTTCCAATGGCAGTAGCGAGAAAATCACATACTTGTCCTTGCAAATCTTATCCCGTACCTCCTGTTTTAAATGTGCTCCCAGTGGACCCTCTAAACACATTTACACCTCACACTTTGCCGCGTCCGCAATTCTTACCACATCTGTCCTCCCCGCCGTCTCCGTGACCCCTTTTTCTCCTGCCTTCTAGGTGACAGCTCCCATCCCTATCGGCGGCGCCAGGGATGCCGCGGCACCGGATACCCGCGCTCCCCCATTCGCTGTCCCGCTCACCGATACAGCCCATGGGGCCACTTGTGGGGGCTGTCCCTGCCCCCCTTCAAATCTGCCTACCAAGGCCCACAGGCTCTCCAACAAATCCTTCAACTGTGCCCTGGACCCCGAACTGGCGGGCCTATTTTCCGCCAGTTGCTGGTCCGGCGCCTCCCCTGTTGACCGCGCCATAGGGGCGGCTGCCCCTGCTGTACCCGTTTTTACAACCCCTAGCAAATCATTCAATCCATCAGACAATGACAAATTATTAGTGGACTTACCGGGCTGACCAGGAGCTCTCCCAACAGCCGCCGCACCGGTCTCCCTCGCTGGTTCTTGTGGCTCCTCATCCTCCGACACCTCCCCTTCTGACCTTTCATCCTGTTCTTGTTAGCCCTCCGGGTGAAGTGGCCCCGGAGGCCGTGGCACTCTGGTGTTGTGGGGCACGTCTCTCCCCCGAAGCTCCGCTCCCTGCTGCATGGCCTCATCTTGCTGTGCTGTCTGTCGCCTGGCCAACCTGCCTGTGTCCTCCTCCGCCATCTTTCCCTGCTGCACGCAGCTCAGATAGGCCCCTCCCACTCGCAGCAGTGTCGGCCTTGCCTGTGCCCACTCCTGTGGCTTTGCGCTCTCTCCCTCTTAGTCTCCCCCCTCAGACTGTTGGTATCTGTGGGGGATGCCGCCCTTCTTAGTGTCCCGCGATTCCTGGGCGGGGAAGTGGCGCCATGCCGGCACATGGCCCCGCCCACCGAGTTAGGCCGGCGGCGTGCGGACCACCTGGGCCCTGCTGGGGCCTGTTGTTGTACCCTTTTTCCCGGAGGAGCCAATTGGTCCTCCAGCGGGCTCCGGGGAAGGCGAACGGGTCGAGATGGAGGTCCTGGTAAGAAGCGCGTCGGAGGCCGCGACCTCCATGCGTGAGGGGACGCCTCACCTTGTACCAACCTGCCCACTTCGTCCTCCACGAGGGCAGCGACCTGGCTGTGCAGCCATTTCGGTCCCTTATTCGCCGCTGCAGCTCTCAATCGTGCTAGGATTACGTTGATGTCGGCCATTGTGGAGGAGCAGTGAAAAAAACTTCCTCCTCCTTCCACTTCTTCTTCACACTGCCCAGCCTGGCTCCGCCTTTCCCTTAAATATAGCCACTCCACCCCCTAACTAAACTTCTCTCTTACCCTCCTCTCTCTACACTCCCATTACATCCTTTCCAACTTAACCCCTTATGTGTCTCCCTTAGACACACTGTCATGCCCAGCCCTACACTATCACTCCTTTCTGTCTCTTCCATTCCAGGCCTCACTCTACTGCAATAGTTGCCCTCTGTTCCTGTTCTGGTGACTACTCAAAATGTGTGATTATCTCTCACCTTTAGTCTCTGTGACAATGGTTACCAAGATACATAGAGAGGGTTATTGTCCCTAGTAGGGACACAGATAGGAGTTCTAACCATGCACACCTCTATTCAATTCTATTTTTAAAAAATTTACATTTTTGGCTTTATCCCCTTGTCAGCTCTGGCATTCCTTTAACAGGGTCTTTACACCCATGGGCCAGAAATGAATGGCTGATAATGTGTCCACTGTGATTGGCTGTCACAGTGGTCACATGATTGGGATCCGGCATTACTGGCTCCTGATTATTAATAGAAACCAACCTCTCAGTCACTGTGGGAGCATGCATTGTGCACACTCTCAACACAGAGGTTTCAACCTCACCCACAATGTAACTATGTAACAAAAAGCTCCGCCGCCCACTAATGCATGGTAGCTGTGTGAGTCTGTAATTGGGTCGGGCTTCTCCAGATCAGGCTGGAGGGTTCTGCAGGGCAAGTCTCTGGTACCTCCCCTGGCTCTAGAAGCTTGGAAAAGCTTCTGGAAGTTAGTGGGCAAAGGGTAAAATATCCTGATGTGCATACTTGAGGGAATCTGGCCAATCAACAGGCAGAACTCACTGCCAGGGTGGCTGGATCTGCCCTTAAATATGGTGGAGCCTGAGCAGCAGGGGAATTCGGTGGAAGATGGAATACTGAGGTCGTTGTCGTGTGGCCTAGGAGGGGACCCCGGGTCTAGGAGCTCTGTCTCAAGACTGGATTTGAGGAACGAAAAGGTTAGGAAGCCTAAGAGAGGGATCTTCATTACGTTTGGGTCTTGTGCAGAAGACATCCAGGCTGGCATGGGAAGATCGGATTAACTGAAGGCCTGAACAGAATTCTTGCCCAGTGCAGTGGGGAGAAAATGACATTGTAAGTACCTCAACAAACCCAGGGGCATAAAAGGTGGGCTGGTGGTGAAGGCAGACAGGTGGGCTGATAGTATCTGGAAGCATCAGAACTATGTGAAGTTCTACTGAGGAAACACTATACTCCTGCATACAGTTTTGGGACTTTGTTCTATTTCACTAAAAAGGACTGAGAGCTCCTCATTGGTAAAGAACTTTGTCACTGATCCATAGAGACTGCGAATATTCCGGAAGGAGTACAGTTCAGGATCTCCATTTTTGTGTACATAGAGAAGGAAGTGCGTCCTCGTCTGTTGTTGTGCAAGTCAAGTTGGGCATCCCATAAACCATATACCCTCCCAGTAAACAGAGGCGTTGCTAGGGGAGTGCGGGGGGGTGCGGTTCGCACCCGGGTGACACCCGCTAGAGGGGTGACACCCTCCCGACGGTGAGGAAAGCCCTGGTATTTTTATTTTTTTCAGCTGACCCGTTCACCCCGCAGCCCGGTGGGCTGGAACAACACACCTCCAGCGGCGCGGCCGCGCCTGGTGTGTCACTGTGTGAGTGTGTCCTCCTTCTTCTTCTTCCTCCTCCCTACCCTACTGAGCCAGCGAGCCTCAGCCTGTCACATCTCACACTGCACTGCAGACATGATGATGACGTCACTACACACACTACTAGTATCTCTGTGTAGCTTCCCTCCTCTCCTCTCCAGACTCCAGCTGCCGCCCGGCGCCCAGATTCGGAACAGGTGTGGGGGGGGTGTCCTGGTGTCCACCGCCGGCCCGAGCCCAGGATGAGGTGTGTGTGTGTGTGTTTGTGGGGGGGGGGGGGGTGTGTGTCCTGGTGTCCACCGCTGGCCCGAGCCTAGGGTGAGATGTGTGTGTGTGTGTGTGTGTGGGGGGGGGGGTGATACCATGTTATACCGCACCAGGTGACACCAACCCTAGTGACGCCACTGCCAATAAGGCAACAAAAACAAGCCCGTGGACTGATTTCTTGTGTCTGGATGCAAGTTGGAAATGTGTGTTGCCTGGCCGTACAGGAATAGGGGGAATCCAGTGGCTCCTGTGGGGGTAGCGCTACAAACGCTAAGTGCAGCCAAAACCAAAAACAGAGAAATCAACACAGGGGACACAACAGTCTGTAGGATGTGTTCCTTTTACTGATTCCTCTTCTTTTAGTGTTGGTTCATAATCTGCCCTGACTTCTCCCTTCCCTCCCACCCCCATAATCCCCTGATGTGGCGGGGGTTTACACAACTATGGGGATGTCACAGGTTCTTATCAAGAGAGCCTGACTAAGCCTGTAATTTCTGCCTAACTGCTTAATTCATAGAAATTGTTTTTGAATCAATTTGAATCGTTTTTTACGTCAATACTTTGGTTATTTTAGATGCTTTAAACATTAACCACTTGCCGTCCGCCGATATACGTCGGCACAATGGCAACGGTGGACAAATGCCCGTACCCTTAATTGATGGGGCTAACAGGCGTGCCCGTCACGTACAGGGTGACTGTGCCCACGGGACAGGCGGACTCGAAGTCCGCTGGTCTCCCGGCAATCGTGTCATGGAGCCACAGAACGGGGAAGTGCCTATGTAAACAAGACATTTCCCCGTCCTGCTTTGTGACATGACAGAGATCACTGCTCCCTGTCATCGGGAGCAGTGATCGCTGTCATGTGAATTGTAGCCCATCCCCCCCACAGTTAGAATTACTCCCTAGGACACACTTAACCCCTTCATCGCCCCCTAGTGGTTAACCCCTTCCCTGCCAGATTTACACAATAATCATTCCATTTTTTAGCACTGATCGCTGTATAAATGTCAATGGTCCCAAAACAGTGTGAAAAGTGTCCAATGTGTCCGCCATAATGTTGCAGTCACGATAAAAATCAGAGTTTGCCGCCATTACTAGTAAAAAAAATATATATTATAAAAATGCCATAAAACTATCCCCTAAAACTTTTGCGCAAACCAACGAATATATGCTTATTGCGATTTTTTTACCAAAATATGTAGCAGAATACATATCAGCCTAAACTGAGGAAAAAATTTTTTTTTTTTATATATTTTTGGGGGATATTTATTATAGCAAAAAGTAAAAAATATTGCTTTTTTTCAAAACTGTCGCTTTGTTTATAGTGCAAAAAATAAAAACCACAGAGGTGATCAAATACCACCAAAAGAAAGCTCTATTTCTGGGGAAAAAAAGAACGTCAATTTTGTTTGGTTGCACGACAGCGCAATTGTCAGTTAAAGTGACGCAGTACCGAATCACAAAAAGTGCTCTGGCCGGGAAGGGGGTAAAATATTCCAGGGTTGAAGTGGTTAACAAAAGGTTCGTATGAAACAAAAACATTTTGTTGTTTCTTTATAATCTATTTCGGATTCATTTAAATTCGTTACTATTCTGATCCAGAGATTCGTATACCTCTGAATCTCTAAATAACGAAAAATGTCATCCGAATTTTGGTTTGTAAGTAAACTAATCTCATATGTCTAATAGGTAGGTTTTCATATTTATGGTAGAAATTATTGAAATACTAGATGATATTTTATGGTTGTTATCAGCATAGGCACAAGTTGGAGTAATGAACCCCGGCCATCAAATGATTTACTGTACTCAGGGATATATGTGCGGACTGCTGCTGTATGTTGAACTATACTGTATATAATCACAACATGTGGCCATCAGGCTGTATCTGCCACAAAGCCATCCTGTAGTCAGGCTTGGACAGATAAATGTACACGCGGTTTATATCTATACATGAAGAGAGATTCCCGTTAACCTAGCACTTGATCTCATATTGATTAAAGATGGGCTCGGGCGTGTTCGCACACTCCACATGCAGAGCCCACCAGGAAGTCGGCACGGCGCTGCGCTAATCACAGGCAGTGAGACATTTCCCGGTCTCTGCAGCCGCACATCGGGAAAATGTCTCACTGCCTGTAATTAGCGCAGCACCGTGCCGACTTCCTGGTGGGCTCTGCATGTGGAGTGTGTGAACACGCCCGAGCTCATCCTTAAAGCGGGATTCCGGCCTAAAAAAAAGTGTTTGTAGCTGCTGACTTTAAATAAGTACTTACCTGTCCTGGGTGCCCGCGATGTCGGCCACCCGAGGCCGACCCGTCCCTCGGCTCTCGGGTCCCTGCACCGCCATCCTAGGTAAGGGAAACAGGCAGTGGAGCCTTGCGGCTTCACTGGCAGTTTCCTACTGCGCACGCGCGAGCGGCGCAGCGCTCTGTGAATGACCCCATGGTGTTCTGGGAACACACACCGTTCCCAGAAGACAACGGGGCCGCTCACCGAGGAGCAGAAGACGCCACGGAAAAGGAAGAGGCAGATTAGGAAGACTGCCTAGCAACAAGGGTTTAGGTAAGTTTTAATTTTTTTTTTTTTTAGGATTTTTGGTGTAATTTTTTTTTTTCAGGGTGGCCCTCCACTTTAAGGTTGATCCAGAATAGGGTTGCCACTCATCCCTTCAAATCCGCACACATGTGATTTACACAGGTTCTGAGGTTAATGAGGTTCTGAGGTTAATTTAATGCAGATAAGGCACCAAGTGAGTTTAATTACCACCTTAATCAGCCACAGAACCGGTGTGATTAATATGTGTTCAGTTTTAAAGGTATGAGGTGCCAATCCTAATCCAGAAGGACAAGTTTAATGTATCTCATTATTAGTGTACTCCTTATTTCCTGTAACTTTCCCGTCTCTAGTCACATTCTTTTTTTTCTTCTGTTGGGAGCATAGGAGAGAAGAGAAACTTTCTCATCAGACTCCTCCTTTCCCTCCCACCAGTTAACATTACTAAATCCTCTCCTGTGTTCTGCAAACACTCTTCTCAACAGAGCTCTGCAGAGAGTCTTCTATTCTTTCCTCTGCTACCCGGGAACAATGGAAACCAGCGGTTACAACCACGAATTCACCTCTCCACCTAGGTACAGCGAGCGTGGCTATGAGCCGTTGAAAGAAGACCTAGAGATTCGTAGTCAACCGATCCAGCACATCCAATCCACTGTGGTGACAATAATGCCAGAGGAGCCCCCTATCCGAGATCACATAATCTGGTCGCTCTTCAATGCCATGTACTTGAACTTCTGCTGCCTTGGTTTCTTCGCCCTTATATTTTCTGTCAAGGTAAGAGGAGGTCTTCAGGATTCATGCCAAGAATGTAAAAGTTGTTTTGCTCACATCATGCTGAAACAGATTTGGTTTACTGTTTAACTGCTCTAAATCATCAGTTCACACCATAAAAATGCAATCCAGAAGCATTTCTGCATGCGCGTTTTTGATGCGTTTCGGGTGAATTTTTGATGCTTTCATCCCCCCCCCCCCCCCCCTTTTTTTTTTTTTTTTTCTTCACCTAAATGGGGACATTCCAATACAGTTCAATGCACTGGAACTGACTGCACTGATGTGAATTATGCCATTGGAAACCTTATAACCTACTATCCATGCGTTTCAGAAAAAAAAAAATGCACTGGACTGCATGTGGTGTGAACCGGCCCTGAAGTGGGTGTTAAATCAGACAAATGATCTTTCATTTAGGATCTTTTTCACTGAACTCATACAGCAGTAACTAGTCAACAAAAAACATAAACTAGGTCACTGCGCAGTAATGAATACCTACACCAAGAAAGAAACAAAACATTTGCTGGGCTAGAAGTGAGCCAGATACACACTATGCAATTTTCTTTTAGATGTTTTCCTTTAGATTTACCAAAACCATATAATATAAGGTCAAACCTTAAGCTGGCCATACACCTATAGATTATCTGCAGATTTTCTATGGTTAGATGGAAAAAGTGGGAGATTCCTCCATCCACACAGTTTAGTGAACATGGAGAAATCTGTTGCACTTTTTCCATCTAACCATAGAAAATCTGCAGATAATCTATAGGTGTATGGCCAGCTTTAGAGTTTCAATTTGTAAGCTATCAGGCAGGCCCTTGCACTACATGATTTTGGTAAATCTAAAGGAAACCAGACATCAAAAGTTGTATAGGGTCTTAAGCTGGCCATACAATTTTCTTATTCAATTTTCTTTAGATTTACCTTCAACTATGTAGTGCAAGGGCCTGCCTGATTGCATACAAATTGAAAGTGTTTAGGTCTGACCTCATATTATTATATGGTTTTCGTAAATCTAAAGGAAAGTTGTACAAGAAAATTGTATAATGTATGGCCAACCTTAAGCCTCATACACACGGTACGATTGTTGGCAGGGGATTGTCTGTCGACAGACTGTTGTCCTGAAATCTTACTGTTGGTACGCTCCTTTTTGACAATTGTTATCCAACTTTCGGCCAACAAATGTTGGATGACAGGCTAGTAAATTTTCGGCGGACAACGGTTTGACGTCTGATTTTCGTAGAGTCAGTACACAAATCCATCACACAAGTCCAAAGTACAAACACGCATGCTCGGAATCAATGCACACCAAACATGAAATTAGCAGAAGGGGCCCAAAGGGTGGTGCTCAAGAGCTGAAATTCCTCATAGTGCGTCACTACATTCGTAATTGTTGCACAACAATTGTGTACTGTTCATATGCAAGACAGGATCCTGGCACACGCCCTTTTGACAAAAATCAGACGCTCGGTTGGCCAACAATCGTACCGTGTGTACAAGGCTTTAGGCCCCATACACACTATTAGATTTTCTGCAGATTTTTGTCTTTAGATTGAGCAAAACTATGTAGTTCAAGGGCCGGCCTGATAGCATACAAATTGAAACTCTTAAGGTTTAACCTCATATTATATGGTTTTGGTAAATCTGAAGAAAATCTAATAGTGTGTATGGGTTCTTAGGTCTCGTACCCACGACCGAGCTTCTGATTTTTGTCAAAAGGGTGTGTGCATACCAACTATCTGCAAATTGTCGTTTGACAAACCACGAATGTAGTGATGTACGTACTATGAGAGTATAAAGAGGAAGTTCATTTCTCAAGCGCCACCCTTTGGGCCCCTTCTACTAACACAAAATTAGCAGAAGTTAGTAGAATTTTGGTGAGCGTTGATTTGCGTTTTTCAGATCGTACAAAACTAATGCCTTTTAAAATACGTTTGGCATAACTACATCAGTATCGCCAGCAAAGCAACTTCATTATTATCCCATTAAAGAAGATGAGAATATGCGCTGCATTTCGAGATTTCATCAGCTGCCGCATCACGAATGTTAATTCTAGATTTTGAATGGTAATTTAAAAGACCGAACTCTTTGGGCTCGTTCCTTGATTCTGAGCATGTGTGGTTGTACTATCAACTTTTGTGACGGATTTCTGTACTGACCATCCGAAAATCGGAGATTGAGTTCACATCCAGCAAATTTTATAGCCTGTACATCAAACCTTTTTGTCTGATGAAAAAGTCAAATCGGCTGTCAAAAGCACCGTACTAACGATCCGAAAATCCACAGACAGCTCGTCTTCAGACTTTTCCCTTCTGATTTTCATACCGTGTGTATGAAGCCTTAAGGCCCGTACACATGATACGAAAATATGATAGAAAAATTTGTACGACGAGCCGTCTGCCGATTTTCTGATTGTTAGTACGGTGCTTTCGACAGCCGATTTTAGCTTTTTTCATCAGACAAAAGCTGGATGTGTAGACTATAAAATTTTTGTCGGATGTGAACCCAACGTCTGATTTTCGTTTCATTAGTACAGTTTTCACATACCTCCCAACTTTTTGAGATGGGAATGAGGGACACCTATCAGCAAAAGTATGCAGGCATAGGACACACCCCCTTTCCCCGCCCCCTCAATGGAGAATTGTAAAAAAACAAGATTGGTTAAACCCACAAGTGTTTTTTTTTTTTTTTTTTTTTTTTTTTTCTTACCACTACTATTCCTTTATATTGGCTTTTGAAATTTACAAATGCAGCAATTTAGAAATCAGGTGAAAGGTTTAGCGCCGGGAAAACACTTTTTGATAGATAAAAAGTGCATTTTATATACAACTATACAGATCAGAACAAAATGAGGGACAAATAAGGAGGAATGAGGGACAGAGGGACATTGCTCCAAATCAGGGACGGTTGGGAGCTATGGTTTTCATATGAAAAAAATCATAAGAGCAAAACTACGCATGCTCAGAAACGAAAGAATACATACAAAACTATTCAGCACATTACGTCACTTCTGACGTTGTCATATGAAAATTTTCGTATTGTGATAGGCTCCAGATATAAATAAAGGACAGACCTATATCTCTCTCTCCTTGTTATTTCCAGTAGATATTTGACCCTCTATAGCAAATCTTATACATGATTATTGTATAGTCTTAGCTTTTAAATGCTATTCCAAAACTGTAAAGTATAACTAAAGGCAAAACTGGAAAGAATTTAGAACACCTGTCAGAGTTGTATTGCTGTCTGCCCCTCCTCCCCCTCTTTACCAAAACCATGTAGTGCAAGGACTGATTGCATACAAATTGAAACTCTTAAGGTTTGACCTCATATTATATGGTTTTGGTAAATATGAAGTCAAAAATCTCCAGAAAATCCAATAGTGCGTATAGGGCCTTAAGCCTTGTACACACGATCGGATTGTTGGGCAACAGAGCGTCAGACTTTTGTCTGAAGGGCATGTGCCTGGATTTTGTCTTGCATACTAATGGCACACAATTGTCGGCCAACAAACACAAACGTAGTGACGTACTACGGGGAATTTCAGCTCTTGAGCGCCACCCTTTGGGCACTTTCTGCTAATGTCTTGTTTGGTGAGCATTGATCGACACCCCGCAATCAGTTTGCAAAACGCAGCGTGTGTGAACACCCATGCGATCCGATTCTGGTGCGGACAAAAAAGGGTCCTGCGCGAGTTTGGTCCGAAAGTGATGCGAATTTAGCCATGCAGTTTGTATGGCTGAATTTGCATTGTACAGGCATCTTATGTGATCTGAAAAACAATGCGGTGCAAATCACATGCAATGTCTGGCATCACACTAGTGTGAACCAGCCCTTAAACTGAATGGATTGTTTTACAAGTTGATTATTTACAATCACTTTAAAGCATCCTTCGGACTTTTACACTCTCAATACACACGTCAGTGGGAATGCTGAATGTAAATTTAAAGAGATCCTGTCACCGGACTTAATATTTAAATGAAAACCTTGCCGCAGTAGAGGATAATAACCACATGCATGTTTTCCTACTTTATAAAAAGTTTCCCCACTATTATGACTCATGAAATTTCAGTAGGAATCTGACCAATTCCTGGAAAAGTCATTTCCTGTCTGTGCCAACCCCCTACTCGTGCCCCCTCCCCATCTGACTGTTTAGGAAGCCTCAAACATTAATGATAGCTGGGTATGCCTATGGAGCATCATTTTACTGACAGTTCTGATTTTACATGAGGCTACTGATGTCGAATTCAAGATGGTGGTGCCCAGCAGTAGTCTCAGGCCTGTTCAATATTGTAATATCATTAATAATTACAAGGCAATTAAATGCACAAAACAAGGTAATTTGATATGTATTCTTATGGGAAGATTCAATAGTATAGAGATGGGGTCTCTTTAAACAAGCATTTAAAAGGCTTCAGCAACAGATAAGCTGAGCTTAAACAATGGTCATGTGTATGAGGCCTTAAAAGGAAAGTTGGCATTCAGTTTTGGACAAATGCCAGTGTGATAAATTGTCCGCCGGTGTCTCAGAACATGTTTTTCTGAAATCTTGTTCCCAGCACTTCCCGCCCACTAAGGTCATTATGGTGTAATCCATACACTATCGTTTATTTTTGTATTAGTGAGCTTCTCCGGGAAGGGAGAGGTGGAGGGAGAAGGATGCCCAGCGCGTTTTTTTTCAAAACTGTTTGTAAGTGAAGTTTCTCAAAATCTAAAATCAATGGGTGATTTAGTATAATTTAATCAAACCTGGGGGATACAGCCCTGAAAATTGTCTTATAGTACAGAGTAGAACCTCAGGAACAATTGTTTCTGTTTTGCAATTTATGCAAACTTGTTACATTATCATTTCTAGCTCATCTATGGGATACTTTGCACTAAAATATTTAAGCTACAATGATGCCATAGTACTGACACTGTTCACTTTTATGGTATGCTAAGATTGTAAAGTGTTACTAAACCCACAACAGTAGAATCAGTCTGTATATAGCATGCTTGTTCTACTGTGGAACTTAAGGGGTTAATCCTCTGCATTGTGTAAAAAGGCTGTTTTATCCTGTAAGCACAGATCCTTCCCTCCTGCACTTACTGAGGAAGGCCAGCTAACTCAGGTAGAGTAGCCAACCTGCACATGCTCAGTTGTGTCTTTTATGCTGGAGAGAACTTTTTTTGTTCTCAGAGATAGCCAGGTCACATGATATTGACATGACACATGTGGGCGTGTATACAGGCTGCAGGGAAAATCTCCTCCTTCCTGAACTCTCATCACTGGAAAAACTGTGCAGTTTATCATGTAACCGTGGTATACAGATCACCCAAAAAGGTACAGTATCTAGGGCTGGGGGTTTTTCTAAAAAAAAAAATCTGCCATTTTCTTAAAAACAAACTCGATTCACGATTTGAATTGAGTTGTGTTTTTGTGTTTTTTTTTTTTTTTTTTTTTTTTTTTTTTTGTTTTTTTGTTTTTTTTTTTTGGACACCGCGCCAGTCCTGAGGAGCTGGGGGCAGGAGTTTTTAGGTGAGGCCGCGGCTTCAGCCTAGTCCGTGGCGTCCGGCCTCGCGGACTAGGCCGAAGCCGCGGCCTCACCTAAAAACTCCTGCCCGCATCTCCTCAGGAGCGGCGCGGTGTCAGCGCCGGTCCTGATGGGGAAAAAAAAAATCTAAAACGATTTGTTGAAATTTTTAATCGATTTGACCTGTCAACTCGATTCAAGATTAAAATCGATTCCCCCCCCCCCCCCCCCCAGCCCTAACACCCCTCACATTTTTGTAAATAATTTATTATATCTTTTCATGTGACAACACTGAAGAAATGACACTTTGCTACAATGTAAAGTAGTGAGTGTACAGCTTGTATAACAGTGTAAATTTGCTGTTCCCTCAAAATAACTCAACGCACAGCCATTAATGTCTAAACCGCTGGCAGCAAAAGTGAGTACACCCCTAAGTAAAAATGTCCAAATTAGACCCAATTAGCCATTTTCCCTCCCCGGTGTCATATGACTTATTAGTGTTACAAGGTCTCAGGTGTGAATGGGGAGCAGGTGTGTTAAATTTGGTGTTATTATTCTCACTCTCTTATCCTGGTCACTGGAAGTTCAACATGGCACCTCATGGCAAAGAACTCTCTGAGGATCTGAAAAAAAGAATTGTTGTTCTACATAAAGATGGCCTAGGCTATGAGAATATTGCCAAGACCCTGAAACTGAGCTGCAACACAGTAGCCAAGACCATACAGTGGTTGAACAGGACAGGTTCCACTCAGAACAGGCTTCGCCATGGTCAACCAAAGAAGTTGAGTGCACATGCTCAGCGTCATATCCAGAGGTTGTCTTTGAAAAATAAAAGTATGAGTACTGCAGAGGTTGAAGGGGTGGAGGGGTCAGCCTGTCAGTGCTCAGACCATACGCCGCACACTGCATCAAATTGGTCTGCTTGGCTGTTGTCCCAGAAAGAAGCCTCTTCTAAAGATGATGCACAAGAAAGCCCACAGACAGTTTGCTGAAGACAAGCAGACTAAGGACTAGGGATGAACTTCGAGTTCAACTCATGTTCGACTCGAACATCGGCTGTTCGCAAGTTCGCCGAACAATTTGGGGTGTTCGTGGCAAATTGGAATGCCGCTGAACACCCTTTAAAAGTCTATGGGAGAAATCAAAAGTGCTAATTTTTAAAGGCTTATATGCAAGTTATTGTCATAAAAAGTGTTTGGGGACCTGGGTCCTGCCCCAGGGGACATGGATCAATGCAAAAAAAAGTTTTAAAAACGGCCGTTTTTTCAGGAGCAGTGATTTGAATAATGCTTAAAGTCAAACAATAAAAGTGTAATATCCCTTTAAATTTCGTAGCTGGGGGTGTCTATAGTATGCCTGTAAAGGGGCGCATGCTTCCCGTGTTTAGAACAGTCTGACAGCAAAATGACATTTCAAAGGAAAAAAAGTCATTTAAAACTACTCGTGGGCGGCTGTTGCATTGCCGGTCCGACAATACACATAGAAGTTAATTGATAAAAACGGCATGGGAATTCCCCACAGGGGAACCCCGAACCAAAATAAAAAAAAAAAAAAAAGACGTGGGGGTCCCCCTAAATTCCATACCAGGCCCTTCAGGTCTGGTATGGATTTTAATGGGAACCCCGTGCCAAAATTTAAATAAAAAAAAAAAAAAAAAAAAAAAAACGGCGTGGGGTCCCAAGGACAAGGGGACCCCCAGATCCCGGCCCCCCCGTGTGAAATGGTAAGGGGGTATAAAAGTACCCCTACCATTTCACTAAAAACTGTCAAAAATTTTAAAAATGACGAGACAGCTTTTGACAATTCCTTTATTTAAATGCTTCTTCTTTCTTCTATCTTCCTTCATCTTCTTCTTCTGGCTCTTTCTCCGGTGTTCTCGTCCAGCATCTCCTCCGCGGCGTCTATCTTCTTCTCCTCGGGCCGCTCCGCACCCATGGCATGGGGGGAGGCTCCCACTCTTCTCTTCTTCTTCTCTTGTTCATCTTCTTCTCTGGGCCGCTCCGCATACATGCTGGGAGGCTCCCACTGTGCATTATTAAAATCACTGCTCCTGAAAAAACGGCCGTTTTTAAAACTCTTTTTTGCATTGATCCATGTCCCCTGGGGCAGGACCCAGGTCCCCAAACACTTTTTATGACAATAACTTGCATATAAGCCTTTAAAATTAGCACTTTTGATTATTCATGTTCGTGTCCCATAGACTTTAACGGTGTTCGCGTGTTCGAACAAACTTTTTTCCTGTTCGCATGTTCTGGGGGGGTGTTCGGCTCATCCCTGCTAAGGACATGGATTACTGGAACCATGTCCTGTGGTCTGATGAGACCAAAATAAACATATTTGGTTCAGATGGTGTCAGGCGTGTGTGGCAGCAACCAGGTGAGGAGTACAAAGACAAGTGTGTCTTACCTACAGTCAAGCATGGTGGTGGGAGTGTCATGGTCTGGGGCTGCATGAGTGCTGCCAGCACTGGGGAGCTACAGTTCATTGAGGGAACCATGAATGCCAACATGTATTGTGACATACTCAAGCAGAGCATGATCCCCTCCCTTTGGAGCTTGGACCGCAGGGCAGTATTTCATTATGATGACGACCCCAAACACCCCTCCAAGACAACCACTGCCTTGCTAAAGAAGCTGAGGGTAAAGGTAATGGAGTGACCAAGTATGTCTCCAGATCTAAACCCTATTGAGCATAGAGGAGCGCAAGGTCTCTAACATCCACCAGCTCCGTGATGTCATCATGGAGGAGTGGAAGAGGACTCCAGTGGCAACCTGTGAAGCTCTGGTGAACTTCATGCCCAAGAGGGTTAAGGCAGTGCTGGAAAATGATGGCCACACAAAATATTGACACTTTGGGCCCAGTTTGGACATTTTCACTTAGGGGTGTACACTCACTACTTTACGTTGTAGCAAAGTGTAATTTCTTCAGTGTTGTCACATGAAAAGATATAATAAAATATTTACAAAAATGTGAGAGGTGTACTCACTTTTGTGAGATACTGTATATAGTGGCAGTATTTTAATGTAAAAAGAAGATTTAAAAACTACTGTATGGGCACTGTGGGGGATGAACTATTTGCATATTACTGGGTTTAGTAACACTTTAAGTACAGTGCTTGTATATTTTTATATTTTCTTTATATAATTGGAAAAAAGTTTAATAAAAATTGTTATTAAAAAAAGAAATAATTTCTAGCTCACCCATTTAACACTCCGACTAGTGGGTGCCCAATGTGATACAATCACTTTCTCTATAAACAGCTTTGCTGCAGAAGTACATTTGGATCACTCGCACACTAATGCGGGCACTTTTTTGCCATTAGAATATAAATCAGCTTAGCCATGAAAAATGATCTAGCGCAGCCTCTGGATAGATTGTTTTCTAAATCTTTTTTTTCCAGCAAGTGTTACATATCAGCACAGGAGGGGCTGAGAGGTTCCTGGGCTGAAGGAATGCAGGGGTGGTGGGAAGCTGCTAAATCTATCATGGCAGGGATAGATTGAAAACAGCAGCGAGAAAGAGCCAGGGGTTGTCTTAAAGCGGAACTATGCTCTTAAAAAAAACATTGCTGTTTCCAAAAAAACTTTCCTTTGTCTTTTTTGTAGCAAATCTTTCTCTACTGTACACTGCATGTAGTCCATGCACAGTGTGGTGTACACAACCAGCCCATTTTCAGCATCTGCATATGCACAGGTGTTACATCATCAGTGTCCAGTCAATGGCCGGAGAGAAAAGCTGGCCTACGCTATTAGAATTTTTGGTTTGAAATTTTTCGATTTATTTTTCTAATCATTAGTGGGGTCAAAACATTTGTTTTCAAACCCCAGTTAAGAGAATATTCAGGAGGGGAAGGAGCAGGATGGAATTTTTTTTTTTTTCTTGAATAAGCACATTTCTAACAGTGAATGTGTTTTTTTTTTCTTAGAATATTATATTCATTCCAAAAGGTAAAAGAAAACAACCTTTTGTACTTCCGATGACTTGACAAATGTCATTTGAATGTACTTATGACAGTTTTCATATGCATGTACGTACAAACGTTTGTTGCAAAATCTACTAGTGTATGGCCATGATCTGATCAGTTACTGTGTTGCCCGCCTCCACATTATATGGCCATTCAGACTTGGCTGGAGAAGGTGAAGTGAACACTGAGCAAAATATGTAGCGAGACAATATGTACGTGTGATGTGTGTCCAATGCAGTTTTGCACTTTTGAAATGCATATACATCCAGTTTGAAATGAATAACAGTGTCCGACTCTTTGTGAATATTGTACTTGATAAAATATGACTGTAAGTCCTTTTGCACACGATACTGTTTTCAGACATTTGTGTTGCACATTGTCAAGTGTATTTTTACACGCACAATACATTCCTGGCAAAATCCATTAATATTTATGCTCATAAGTGTGCATTTGCATGTACCGGAGCCAAATATTGACTGGGAACGCAGATTTTTCTATTTTTTATTTATTTCTTTTTTATATTCAACAATATGCAGTGCTGTATTACGTGCCTGTGTGTACAGGCTCATTGTAAACAATGGGCTCTATTTTAGATCAGTAAAAAAAAAAAAAAGTTGGGTGGAGGGGGGATTATGGTGTGGGGTTGCTTTTCAGGGGTTGGGCTTGGCCCCTTAGTTCCAGTGAAGGGAACTCTTAAAGGGGTTGTAAAGTCTCATGGTTTTTTCACCTTAAAGTGGATGTAAACCCGAGTTATTATTATTATTATTATTATTATTTTTTTTTTGTCATAATGTAAAGTATAAGATTTCCTATCATTTGAGCCCAGTCTTGCCACACAGAGTTAATCCAGCTCTGAGCAATCCTCTTTTGTTGCTCAGTGAGATAAATCTTGACAAACAGAGAAAAACTTTGTCAAATCCTCCCCCTTGCTGTGAGTGACGGGTGATTTACATATCTCGTGCACTAGCCTAAGACATGCATTATTTTTTATTTCCCACCCCCACTCCTTTCTTCAGCAGCTCTGCATGGATTGGCTGTTCCACACCTCAGCATGATTCGGCATGCTGAAGTCATGTGGTTACTTTCCTGTCTTTTCACTGGATGTTAGTGATCATAGCAGAAGTTCAGTGTAATGCCGCGTACACACGGTCGGACTTTTCGTCTACAAAAGTCCAACGGACGCTGACGGACTAAAGCTGGCTGGTAATCCGATCGTGTGTGGGCTTCTCCGGACTTTCAACGGACTTTTTTAGCCTAAAATCCGACGGACTTTAGATTTGAAGCATGCTTCAAATCTTTACGTCGTAAGTACGACGGACCCCGAAGTCCGCTCGTCTGTATGCTAGTCCGACGGACAAAAACCCATGCTAGGGCAGCTATTGGCTACCGGCTATGAACTTCCTTATTTTAGTCCGGTGTACGTCATCACGTACGAATCCGTCGGACTTTTGTGTGGTCGTGTGTAGGCAAGTCCGTTCGTTAGAAAGTCTGCTGCAAGTCCGCTGAAAGTCCGCCGGAAGTCTGTCGGACAGGCTGTCGGACTTTTGTAGACGAAAAGTACGACCGTGTGTACGCGGCATAAGAAATACACAGGAGAAATGCATATTGACAAGGGGAGTGTAGAGGTGGGTGGGTAGTCTACTGACATCACGACTCCACCCACCGAGATCCAGACAACAGACTCGCCCACAGAATCTGCAGTTTTTCGGGTCTCATAACAGACAGAGGGGAGACATTTGACAGGTAAAGATACATGCAGGAGGCATATATATCCTTATAGATAACCCCTATGGCAGTAGTTTAGAAAGGATAACATCGGGTTTACATCCACTTTAATGCATTCCATGCATTAAGGTGAAAAAGCTTCTGTGCTTCAGCTGCCTCCCAGACCCCCCCCCCCCCTTTTTTATTTTTTTTGCTTACCTGAACCCGATCGTTTCAGCGATGGCTGTCTCAGGTCCTCATTTGATAGATTGATAACAGCATGAGCCATTGGCTCCCCCTGCTGCTGTCAATCAAATCCAGTGACATGGGAGCCAGGGGCGGGGCCAAGTCCTGCTGTCTGTGTCAATAGATGCAGCAGTGGGACGCACGGGTGCCCCCCAGGGAAAGCGACTCTCTGTGGGGGCACCTGATGAAGAGGAGGAGGAGCCAGGAGCGCCGATGTGCCACCCCAGAAAAGGAGGATCAGGGCTGCTCTGTGCAAAACCCCTGCACAGAGTAATTAAGTATGACATGTTTGTTATTTAAAAAAAAAAACCTTTACAATCACTTTAAGGCTTCAGCATACCAAGACATTTTGGAAAATTTCATACTCCCAACTTTGTGGGAACAGTTTGGGGATGACCTATTCCTGTTCCAACATGACTGTGCACCAGTGCACAAAGCAAGGTGCATATGGACATGGATGAGCGAGTTTTGGGGTGGAGGAACTTGACTGGCCTGCACAGAGTCCTGACCCCAACCTGATAGAACACCTTTGGGATGAATTTGAACGTACACTGCAAGCCAGGCCTTCTTGTCCACATCAGTGCCTGACCTCACAAATGCGCTTCTGGAAGAATGGTCAAACATTCCCATAGACACACTCCTAAACCTTGTGGACAGCTTTTCCAGAAGAGTTGAAGCTGTTATAGCTGCAAAGGGTGGGCCAACTCAATATAGAACCCTATGGACTAAGACTTGGATGCCATTAAACTGTTGGCGCTGTAAAAAATCTTGTATAATAATTAAACTTCATTTTGTGTAAAGGCAGGTGTCCCAATACTTTTGGTAATATAGTGTATAGTTAGGAAGTTTCCACGCTTTTTTTTTTTTGTAACATAACACTCTCAGACATGACCTCTTCCCAGCCCCCACCGCTCCCAATGAAAATATAATGTGAATCTGATTTCTGCTTTATTATAACTAATAACAGACTCTTTCTACTTTGTCACTATCTTAATATTTCTTTTTCTTCTTTTATAGTCCCGGGACAGGAAGCTGCTGAGAGATCTGAATGGTGCAACCAGCTACAGTTCCACAGCCCGTTCCTTGAACATCGCTGCCACCGTTCTCTCTATTCTGTTTTCAATTGTCTTTATAATTATAATGATTGTTGTACGAATCCACGTTCCAGGCCCTGAAAATACAGACCTTAGCTACATAAATGATTACGGACACGGAAAGTGATAGCAGCTCAACGACAGCAACGCCTGAGTGTCTTTCGGACCCTTTTTCCTTTCAATCCTCACTCCTATTTTTTAAATCTCTAAATGTTGGACTAAAATGTTATTACACTGGCTGCAAGGCTCCTAATCTGTAAATGGGTGTAATGGTAGTCTGGCATTCAAGCTTCAAGATAGCTGTGGGAGTCTCTATTCATTTCTATGACTGAATGGAGAAAACATTCAGGTGTGTTAAGGATTCATTTAAGGATGGGTTTTGGTGGTTAGATGTGCAGTGAATAATGCTATCTGTATGAGAACTATCACAACTACTTTGAAGCTGGTTTAGCTAAGGTGAAGGGTCTCAGCAGTGTCCTCCAGCTAGAGACACAACTCTCTGCCTCATTAGACTAGACCCCATTGCCATAAGCATTTACCTACTTAGATCAGAGATTGGTAACGGACTTGTATGGATTTATTGCCTATTTAGTACAGAAGTCCTGAAAGTACTCAATGGGCACCTACACACCAGCAAAACACACCACTTACCCAGCTCATTCAAGTCCATCTAACCTAGTGGACTACACTGCTTTAAAGTGAGCCACCATAAGATGTCCCGCTATTGCCAAAAAAATCATCTGTATCTCACTTGGATTTAGTTTTTATGCTATAGGGCAAGGTCTGAATTGATGACTTATGCCGCGTACACACGAGCGGACTTTTCGACCGGACTGGTCCGACGGACCGAGTCCAGGGGACAATCCGACCGTGTGTGGGCTTCATCGGACCTGCAGCGGACTTTTTCGGTCAAAAATCTGACGGACTTTAGATTTGGAACATGTTTCAAATCTTTCTGACGGACTCAAGTCCAGTCGAAAAGTCCACTCGTCTGTATGCTAGTCCGACGGATGAAAATCGACCCTAGGGCAGCTATTGGCTACTGGCTATCAACTTCCTTATTTTAGTGTGGTCGTACGTCATCACGTACGAATCCGTCGGACTTTGGTGTGATCGTGTGTAGGCAAGTCCGTTCATGGGAAAGTCCGCCGAAAGTCCGTGGGATCAGTCCGGTCGAAAAGTCCGCTCGTGTGTACGCGGCATTAGTTCTAATAATTGCCATTCCAGATTTTAATAAGACTGCTACAATATCCACCACTCTAACTGGGCACCAAGATGGCAGCCAGTGAAGCTAAGTCACAAAGCCAGGCAAAATCAGCTTAATCAAGGAATATCTCTGCCTATGAAATGTAAAATGTGATCCTGTAACATCTGTTCACAGACAGGACTTTTTAAAGTTTAAATTGGTATATGGTTCACTTTAAGGTGGATTGAAAAGTAACAGTTGGTGTGATTGTTCTATTAAGGTTAAAAATATAGGTGTCTTCTCTACATTCTTTTTATACCTTTATAACACTTGTGTGCAACTTTGTTCTAATCCCAAATTTTTGATGTACGTTATTTTATCTTTTACCTAAAGTTTAATGGCTGTTGGTCATCAACTTTTCTGTACATAAAGGGTTAAACATACTGAATGTTCTCTCTTACTGAATAATACAACTGATATTAAACTTCTTAGAACTCCAAAGTGCCATCTTCACAAGTGCACAATACTTTTCTTCAGATTTTGTAGCTTTTCTAAGATAATATGTATTTTTATTACAAATGCTATTTGTATTTTAGGCAAAATGTCCACTTTTGTAATGTTGATTATTCATTAAGAGGGCTACTGTCTGTTGTAAATCATGACAACCAATCAGAAACCAGTTTGCTCTGTTTGGTTGGTATATTAGGCTGAATAACACTGCTTTTTGCTTTTTATGTAATTCATTTGATGAAGTATGGGAAAAGGTTGGCTTTTTTTTTTTTTTTTTTTTTTGTCTTTACATCTCGTTGTAATAGTTATTTACAACTTTGTTTTCTGTGACACTTGATTGATTAGAACCGTTTTCTTTTTGTGATTGTGGTTTTGCAATATTCTCAACAATGACATGCTTAAAACCTAAAAATTAAAGTATATCTTAAAATGTCAACAATGATGGACAAGTATTGTTATGTGTTTTACTGTATCAAATCAAAGAGGCATAGGAAAGAAACTTTGCCACAGGAGTAATAGTTGAAAGATATTGATTTAAAATTAAATCGGTGTAATAACTAAATAAATAACTAAAGTTAAATCGGGAAAACAAACAGATATTTAGGCCCCATGCACACTGGGTGTTCAGCTCCAGTGCATTGGGCCTTGGCATTAAGCTGCAGGCGGAGGGCACAAGTGTTTTTTTTTTGTTTTGTTTTAATAAAGATTTATTAGAACATCTTGAAAACATGTCCACAGCATAAGTGATATAATAAAATAACAAAGTAAAGGCACTGCATGAAGTATCTCGAAGAGCTGATGAAACCAATAACAGCAGCAATATCAGAGATTCTAAAATAGGACCACGCAGAGAATACCCACAGACATGTATAATAGAAGCATCTGTGGTCGGGTATTGTCAGATAGTAAACCAAGGGGTAGAGAAGATATACAGAAGAGCTTAGGAGTAGAGACAAAGGAAAGTGGGAGTAGCAATTCTCAAAAGACTAGTCTTGATCCAGAGTCAATATATACTCACCGGCCTCTTTATTAGGTACACCTTGCTAGTACCGGGTTGGGCCCCCTTTTGCCTTCAGAACTGCCTGGCGTGGCATAGATTCAACAAGGTGTTGGAAACATTCCTCTGAGATTTTGGTCCATATTGAGATGATAGCATCATGCAGTTGCTGCAGATTTATCGGCTGCACATCCATGATGGGAATCTCCCATTCCAACACATCCTAAAGGTGCTATTTTGGATTGAGATCTGGTGACTATGGAGGCCATTGGAGTACAGTGATCTCATTGTCATGTTCAAGAAACCAGTTTGAGATGATTTGAACTTTGTGACATGGTGCATTATCCTGCTGGAAGGAGCCATCAGAAGATAAGTACACTGTAGACATAAAGGGATGGACGTGGTCAGCAACAATACTCAGGTAGACCATGACGTGTAAACAATGCTCAGTTGGTACTAAGGGGCCCAAAGTTGATACAAGACAGGATGGATCCATGCTTTGATGTTGTTTACGAGAAATTCTGACCCTACTATCTGAATGTTGCAGCTGAAATTGAGACTCATCAGACCAGGCAACGTTTTTCTAATCTTCTATTGTCCAATTTTAGTAAGCCTATGTCAATTGTAGCCTCATTTTCCAGTTCTTAGCTGACAGGAGTGGCACCCTGTGTGGTCTTCTGCTTCAAGGTTCAATGTGTTGTGCGTTCAGAGATGGTATTCTGCATACCTTGGTTGTAACAAGTGGTTATTTGAGTTACTGTTGCCTTTCTATCATCTCGAACCAGTCTGCCCATCCTCCTCTGACTTCAGCAAGGCATTTTCTTCCACACGTCTGTCATTCACTAGATATTTTCTCCTTTACGGACCATTCTCTGTAAACCCCAGAGATGGTTGTGGGCGAAAATCCCAGTAGATCAGCAGTTTTTGAAATGCTCAGACCTGCCTGTCTGGCACCAACAACCATGCCATGTTCAAAGTCCGTTAAATCCACTTTTTTTCCCCATTCTGATGCTCGGTTTGAACTTCAGCAAGTTGTTTTCGACAAGTCTAGATGCCTAAATGCATTGAGTTGCTGCCATGTGATTGGCTGATTAGCAATTTGTGTTACCAAGCAATTGAACATGTGTACCTAATAAAGTGGTCAGTGAGTGTTTATTATTATATAATATAATTGTTCTGCCCTGACAAACTCTCTGACAGTTGCTCGGCAGGGCTGTACCGCGCACCTACAAATGTTTAGGGAAGCATGCGCCCAGGGACAACCGCCTGAAATGCAGACTTCTTGTATTTTGGACATTTGTCTCAGGGCGCATACTGTCCTAAACATTTGTACCACTTGGTACTCCTGTTCTATCAGATTACTGCTACGCATCAGATTGTGCAACAGAAGTGACGTTCCGAACAAAAATACTTACTGCGCATGCGCAATGCATTCCACCATGCGTTCCACACACTTTATGATCTGATAGCGGTATTCTGAACATGCACTGAAGACACATTCTCCTCTCACAGGGGACACTCTTGCCCCCTAGTGGTTGTTCTAGCTCCGCACTGGAATAGACACCATGTGGACATCTTACTACACCCAGCTACATCTTAAATTTCAGAGTCATTTTAGCAATAAAGTGAGCTAATATAAATAAATATAGTATAGTTATATCTGTGATATTGATTTATATACACCCACTTTATTTCTAAAATTACTCTGCAATTCAAGACGTAGCTGGGTGTACTAAGATGTCCGCATGGATGTTCTATCAGAATACCTCTACCTGTCAGATCATAAAGTGTCTGGAACGCATTGCGCCGCTGAAAGCATGGTGGAGCGCATCGCACAAGCGCAGTAAGTATTTTTTGGTTGGAACGTCACTTCCATCACAATCTGATGGGTAAGCGGTAATCTGATAGAACACCCCGTCCAGCCACAGAAGCTGTCAGCCTCTCATAATAGAGTTTCACAGGCTGCTGGCAGAAGGTCTGGACTGGACACTTGTGCCCGATGCCCACAGATAAATGCCAGAGCCCCACAATTGCCCAGTGTGCATGGTGCCTAAGTGGCACCTAGGTGTGAATGTGTCTACGTGTGAATCAAATGAGATGTAACTACAAACATAATATCGAAGAATATAACATTTTCATCATAAAAGGAATAAGTAATCCTAAAAACAGTCATAAACATGCTGAAGCTATGTATTGCAGCCAGTTCAAAAGAGAGGAAGTGGGAACTCTGAAACAAAACTGCAGGGACTTATTCACACCACCAGGTGGGCTTTAAGGTGAAAAATAAATAAACTGTCCGAAATTCAAGCCAAGGGTGGCCCTGTTGGCACCCTTCCACCCGACATCCTTTCATCTGAAATTTGAAGGAGCCAGGCAGAAAATTGTCAGCTACATCGAATCAGATGACACGTTTTTTAGTTTTGGGTTTAAATATGCTTTTTTTTTTTTTTTTTTTTTTTGCATTGCACTTCAGTGTATTGCAATACGTTACAGCTGTCAGAACATGCTGCACTTCACAAAAACTACAAGTTTTTCTCAAAGTACACCTGGACAGCATGTTGGTGTGAAGAAAAGCAGTAGCACATAAGACATATTGCATTGCCTATGCATTATGACTGTGTTGGGCAATGTCACCCAATGCAGCCCTATGGGGCTGTTGATGTGCCCTTAGAAATGACAGGGAAAAGCAGAGAACAGCACAAAAGCTACATAATGTGTTAAGTAAAATACAGATTGATTAGGATAAAAAGCAGAGCATATTGCCCTCACAAACACATGGGATGTGTGGAGGGCAAAAGCGATTCCCAGACTTCCTCTGGGAATTGAGGAATTCCCAGAGGAAGTCACGAGATTTTGATGAAACCGGTAGGAGGCGCTTGATCGGCTGACGAGGAAGTAAGTAAGGCGTTGTTTGTATTACAGGCTAAGGATGGGGAGAACGCTGGGAACCGTAGCTGCGACTTCGGTCTCCAGGTGACACTATCACCCCCCTTTTGCTGTCCATAAATATATCAAAGTTTGTTTTTATTGTACTAAATGTGGGTGTACATCTATCTGGGATTTTAAGTTTAATAAACCTGTTTTAAAATGTTATCACACCATTGCAAGTTCACATGTGTGATATACGGCTTGTGATCAATCAGGAGGAAGGAGTGATCTTTGTAGCAGCATTTAAGCCATAACTAACCACTTCACCAGGGATATGCAATTAGCGGACCTCCAGCTGTTGCAGAACTACAAATCCCACAAGGCATAGCAAGAATCTGACAGCCACAAGCATGACACCCAGAGGCAGAGGCATGATGGGACTTGTAGTTTTGCAACAGCTGGAGGTCCGCTAATTGCATATCCCTGCACTACACGAAAGAGGAACCATAGGAGGATCTTCCCAAGCTGATATGATTATTTATCACAGGCTTTTTTGAGGGTACACCTGGTGGGGGGTGTGAGCACACCTGCATGAAGACATCACCATCACGGTTTATTATGTTTGGATTGTTGCAATACTAAGGATTTTTTTGTGTGCAATACACAGCGCACGTGCACTTTCCCTATATATATAGTTTTTGGACATTGCATTAAGATTTTATTTTTTGCTCTATGTTTATGTTTGTATAATTAATTTTTTTATATTATTGAGGATTTGTGTGCATCACACAAAGCATGTGCACTTTAATCATATATTATATTTTATGTTTTTTTTCACATTCTAGGATATATGCATGAGTTATTAGTTTTATATTCATTTTTTAAATGTATTTATTTATGTTTAGCGCTGCACATTTGGTATATCAGTTGTGATATCAGGACACCAGACCCTCACCAACAGAGGGTGGCCAGCACTAGCAATGCAAGAAAAGCCTATAAAGTTTATTGTCCCCAATTTCTGTGCCCTCCGATGCATTAATCTTTCTCATATACGGTATGCATTATTTTGCTGCAATTTTGTGACTTCACCATATACAAGGTGCAAATCATTGTAGTGGGAGAAAGGATCAGCTAGGGATTTGGTGGGTTGGAAAGTCTCACACAATTGTTGTTGATACAGTAAAGTACTGTGCTCGCTCATAGGCAGGCAAAGATGAAAAGTAACACCAAGGTGAGTACATTCCAGGAGGGAAGGGGGGATTTGTGCTGGGGGAAGTGTTATCCTGGGGAAGGGGGGGTGTAGAGGGGAAGGGAATTTTTGCTTTGGGAAAAAATTTGTGTGATGCCCCGTACACACGGTCGGACTTGTCAACGGGCTAACCTCTGTCGGCATTTCCAGCTGAAAGATTTAGAACATGTTCTCTATCTAAGTCCGTCGGAAATGCCGACAGAAAAAGTCCGATGGGGCATATGCACGTTCGGAATATCC
Organism: Aquarana catesbeiana; assembly: GCF_042186555.1. NCBI lineage: Eukaryota > Metazoa > Chordata > Amphibia > Anura > Ranidae > Aquarana > Aquarana catesbeiana. Next base: position 85,385,141 of record NC_133334.1, on the reverse strand, counting down.
GACCAAAAGCTCCCATCAGACTTTTTCTGTCGGGAATTCCGGCCGTGTGTACGTGGCATGACTCCCACGTTACTTCATTTTTTACCCCTGTGCTCTGCGTATTACTTATTTTTGACCCCTGCTCTTGTGCCTTACTTACTCTTGCCACTGTGCTTTGTGCATTACTTACTCTTGGCCCTTTATTCTGTTGTGTTACTTACTCCTGACTGCTCTGTATGTTATGTGTGCCTGACTCCTGCACTCTGTGCTTTATGTACTTTTATGTACCCCTGCACTCTATTCATTACTTCCACCTGGTCCCTGCATTTTGTGCATTACTTACCGAGCAGTATGTACTTCTGACCCTTGTATGCTCTGTGCATTATCTACTCGGCTCCTGTACTTTGTGTGTTTCATACTCCTGACCCCTGTGCTCTGTGTGCTATGTACTCCTGACCCCTGCTTTTTGTGCATTACATACTCCTGCATTCTGAGCCTTACAGCCACACTTTGTGTTTTACCTACTTCTGACTGCTGTGTTTTGTGCTTTTTGTACTCCTGCTTATTGTGTCTGCAATATATACTCCTGACCCATGCTTTTTATGCATTTTGTATTCCTGCCCCCTGCATTCTGTGCATGACATACTCCTGACCCCTGTGTTTTGTTCATTACCTACTGTTGGCCCTTGCATTATGTGCATTGTGTACTCCTAACCCCTGCACTCTGTTCATTATGCACTCCTGGCCCTTGTGCTTGCTGCATTATTTACTCTTTCTTGTGCACTTTGTGTGTTATGCACTCCTGGCTCCTCCACTCTGTATCTTACATACTTCCACCCCTGCATTCTGTCTGACATACTCCTTAACCCTGGCTTCTGTGCTTCTGTGCATTACATATTCCCGATCCATGCACATATGTATGTTGTACTCACGACTCCCTGTGCTTTGGTTGTTATGCACACTCTTGACCCCTACAATCTGTGCATTGCGCACTGGTGTACTCTGCACCTATTGCAATCTGTACTCCTGTCTCCTAAGCTGTGACCTTTATATATCCTGTCTCCTGTGCTATTTGCATTTTGTTCTCTGTCCCTTACACTATGTGCATATTCCTGACCTCTGCACACTTTATTCTGTATTGTACAGTATATACTGCTTACTAAAGTGTTCATGGTCTCAACAATTGTTGGTTCTTAAAGAACATGTAAGCCCAACATTTCATATTCCTGATATGTGCCTGCTGTACCATGGTCTTGTATGAAATAGTATCCTGTTCTCTTTGTATTGCTTCCTTTGAGTAAAATACATGACGTTCCTGCCAATCCTTCTGCTTTCCTAATAAAAACTAACTACACAAGGCATGAGAGCAAAGCATGGTCAGTTTTATGGCTGTGCTGGGAACTCTCCTCCAACGATCAGACATGTGCTGACACGCCTCCCTGCACACCCATTCACTGGGAAGATCAGTGTACTACTGTTTCTCCTGCCCCAGATCTCTGAGCTCCTTACTCCTTACTTAATTAGGGGCCCTGTACAGCCTACTGAAAACATTTTCAGTAAAACACACTAAAATCATTATTAGCGGACACAAACGCAACATAACTTACAAACATGCCTGCTAACTGTAATGCCCCGTACACACGGTTGGATTTTTCGACGGAAAATGTGTGATAGGACCTTGTTGTCGGAAATTCTGACCGTGTGTGGGCTCCATCACATATTTTCCATCGGAATTACCGACACACAAAGTTTGAGAGCTTGCTATAAAATTTTCTGACAACAAAATCCGTTGTCGGAAATTCCGATTGTGTGTACACAAATCCGACGCACAAAGTGCCACGCATGCTCAGAATAAATAAAGAGATGAAAGCTATTGGCTACTGCCCCATTTATAGTCCCGACGTACGTGTTTTAAATCACCGCGTTCAGAACGATCAGATTTTCCGACAACTTTGTGCAACCGTGTGTATGCAAGACAAGTTTGAGCCAACAAATCCATGGATTTTGTTGTCGGAATGTCCGATCAATGTCCGACCTTGTGTACAGGGCATAAAAGATAAGAGTGTATTAAGTTAATAAATAAAATTCTGTGCGTGAATTAGGTCTTGGGGCTCATTCACATGGGTTCTGTTGCCTGTACAGTGTGAATCAGTGTTTTTTTTTTTTTTTATTTGGTTGAAGCTGTGTGTAGGCATCCTATGTTACGTTATGGGATCACAGCAGCTTTATGAACACAGCCGCAGGTCCCAGTTTGACAGGCGTGTCGGCGCAAGTGTATGGAACACAGACGGTGTGCATTCGGGGCCATTCACCCACACCTGCACACCTGTCAAATTAGGACCTGTGGCTGTGTTCGTATAGCCTCTGCATTCCCAAAGAGTAACAGGTGGCTCTGAAACAAATCACTTAGTCACACTGTATGGGCCAGTAAATCTGCGTGAGTGAGCCCTTCATTTTTGTAATATTTTTTACATTTTTTTTAAATTTTAGTTTTTTTTTTTTTCTCAACGTTGTTGGCTTTGATAAAATATCAGGGGTCTAAACAGATGTCTCACCTTTGAGACAGAGAAAGAGACTGAGCATATCAATCCAACAATCCCTCTCTCTGCAGCTTGAGCTGCACTGGAGAGTGAATGAACAGAAAGTACTCTGTACAGAAGCATAGTAAAGTCATTTTATTATGCTTCTGTTGTGAACCTAGAAAGCGTTGTAAGATGGGACTTTTGAGGCATAACATTTTACAAAAAAAATTGCAACATATACAAGAAATTCACTTTCTTACAAAATATCATACAAACAATAAAATACATTTTTTGTAAGTTTGATTTGGAATAGTAGTACATCTTTTCCAAAGGTACTAATTTTCTATGGCCAGACATGTTTCGTGGACATTGTCCACTTCTTCAATAGCAGTCAGTATCTTTGTGTACAGAAAGCAATCTAAATAAAATAATCATAATTACCATAATACACTCATTTATTGTTTGCATCATCCCATTGTAAACCTTTGAGTGACATTCCCAGATCAAGTGCTTTAGTGAGGGAGGGAGAAACCACTCACTCTGTTATGAATGAACACAGTGAGTGATCGGTACCAATCACTCACTGTGTTCATTCAGGAAGTATATCCTGAATCTATCCCCCCCGTGTGCTTGCTTGGGTGAGGAGAAGAGGAAAACGGGTAGCGATGCGGGGAGGGGGGCACACAGGGGGACCTGGGCAGCAGAGGGAAGAGGATGGTGCACAGGGAGGGTGATCAGTGCGTTGGGTGGGGGTTAGAGAAACCAATCTCCTGTATGGGTCTCTGTGCAGCAGCTGAAAGCCAGCTGGTGGGAGAAGAGGGGAAGCCCTGCTAATCCTCCCTGCCCACATCCGATCCACCCAGCTTCCTGGGCCCCATACAGGCAGACCAGTGGTACCCCCTTATCTGCATCCCTGTCTACAACTACACCCAGATCTTGCTCCATCATTTCATTGCCTAATTTTATCACTCTTGGATTGTATGTTTTAAGCATATTTTTTTAGCCCCCAAATGCACAATTTAGCATTTCTACACATCAAAGCCCCTAGGAAAAACTTAAACCCCCTCCTGCACCCCCATGTCTCCCATTTGGCATTTTTAAATGTCTTCAGAGCCACATTAATACTCATCTAAGTTCAATGGCATAATTTCCAGGGAATCATTAATTCAGCTGATGTTCGCTCATTCTCCATAAAAGGACATAAAGGCTCACACACACTGTCACTGCGCACCCCTCCGCCGTCCTCCCTTCTCCACCATAGCCGGAAGTCCCTGCAGGTATGTTCTCCCTGGCTGATCTGATTACATGGCTCTTGTGCATCTCCTGGATCCTGAGAGGTAGCCAGCCAAAAGGGAGTGTCCACATAATGCAGGCAGTGACATCCCAAACAGGAAACCTTCCTCCCAGTGCCAGGACAAGCTCCTCTAGAGCCCAGGGTGAACATGCCAAACTGCGCTCCCCCCAAGATGCATGAGAATTATGTATATATAAGTGGGTGGTGCTGCGCTAATCCTGAATACAAAAACTAATGTGGCTTAGGTGGTAGTCATAACTTGTATCATCAGAAAAATAAAAATAATATTTAGACTGGTTAAGTGACTACTACAGAGTGGTGCATATCACTAATCTGGATATAAATAACATAAAACGTGACACAGATTAATATAATAAACCACACATATTGGAGAGTAAATGACCGTAATATATAGCTGACTCAAAGTCAGTATCTGAAAAACAATCCTAAATAAAGTGTAGGATTGTTTTACAGATACTGACTTTGAGTCAGCTATATATTACGGTCATTTACTCTCCAATATGTGTGGTTTATTATATTAATCTGTGTCACGTTTTATGTTATTTATATCCAGATTAGTGATATGCACCACTCTCTAGTAGTCACTTAACCAGTCTAAATATTATTTTTATTTTTCTGATGATACAAGATATGACTACCACCTAAGCCACATTGGTTTTTGTTTTCAGGATTAGCGCAGCACCACCCACTTATATATTCATTCAAAAGGTCAGGTGTTTACCTAAATCGGCGCATGCAGCTTTTCCACCCCCAGCCGCCTCCATATCTGAATAATTCTCCTAAACATGAGAATTATGTGTTAGCAAACCCCCCCCCCCCAAAAAAAAAATTGAGCACCTCTCTGCAAGCTTACTTCCTAAGCATAAATTCCCCCTCCTTCTAGTACAACTCTACCCCCTGCTGAAATCCGACCTCCCAGCTCAAATCTTTTCCCCTCCCATCCATCAAATTCCCCTAGCACCAATGCCCACATAAAAAATCACTCCTCCTGCCACAAATCCTCTACCCCTCAAATTTTCTCTGAGTACTCATCTTCTCCCCCCCCCCAGCACATATTCTCCCCACAATACCCTACCTAGCACAACCCCCCCCCATAATTACCCTCCTAGGACAGATACCCTCCAATCATTCCTTCCTACTAGCACAGTAGCACAGTTCCCTTCACCAAAAAAAAATGTTCCCCTAATGCAGAGGTCAGCAACCTTTTTCCACTTAAGGGCTGGATTCAATGTATGTGAATGCATGGAGGGCCGCATTCATCTCCTAATAAATTAAGTCGGGGGGGTACAGGGGGGATGCAGAGGTGGCTGTGGACAGGGCGGATACAGAGGTGGCTGTGGACAGGGGGGGGATACAGAGGTGGCTGTGGACTGGGGGGGTACAGACGTGGCTGCGGACTGGGTGGGTACAGTGGTGGCTGTGGATGGGGGGGATACATTGGTGGCTGTGGATGAAGGGGGGCACAGTAGTGGCTGTGGACTGGGTCCAAACAATATTAAAGCGGGGGTCCACCTATCAATCGTTTTTTTTTTTTTTTAGTTCATTCACAAACTTTTCTTCTCAGCATTACATACTCACATATTGTGTGTAATATGTCCGCCTGTGTCAGATTTCGTCGGAAAGAATAACTTATATTATTCACTGCAGGCGGTTTCCATCTTCATTGTGGGCATTTGAAGCCCACAAGCATTTATTTCCTGGATGTGGTGAATGCTGTGCTCCCAGCATTCACCGCTCGTTCCCGCACATGCTCAGTAGCATCCTGGGAAGCCTGAGACTAGCTCCTAAGGAGTCTGGGAGAGGCTAGAAACACGCCTACTCCCACGGGAGGAGAACCAGGAAGTGCAAAGAAGAATAGAAAAATAAAAGGTAATTACGGCGATTTAAATTTTTTTAAACGGCATGTCAGCATCTAGGCAAGGAAGAGAATACATACAGATATTGTTCAAAATTTGGGTGGAACCCCGCTGTTTATGTCATGTACCTGGATGTATTTGAACCCAGGATGTTCCTGGTCCCACAGCTGCAGTCTTACTTGTGCCACAGAGGAGCTCTGGAGTTATATCGATGTTCTCTTAGTTTGATGCATTACCTTGGACTCACTAGCCCCACCTGCTGCCAGCTGTGGACAATCTACAATCAAAGCAGCTCATAAATAGCAGCACTTCCTATCTCTACGTGCCCATTTGTTTGGACTAGCTTCCTGGGTGTTTTGACTGCTTTATGACTCTGAATACCGTATTTTAACGTCTGCCTAAATTCCTGACTACTCTCTAGCCTGCTGATTTTGTACTTCACCGCCAGCTCGTGTATGACCTTTGCCTGCCTGACCAATCTCTGGATTTCGATTGTGTACAGCTTTGCCTGATCTGTTGCCGTCCTGATCTGCCTGACCATGTTTTCGCCTAAATCCTCAGCACACAAACTCCACTTCGGACACTACCTATCACAGGTACCTTACGGTTTAATAGTGTTATCTGCAAAAGTGTCTGCGTTATACAACAAAACTGTAGCTACTGTATATTACCTCATTAAGAGCACCACTCGGCGCTCAGATTACTCTCCGCCTCTCTCTTCTCCTCGTCTGACAATTCGGTGGGCGGGGCCGAGAATGATATCAGTCGGGGGGGGGGGGGAGAAAGGCGGCAAGTAATCTGAGCCACGAGTGGTGCTCTTAATGAGGTAATATAGTTGCAGTTTTGTTATATAACGCAGAGTATGTGAAAAAAGTTGAGCTACTGGTGAAACAAAAAAGCAGCTAGCATCAACAACGTGACTAATTGTGTGTACAGAAAAACAAATAAAAAATACAGCGCTTAGGGAATACGGAAAAACCCCCAGGATCACCTTAGGGGTGAGTATTCAAGTGATGAATGATAAGTGATGAAAAATGTGATAAAATGTGCAAACGTACAATAAAAGTAACAAGTGCATGAATGATGATGAATAAACTCATATACACATGACACAAACAAATGCTAAAAATGCATATGGACATGAGGCACAAGCTAATCAAGATGGCAATGAGTCTATAATGAACAAAAGCACATCCTTGGACTCCTCTATATAGTAATATATAGTCTATTAGAGAGGGCAGAAGAAGATGTTTCTTCTAATGATGACAAATGTGAAAGAAACGGCTTCCTCATGCAGCGATCACACGTGTACATCTAAGACAACAGAGGGAATGGATACTCTCAGACTCATGCAGGCCCAGGCAACGCTGAGTCCTTACCCATTAGTAAGTAAGGCATAGTTCAGGGTCAGTAGTAAGTAACACAGAGGAAAAAAGTAAGTAAGGCACAATTCAGGAGTCAGCAATAAGTAATGCATCTACTATACAAGATGATACACACTGGCACAGGCAGGGCTGGAACTATCTAGGATTACAACCCCATTACCACTATGTGTGCTTCTACTGGCTATCTAGGCAAATACGTTACCTCCTCGATATGTGAACCTATTGCCATAACTATGGTAATGGTATGGTAATACCTCATGGACAAACCAGGGAACTACAGTGGGCACTCCCGTGTCCCAACCCCACAATGATTTTCAGACATACTGGGGGGTCATTTACTATAGCGCCAAAAAATTATCCTGCAGTACCAAAAAATAACTCTCAAAAAAGGTCAGAAAGGCTTTAACTCTCAGAAAGTCAGTGCTAATGCAAATGGAAAAGCAGCGCTATTGCGGCAATAATGCCTGTCAGATCACATATGCTGGAATAGTGGAAGTCAATGGGGCTCGAACCTGCAAAATCCAAAGTTGTCACTGAAGGCTTATATTCAAGTTCTTTGCCATAAAAAGTGTTTGGAGACCTGGGTCCTGCCCCAGGGGACATGGATCAATGCAAAAAAAAATTTAAAAACGGACGTTTTTTCGGGAGCAGTGATTTTAATAATGCTTAGAGTGAAACAATAAAAATGTAATATTCCTTTAAATTTCGTACCTGGGGGGTGTCTATAGTATGCCTGTAAAGGGGCGCATATTTCCCGTGTTTAGAACAGTCTGACAGCAAAATGACATTTCAAAGGAAAAAAAGTGATTTAAAACTACTCGCGGTTATTAATAAATTGCCGGTCCGACAATACACATAAAAGTTCATTGATAAAAATGGGATGGGAATTCCCCATGGGGTACCCCTAACCAAAATTTTTAAAAAAATGGCGTGGGGGGGTCCCCCTAAATTCCATACCAGGCCATTCAGGTCTGGTATGGTTATTAAGGGGAACCCCGGCCCAAATTTTTTTTTAAAACTGGCATGGGGTCCCCCTCAAAATCTATACCAGACCCTTCAGGTCTGGTATGGATTTTAAGGGGAACCCCGCGCCAAAATGGTGTGGGGTCCCCCCAAAAATCCATACCAGACCCTTATCTGAGCACACAACCTGGCAGGCCGCGGGAAAAGAGGGGGGAAGAGAGCGCCCCCCCCCTCCTGAACCGTACCAGGCCACATGCCCTCAACATTGGGAGGCTGCTTTGGGGTAGCCCCCCAAAACACCTTGTCCCCATGTTGATGGGGACAAGGGCCTCATCCCCACAACCCTTGCCCGGTGGTTGTGGGGGTCTGCGGGCGGGGGGCTTATCGGAATCTGGAAGCCCCCTTTAACAAGGGGACCCCCAGATCCCACCCCCCCGTATGAAATGGTAAGAGGGTACAAAAGTACCCCTACCATTTCACAAAAAAGTGTCAAAAATGTTAATGACAAGAGACAGTTTTTGACAATTCCTTTATTTAAATGCTTCTTCTTTCTTCTATCTTCTATCTTCCTTCGGTTTCTTCCTCCATCTTCTTCTTCTTCTGGTTCTTCCTCTGGTGTTCTCGTCCAGCATCTTCTTCCGCAGCGTCTTCTTCCCTTCTTCTTCTCAGGCCGCTCCGCATCCATGATGGGAGGCTCCCGCTGTGTGATGCTTCTCTTCTTCTGAAGGTTCTTATATAATGGAGGGTGGGGCCACCCAGTGACCCCGCCCCCTCTGACATCACCGGGAATGCCACAGGGGAGAAGACGCCGCGGAGGAAGATGCCGGACGAGAACAACGGAGGAAGAACCAGAAGAATCAGAAGAAGATGGAAGAAAGAAGAAGCATTTAAATAAAGGAATTGTCAAAAACTGTCTCTTGTCATTTTTAACATTTTTGACACTTTTTTTGTGAAATAGTAGGGGTACTTTTGTACCCCCTTACCATTTCACACACAGGGGGGAGGGCCGGGAACTGGGGGTCCCCTTGTTAAAGGGGGCTTCCAGATTCCGATTCAGACCCCCACAACCACCATGCAAGGGTTGTGGGGATGAGGCCCTTGTCCCCATCAACATGCGGACAAGGTGTTTTGGGGGGCTACCCCAAAGCACCCTCCAAATGTTGAGGGCATGTGGCCTGGTACGGTTCAGGAGGGGGGGCACTCTCTCGTCCCCCCCTTTTCCTGCAACCCCATGCCATTTTTTTTTTAAATTTTGGTGCGGGGTTCCCCTTAAAATCCATACCAAACCTGAAGGGTCTGATATAGATTTTGAGGGGGACCCCACGCTATTTTTTAAAAAAAATTTTGGCCGGGGTTCCCCTTAATATCCAGACCTGAAGGGCCTGGTATGGAATTTGGGGGGACCCCCACGCATTTTTAAGAAAAAAATTTTGGTTTGGGGTTCCCCTTAATATTCATACCAGACCCAAAGGGCCTGGTAATGGACTGTGGGGGAATCCCAGGCCGTTTTTATCAATGAACTTTTATGTGTATTGTCGGGTCCAACAATTCATTAATAGCCAGTGTCTTGCCGAGAAAGTTCCCCCAGCGGATAAGGACCCCCCTGTACTGCGCATGCGCTGCGCTTGCACAGTACGAACGACTACGGAGCCGCCTAAAGTCTACGAAGTTGAACAGCTGATCGTCAGCTCTACATGGCGCCTGCGCATTACATTCTGCCTTGAGTCCAGGTTCAAGCCCCACCATCCAAGTGGACATAGAGTTAGACTAGAAATATACCAAGCGAAGCTGTGCCCGAAGCGTGGCGAGCCCGCAAGGGGCCCCGTTACAGGCACCCTGTACAGCTGACTCACAGGTGTTCAGCTTCGGCTATTTTTGGCGGCTTGTACGGCACAAGCGATGTGCCTGCGCAGTACAGGGGAGCCCTTATCCGCCGCAGGGAACTTTCTCGGCAGAACACCGGCACTAGCGCTGGCACTTTTAAATGACTTTTTTCTTCCTTTAGAAATGTAATTTTGCTGTCAGACTGTTCTAAACACGGGAAAAATGCACCACTTTACAGGCATACTAGAGACACCGCCCAGGTACGAAATTTAAAGGAATATTACAGTTTTATTGTTTCACTTTAAGCATTATTAAAATCACTGCTCCCAAAAAAACTGCCATTTTTAAAACTTTTTTGCTATTGATATATGTCCCCTGGGGCAGGACCCGGGTCCCCAAACACTTTTTATGACAATAACTTGCATATTAACCTTTAAAATTAGCACTTTTGATTATACATGTTCGTGTCCCATAGACTTTAACGGTGTTCGCATGTTCTACTGCGAACCGAACAGGGGGGATGTTCATCCCTAGTTATCATTGAGAATCATGGGGTACGACTTGTCAAGCAACTCGGAGGTTCAAAGTCGCCCAACTGTGAAACAAGTCATATATATTTTAATAGAAAGGAGCTCTCATTTATACTTGCATTTACATCAGCAGAACATATGCAGGAAGTGATGTGTGCACATGCCAAACAAATCAATAAACCCCACCCACACCAAATCTAACTACCACATCCACCCCCACATTGATTAAGCACAAGTACATATCATACCCTTATCCAGAAAATGAGCAGCACCTCCTCTTTGCTAAAGAGGAACCTCGCCATGTCCACCTAGATGGAGATCCTGACCAGCACAGGAACTTCTGGGTCAGAATGCAAAACCACACTCTTTTGATCGCTGCTGCGAATATTTGATCGCAACCACGATTAGAATTTGATTATTTTTGTTTATTTGCAAATTTGTATTTCTACTTATATTTAAAGGCGTTCGATAAGAAATGGTGTCCCTGGGTTAGCAGCAGGTGAATGACAAAAACCAAAGGCCCAGTTTGAGCCCTGGTTCACACTGACAGAGGGAGGAAATCGTTCAGCTGAAATCATACCCTTTCATTCCCGCATGTCAGTCCCGACTGCAGGGGGAATTTCAGAGACATCTGTGCGGGTTTCTGCACTGATATCAATACAAATTGCACCCAAAAGTCACACAAATTAAAACAGTGTAATTGTCACCGCTTTGACATGTCAAATCGCACCAATGTGAACTAAAGCTGACACTTACAACACTGCCTATCCACCAGCTGAATTCATCATCTGCAATTTTCCACAGCTGTTATATATAAAGATTCCACCTTTATCATTAACTTGCAAGTGTGCGGAAGCCTAGGTTTACATTGGAGCGATTTGTCATGCGATTTGAGAGATCCAATCGCATGACTATTGGCAGCAATGGCACTGTTCCAAACGATGCAACTTTTTTTGTGGCACCGTGCCAATTTGCTAAAGTAGTTCCTGCACTACTTTTGCCGATTTCAGGTGCGACTTCAATAGACATTTGTGTATGAAGCCACATGGATGTCTATCAAGTCACACCTAAAATCATGCTGACATTGCTACTTTGAAATCGTGCTACTTCAAGTGAAGTAGCGCGATTTCAAAGTAGCATCAATGTGAACCAGGGCAAAGAGATTAGTTTTTTGGTGCACAAATACACATTGAAATAAAATATAAGAGATATTGCACTTTCCAAAAACCACCACCACAAAAACTAAAGAGAAATAAAAGTAGAAGGAAAAAAAACACCAAAACAAAGCTCAATAATGTACTTTTATTTTACCAGCAGAAAAAAAAAAAAAAATTACATTCATTTACTAGCTTCAAAAAAATTTGGACAGGATATATGGTGCTACATTTAGCAATGGGATTTTAAGGGCCTTGCTCATAGGAGCTTACAATCTAAAATTTGACAAAACCTTAGAGTGGACACAGCTTTAATTTCAGTGTATAACGGGCAACACATCACATTTTTATCTGCAAGATTATAGAAACATACTTAACAGTCATTCTCAGGGGCGTAACTAGAAATAGCAGGGCCCCATAGCAAAATGTTGTATGGGGCCCCCCTGCAAACAGCCCCCCCCACAGCTGCCCTAGTGTCAATGCAGCGTGACCTGTTCCCAATACAGCCTGGTCTGCCTGTGCCCCATACAGCCCCACCTATGCAGAGGAAGAGGCAAGCCACCCGGATCAGCAGAGAGCGGGATTGCCCGCTGTAATAGATTTAATTTGAATTTCCTGTCTTCCCGGGGCTCATCGTCACATAGCCCCACCTCTTGGCCCGATGCCTCTGATGACGTCACATGTCCCGCATTGGATCTGCGTTTTGTCTATCAAAGGCACCGGGCCAAAAGGTGGAGCTATGCAACGTGAGCCCCGGGAACACCGGAAGTTCTAATGAAAGCTCTTACATCGGGCAATTCAGCTCTCTGCTGATACAGACAGCTTGCCTCTTACTCTCCTCTCTCTTCCCCTGGCTGGGAGACTGTGCCAGCGGTGCTCTTATCCTCAATGGGCCCCACTCGGCTGCGGGACCCATAGCGCCCGCATGGGTCGCTATGGTGGTAGTTACGCCCCTGGTCATTCTTACAAAGCATTCCAACATAATATTACAAAAGACTTATTCAAAACACCCACCACCAGCCCACAATCCACACATACATACATTGGTGACCATGTTCTGCTGGAAGCTGCATTACGGTGTACACGATTAAACAACGAGATCAAAGAGTAGGTCAGCAGATGCTTCCAAACGATGTTTGCATAAACAGACAGGAACAATATACGCAAAACATTGACAGCATGGCCCATTAACCCACTTTTGATTGAAAAAATGCACTCTATCATTCCTTCTCCTCCACAAATCACAGCAAAAACCTGACCTTCTCAGGCCAAACTACCCCCCCCCCCCTACTGCAGGCCTTTATATAAGAGAGGTTGTATTGTTAGCACACTGACACACCCAATAGAAGTACACACCCACCAGTATCTTTCAATCTGTCTCCTCATGTATGTCTAAAGTGTTTGCACCTGATAAGCAGGAACACATAATAGTATTTGCAACTGTGTTAGCCCTTGGCTATGTGCATCAAATCTCCAACTACAGGACAAAGATCAAAGTCCATTTACATCCACATAAACAAAGCAACAGTTTTCTAAGCATATGTACCTGTGCAGTGTAAACCCTACAATTTGAAATGTCCAAGTCCCTGGGCATGATTAGTGCTAATAAAGATTAACATCAGTCCCTGGCTGCAATGAGCTTCCAATATAAAGTCCAAAATTAACTTTCTTATATTAGAACCTATTTCAACAGGAGACAAATAGAATGCCAGCATGTCTTTGGATTGTGGTGAGAAACCCACACAGGGAGAACATATAAACTTCAACACAAGTATTAGCATGGTGGGGAATTGAACCAACATCCCAGGTGCTGCTAGACAGAACTGCTACCCACATAGACACCAGGCAGCCCCACACATGTTCTCTGCATCTCTGTGGTGTGAACCAGCCCATAGCCAAGCTCAGTGTCACAAGCCATATACAATATATTGGCCTAAGTATTGGGATGCCTGCCTTTAAACGCACATGAACTGTAATGGCATCCCAGTATTAGTATTGGGTTCAAAACTCCTTTGGCCCACCCTTTGCAGCTATAACAGCTTCAACTCTTCTTGTCCACAAGGTTTAGGAGTGTGTCTATGGGAATGTTTGACCATTCTTTCAAGTGCATTTGTGAGGTCAGGCACTGATGTTGGACGAGAAGGTCTGGCCTACAGTCTCCTCTCTAATTCATCCCCAAGGTGTTCTGTTGTGTTGAGGTCAGGACTCTGTCCAGGCCAGTCAAGTTCCTCCACCCCAAACTCCCTCATCCATGTCTTTATGGACCTTGCTTTGTACACTGGTCCAAATGATTTGGTGGAGGGGGGATTATGATGTGGGGTTGTTTTTCAGGGGTTGGGCTTGGCCTCTTAGTTCCAATTAAGGGAACTCTTAAGGGTCAGCATACCAAGACATTTTGGACAATTTCATGCTCCCAACTTTGTGGGAACAGTTTGGCGAAAGCCCCTTCCTGTTCCAACATGACTGCACACCAGTGCACAAAGCAAGGTCCATAAAGACATGGATGACAAGTTTGGGGTGGAGAAACTGACTGGCCTGCACAGATTCCTGGCCTCAACCGATAGAACACCCTTTGGCTGAATTGGAGTAGAGACAGCGAGCCAGGCCTTCTCATCCAACATCAGTGCCTGGCCTCACAAATGCACTTCTGGAAGAATGATCAAACATTCCCATAGATACACTAAACCTTGTGGACAGCCTTCCCAGAAGCTGTTCTAGCTGCAAAGGGTGGGCCAGATCAAATTTTAACCCTACGGACTAAGACTGGGCTGCCATTAAAGTTCATGTGTGTGTAAAGGCAGGCGTCCCAATACTTTTGGCTAAATAGTGTATCTGGAAAAGACTTACAAAGGTGGTGGAACCCTCCTACACATAAATACTACATTAAAGCTGGCCATACACCATACAATTTTCTTATTCAATTTTCTTTAGATTTACCTTCAACTATGTAGTGCAAGGGCCTGGCTGATTGCACACAAATTGAAAGTGTTTAGGTTTGACCTCATATTATATGGTTTTGGTAAATCTCAAGGAAAGTTGTACAAGAAAATTGTATAATGTATGGCCAGCCTTAGACATAGTTATAGCACATGGGAGATGAGACAACTTCTCTACATGAAGCAACATGTTTGGGATTTGAACCCAAACCCTCAGGGATACTAAGCGCAAGTTCTAACCTCTAAGCCATAGAGCTGCCACGTGTGAGAACCTCCTACACATAACTACACATAAATACTGCATTTCTTTGGACATACAAGTGATGGAATTACATTACTCAAGAGTTAGTCTTCTTGATTTATTCTGTGATATTTGGTGTTTTTTTGTGGGTGAGAGTAGAATATTACCCTCAAACTTTTGAGAATTACATTTTGATTTCTGATGTTGGTACACATATCACATTTTTTGGGCTCAAATTATGAATATTTGGAAATAATAAAAAGCACAAAAAAATTGTGATTCATTTTAAATTTGCATCAGCAATGGTATTGTTTGTGGATTATAAAGACACCTGTGTGAGTTTGGGGTAAAGATTGTTGTGAGATAAAGAGTAACAAGTGAAAGTGACAGAGAAAAATATATTTTACCAAAACATCAAAACATTCCACATTCTAGTATTCTTGAAATCAAAATATTTTAAGTAGAAGCAACAATGTTGCAAAGTAAAATTTATTTCACAGAAAGATAGATTTCATCTCAACATTAAGTGCCGGTTCACACTGATGCGATGCGATTTAGATGCACATTTTTTCATTGCGTGTTTGATTATTACCAGCACTATTGTATTGCGAATCCAATACGAATTGTATGCGCTGTACATGTAAATTAGGCACAGATGCGATTTGTGCTCAGGCCAATCGAAAAGGCAAGAAAAAAAATGGGTGTTAACTTCCTGTGCTCTTAATTGTTTTCCTTTGTGGGGGAGTATTGTCGTTGAGGAGTGTGGTTTGTCTGTGAGTAGTCAGTGAGGATTTTGATTTTTGATCATTATGTTTCATCAAATGCCGTTGATCATAGCAGCAGTTGTTACTGCTACTGCTGCAGTCCTGATGGACAAAGCCAGGAGGAAGAGGAGGAGGAGGATGAGGAAGAGACTGATGAGTACAAGAAGATATTGGGTCCATCCAATTATTTAAAATAGGGAAGAGAGAGGCCAGTTCAGGATCCTCTACAATGATCTCAGGCAGCATGAGGAGAAGTTCTTCAACTATTCCCGGATGTCAGTAAATAGGTTAGTACCTGTACCCTTCCTCCCTCCTTCTTATCTATCACTGACATGCATCCCACTGTCCACCAACGCCACTGTCCACCAACGCCACTGTCCACCAACGCCACTGTCCACCAACGCCACTGTCCACCAACGCCACTGACCACCAACGCCACTGACCACCAATCCCACTTTTGATCGCTTTTCTCCTTTTACTAGAACTGTTTCCTATTACCATTTTATTTGAATTTGTGTATGGGCTTTAGCCTGTCACTTACATTGAATTTGTGGTTTTATTCCTTAGTTTCGATGAATTGCTTCGTCTGCTTGGTACACGTTTGGAGTATCAGAACACCACCTTTCGGAATAGTGTAGAGCCAGCGGAAAGGTTGCTTGTTACATTAATGTAAAATATAGATATACTTTGTGTGTGAAATTTTATGCTATGCACCATAGTAAGCTATAGTAAGGAATGCTAAGAATGCAGACAGATATGACAACAAAATTGTTTTCCAAAAAAAATATTTATTTTTTTTATTTTAAAAAACTTAATATATAAATTTTTTGGATTACATACTTGGCATGAAATATTTTGGAAACAATCCAGCTCCCTCTGACTCTCTGACCTCCTGACTCTCTAGCTTTCTAACGTCCCCTGACTCTCAAACTCAATCTGACTCCCTTACTTCCCCTGACTCTCTGACTCCCTCTGACTCTCTTATTTACTGTAACTCTCTTACTTCCTCTGACTCTCTTACTTCCTCTGAGTCTCTTACTTCCTCTGACCCTCTCACTTCCTCTGACCCTCTCACTTCCTCTGACCCTCTCACTTCCTCTGACCCTCTCACTTCCTCTGACTCTCTGAAGTGTCTCCTCCACCTAGTGCGTATGAGTCCTTCTGTAATAAAAAAAAAAAAAAAAAACATAACTCATTTATTTGATATTTTTTGTCGGGTACCTAGCAACTGGAATTTCATTTGCCAGCTTACACTATGAGTACAAATTGGGAAAATCTACGGTGAGCACAATTGTGCGTAACACCTGTATCGCCATCTGGGAGGTCCTAAGAGATGTGGTCATGAAAAAACCAAACAAAGAGGAATGGAACACCAAAGCTGAGTTGTTTTGGGAGCGCTGCAACTTCCCTAACTGTGTTGGTGCCATAGACGGCAAGCACATCAAAATTGTGAGGCCAGTCGGTAGTGGGTCAAAATTTTTTAATTATAAAAAATATTTCTCTTTCGTTCTGCTGGCAGTCGCTGATGCAAACTACTCGTTCACCTACATCGACATTGGTTCTTATGGGAGCAGTTCTGACTCCAGCATTTTTTCCCACTCTACTTTTGGAAGAATGATTCGGGAGAATGCACTGGACCTCCCAAACGAACGACCACTCCCTGGAACATCAGAACCCTGTCTCCCTTTAATATTTGTCAGTGATGAGGCTTTCGCTCTCTCAGAAAAAATGCTCAGGCCATATGCTAACCGGTCACTGTCTGTGGAGAAAAGGGTCTTTAATTATCGGCTAACAAGAGCACGCAGAGTTGTGGAGTGTACTTTCGGAATTCTGGCAAACAAATGGCGTTTTCTCCACACGCCAATAAGTTTACACATGGAAAATGCCATAATTGCCGTAAAAGCTGCTTGTGCACTCCACAATTTTGTCCGCGAAAGAGATGGATACCTTTTCGAGGACTCTTTAATGGATGAGATGGAAGGCGCAGATTGGACACATACAAGGGGCAATTACAGGGGGGCCAGCATCCGTGAGCAATATACTGACTTCTTTGAGTCCTGCCGGTCAAGTATCATGGCAGCTTGATTCCATTTAATACAGACCAATCATTTTTTCTTTGTCAATGCTGCATCGTGTACGATCCGTACTTTTTTCTGCAATAAAGTTTTATTGTTCGACAGTGTCCATCTATTTGTGGCATTTTCTGTGTCAACATACAGAGCATGCAATATCATTCAACAACATTGGTGGACAGTGGGGTTGGTGGTCAGTGGGGTTGGTGGTCAGTGGGATGCATGCCCTTACATTGGTGGTCAGTGGGATGAATAAATATAAAGAGTGTGTAGCCGTACAATGTAGCCTAACCCTGACGTCTCCAATCAGTGCTTCAATAGACAAATACACAGTGATAAGCAATATACTTATAATGGGTTTATAGGTTCCAGGAGGTAATCTGTAACATGAGATGGATGATTTGCGCCATAGTAAGCAATAGAAGCAATGCAGACAGAGATCACACCATTGTTCTCTTCTCTTCGTGTACGATCCGTACTTTTTTCTGCAATAAAGTTTTATTGTTCGACAGTGTCCATCTATTTGTGGCATTTTCTGTGTCAACATACAGAGCATGCAATATCATTCAACAACATTGGTGGACAGTGGGGTTGGTGGACAGTGGGGTTGGTGGTCAGTGGGGTTGGTGGTCAGTGGGATGCATGCCCTTACATTGGTGGTCAGTTGGATGAATAAATATAAAGAGTGTGTAGCCGTACAATGTAGCCTAACCCTGACGTCTCCAATCAGTGCTTCAATAGACAAATACACAGTGATAAGCAATATACTTATAATGGGTTTATAGGTTCCAGGAGGTAATCTGTAACATGAGATGGATGATTTGCGCCATAGTAAGCAATAGAAGCAATGCAGACAGAGATCACACCATTGTTCTCTTCCAAAAAAAATTTTTTATTTGTTTAATTTGTAATCTTCATGTAATTACATACTTTTGAAAACATTTTTTGGAAAATAATCATACTTCAAACTTCAAACATTATGAAGAACCCCATAACCAAGAGATAATACTCTGTCTCCTACTTCCCTTTCTCTCACCCTTCATTCTTTCTCCCCCTCACTTGATCTCTTCTTTGAAGTATGACCCTCTCACTTCCTCTGACCCTCTCACTTCCTCTGACCCTCTCACTTCCTCTGACCCTCTCACTTCCTCTGACCCTCTCACCTCAACCTCCACCTCACTCTCTCTCTTCATCCAACATTAGTACTAGTATCCCACTGCATAATCCACGCTGACCTGAAAAGTTGGTAGGACCAAAAAACTTTTACATAACGTAAACAAATGCAATATGGTTAACAACATGAAAGAGGCTGTGCCGTTTAACAGGTAGGCATCTATCAATTTGAAATATAGTTCTGTTTCTCAGGTGTTACTAGCTTCAAAGGTACAAACAGGGATTTCACAGTATCTGGTGGTTCACTCGCGGCGGGCCGATATAGCATAACCGCATCACAGACCTTGACATTTTGGTCAGAGGTGGGATACAAGCCCTGGCATTTGTGGACAGGCAATCCCACAGACCACCAATGTCAGGGCTTGTGTGACCACCAATAAATGCCCTTACATTGGTGGTCGTTAGGATTGCTGGTCAGTAGGATGCATGCCTTTACATTTTGGTCATAGGTACAAGTCCTGACATCGGTCGTCAGGTGGGATGCAAATCCTCTAAAAAATAGAAAACATAACCTAAACAAATCCAATATGGATTAACAACATGAAAGTGGCAGTGCCATTCAACAGGTAGGCTACAGGCAGAGTATTATAACAAATTTAAATCTATAAATTCAAATATTTTGTAACACTCTGTTGCTCAGGCGTTGCTTGCCTCAAATGCACAGGCGGGGATATCACTCTATCCAGTGGTTCACTTGGGGCGGGCCGATATAGCATAACCGCATCACAGACCTTGACATTTTGGTCAGAGGTGGGATACAAGCCCTGGCATTTGTGGACAGGCAATCCTACAGACCACCAATGTCAGGGCTTGTATGACCACCAATAAATGCCCTTGCATTGGTGGTCGTTAGGATTGTTGGTCAGTAGGATGCATGCCTTTACATTTTGGTCATAGGTACAAGTCCTGACATCGGTCGTCAGGTGGGATGCAAATCCTCTAAAAAATAGAAAACATAACCTAAACAAATCCAATATGAATTAACAACATGAAAGTGGCAGTGCCATTCAACAGGTAGGCTACAGGCAGAGTATTATAACAAATTTGAATCTATAAATTCAAATATTTTGTAACACTTTGTTGCTCAGGCGTTGCTTGCCTCAAAGGCACAGGCGGGGATATCACTCTACCCAGTGGTTCACTCGGGGGCCTATATTGTGCATTTGTGGGAGGCTCGATTGAATTATCTTCAAGTGATTGATTTCTATAGGGATAAGGACTAGGATTGATTTGTTTGGGCTGTTCCATAGGTCTTGACACAGGTGTATAGCGGTTTGGCATGGATGGCATTTGATTGTAGAGCTGTGGCACTCTGCTTTGTTGTGGTAAATGGTGAGGAATTGATTTGCGTGGTCTCAATTCCATTGCCCTTGTTATACCAGGGGTACTAGTTGGAGGGATGATTAAGGAAGCAATTGGTGGAGGAATCGGATATGGTATTTTTGATCGGGGGGTCTCATATATGCTTGGGTGGTCAGAAAAACTGGAAGGATAAGGGTTTGGTGCAGGATTTTGAGCAGCAGAAAAGGGTGTAATTAGTTGAGTACTAGTACTCTCTTGCCTTGGCTCTGAAACATGGCTTGGCATAGTAAAGGAATGTATGCAATGTTGCACTGCAATCCTCATGTTGAAGTACTTTTCTGGCAATACCTCTTTGAGCAGAGGCACCAAACTTAGGGCAAACATTGTATGAGGGCATCTCTGAACATCCATTTGTTCAGTGATCCCTGATACAATATTGAGCAATTGATTTGTCTGATCTTGTTCTTCCACCTGTTCTGCTGCCCTGCTGTTTCGCTTCCTGCGTGAGGTAGATGTTAGCTTTTTCCGTCTGTTGGAAGGTGTAGAAATGTCCGTAGACTCATTTTCTTGTCATTGAAAACAATTACTTCAGGGATGACATGCGAATTTAAATTGCTTTTGACGCATCGCATTCATTATGAACTCGCATCAGTGTGAACCGGCACTAAAAGGTTTTTCTTGTGAAAGTGACAATTGTTCCATTAGAATCAATGGCTGAAACTTGATTTGGACTAAAATAGAGCAGATTTTCACTTAAAAAAAATGCTCTCTAATTAGCTCTCATTTTGGTATTTACTATAGCGCTGGCTAAAAAAGATACTTGAGTTAAAATGAAAGTTATTTTCAGGTCTGAGTATGCTCAGTTGTGTTTGCACCTAGTTGTCCAAAACGGGGAATTTTTCACTTTTCAGACTTTTAAAGATATTTCAGTGTAGAAATCACTTTTTTACACAGTTTAAAAGCAGATTATCTTTAAATAATATACTGCATATTTCAGTACCATTTAGGCAATTATATCATGCTCTAAACATTATTTCCATGTGCACTACTCC